>NW_016690194.1:2265586-2320427 GCF_001604755.1 Lepidothrix coronata
TCGCAGCGGTGAGAGTCCTGCACCCTAACCACTAGGCCACCAGAGGCCCCTTTGTCTGATATAGAGAGTATAAAAAAAAAAAAAAGCCTAAGTAAACAAAGATTTTCTTCTTTTAAGGAGAAATCAAGCCATGGAAGAGAATCTGTACAAACTGTTTTGAACTGCATATTTTTATGCCAAATATTTAATAAATTTTTACAGCCTGTAAACCAGAATATAGGTTTCTAAACCTGTTGCCTTTTGGAAGAACATAGAATCATATAATAATTTGGGTTGAAAGGGATCTTAAATATCCTGTAGTTCCAACACCTCCATTATGGGCAGAGACACCTTCCACTAGACCAGGTTACTCAGAGCCCCATCCAACCTGGCATTGAACACTTCCACAGATGGAGCACCCACAACTTCTCTGGGCTACCTGTTCCAGCACCTCACCAGCCTCACAGTAAAGAATTTCTTTCTTAGTTTGAATATATATTAACAATTTAAAGCCATTACCCCCTGTCTTATCACTACATATCCATGTTAAAAGTCACCCTCCCCTTTTTTATAAGCCCCCTTTAGGAACTGGAAGGCTGCTATAAGGTCTCCGCAGAGCCTTCTCTTCTCCAATCTGATCAACACCAACTCTCTCAGCTTCTTATTCATAGGAAAGGTGCTGCAGCCCTTTGATCATCTTATTGGCTCTCCCCTGGATCTGCTCCAACAAGTCCATGTCTTTATGTTGGGGACCCCACAGCTGGACAAAGCACTCCAGGTGGGGTCTCATAACAGCAGAGTAGAGGGGCAGAATCACCTCCCTCGATCTGCTGACCTCACTGCTTTTGGTGTAGCCCAGGATAGAGTGGGAATTTCTCATGAGCAAACACACCCAAGTCCTCCTCAAGGCTGCTCTCATTCCATTCTCCTCCTAGCCTGTATTTGTGCTTGGGATTGCCCCGATCCAGGTGCAACACCTTGGACTTGGCCTGGTTGAACTTCATGAGGTTTGTGCAGGCCCACCTCTCAAGCCTCTTTAAGTCCCTCTGGATGGCATCCTTTCCCTCCAGTGGGTGACCACACCACAAGCTTTGTGTTGTCAGGAAACTTGCTAACCTAATACCAAATGACCTAGCAGTTTGATATATTTGGAAAAATCTTTGAGAAGAGGCTGTGAAATAACATAACATTAGCAAATAGAGTTATGCTTTTTCTAGCCTTCCGGTTCACCACACTGCCCTGTTCCTGGCAGCTCACTCTCCACATCACTCCTCAATAGACAACTCATAATCCTCCAAAATGTCAAATTTAGAAACAAAGGAACAAACAAGGAAACTCCATCAAGCTTGGTGCTGTGACCATTTCCCTGGCGAACATGTTCCAGTATGCAACCACCACATCGGGCAAAGAACCTTTTTCATATAACCTAAACCTCCCCTGACACAGACTCATTCTGTTTTCTATGGTTCTATCACTGTTCACCACAGAGAAGAGATCAGTGCCTGCCCCTCTGCTTTACCTTGTGAGGAGGCCATAGGCTGCTATGAGGTTTCCCCTCAGTCTCCTCTTCTCTAGGCTGAACACACCAAGTGACCTCAGCTGCTCCTCATACAGCTTTTCCTCAAGGCCCTTCACCATCTTCATTGCCCTCCTGCAGATGCTCTCTAAAAGCTTAATATCTTTCCTATATTGTGGTGCCCAAAACTGCACACAATATTCAACGTGAGGCCGCCCCAGTGCAGAGCAGAGAGGGACAATCCCCTCCCTTGACCAGGTGGTGATGCTTTGCCTGATGCCCCCCAGGACACGGTTGGCCCTCCTGGCTGCCAGGGCACTGCTGACTCATATTCCTTGCCATCAGCCAGGACCAGGTCCCTTTCTGTGGGGCTAGTCTGCAGGCTCTCATTCCCCAGTGTGTCCACCCATCCAGGGTTGCCCCATTCCAGGTGCAGAATCTGGCACTCGCCCTTGTTAAAATTCATATGGTTGGTGATTGCCCAGTCCTCTGATTTGTCAAGTTGTCCATATATATGTTTGCCAGGAATATGGATCATATTAAGTTCTAACTCATAAAAAAAACCTAAGTGATTTTTATTCAGAAATCCCAAAGTTAAGGTAAATATTTCCTGTGCATTATTTGGTATTATATCTAGTGATTTTTAGTCAATCAACTCTTGGTCCTGAACCAATTTCTGAAGAATCATGTCTGATACAGAAAAGGTCCTTTAATGTGTACTTGCTTTATTAGCAAATCCTGAGAATGTTCAGCAATAACCAGTATGATTAACATCTGCTACTTCATTTTATGCCCCTTCACAATTAGAATGTGCAATATTTTGCTGTGGTGGGAATGACTATTTTTTTTAATCTTTTTGACTTCTAACATAGGAGAGAGTTTCTTTCTTTTTGTGAGAACACCAGAGTAGTTTCCCAGAATAGTCTAGCAATTAGTCTACATTACACTTCTTCATACAGAAGGCTGCAGCACTATGCCAGAGAAGCAAAATTGTCAACTCTGGACTTCACTCTGAGCTTTAAGTGAATACGTTTTGGGCCCAGACCATAAATTGTCATGAACATATCTTGAAATATTAGTCAGAAGGTAGCTGCAAGAAGCAAAGGCTTCAAAAGATTTGGACAGTCATGTCAATGACGGCAGCAATGCAATCTCTACATTGATGCAGAATATTTAATCAGTAAACCTAAAAACACTTAACAGAAGAAATAATTGCCCTAGCTATTTAATTCAGAAACCATAGATACCAGAAAATCTGTACATCAAGTCCTCTTTCTTCTCAGTTTGTATTAGAAACACATTTTTGCAAAGGGACATTTTCAAGTTACAATATTAGAAAAACTTCTTCATATTTACTGAAGTGCAGCTTTTCAGATTGAGATAACCTCTGTTTATTTGCCATCCTTTTCTGACTTAGCACTAGAAAATAACAGACTACAGGTCTTCTCACACAACAGCTTTTTTACATCAGATTATTGAGAGAATGGTGATTTGCTTGAATGATTTTCTCTGCTGTATCCATTTATATCACTACAGCTTGCTGGTGTCTGCTTGAATAGAGATTTTTAACATTGCACTTGCTTATAATCTTCATTTTCCTTACTTTAGACAACATGGGGAAGAACGTGCTGTCTCAGAGTACAGGATGGTTTCTTTGATGGTAAATCAAAACTAAGTTCATTGATTTCCAGGCTGTTTTAAACCCTTCTGGTGAACACCATGCTAAGACACAGCTAGCAGCCAATCAACAGATTAAACAATTTTAAGAGTAAATAGAATGTCAAATAAATTGATTAAATGAAGATATTTGAGCCACAAGGCTTTTGTTACTGGACAACAGTCTCTTCAAGGATACAGTTCAAATCTTCATATGTAGATCTTGAAGGAAAAATGGTTTTCTTCAGGGTGGCAACAATCTGACTTCCTAGCTGAGCTACAGAGATGATTTTTAAGTATGTGCCAGCAAACAAAGAATATTTGGTTAGAATGTTTTCCCCTACTAAACCTTTTTACATTATAGTGCAAAATTCTGAATTTTGCTTGCAAGTCAGGTTTGTTTGTTTTTTTGTGTGTTTGTTCATTTTACATAAATACACCCCTTTTTATATAGAGTTGTTTCGCAGTTTCAATAGGTTGCCAGCAGCAAAAGATCCCTCTGAACTTCTTACAAGGAAAATGGTGTGCTATTTTTCAACAGTTCCATTCTTTCATTCTTTTGAGGACTGAAAAGCTTCTAAACTATTGTGGACTTAGTATTGATAACAAGAATTTAAACTCTTTCTTTCTCACAAGCTTCTTACCTGTAACTCATCATCAAGAGAAAAATACTTCCTGCTTTTTTAATTGTTTCATTTTTTAAAATCTGCCATAAAACACCACCACCTATAAACACTACATGATAAGACAAGGCTTAGAAATAGAAGGACCAACGGAAAAAAAATCAAAGAGATCCAGCAGAAATTTTGTCCCTCAGGAAGGTATAATGGAGCTGCTGGGAAAAAAACCTATAAGAAATGTGCTTTTTCTTTTTCATATTGGCTTGTATGGGGCTGTGCTTTGGATTTGTGCTGGAGAGAGTGTTGATAAGTCAGGGATGCTTTCATTACTGCTGAGCAGCACTTACACAGTGTCAAGACCTTTTCTGCTCCTCACCACACGAGTGATTGGGCTAGGGATGCACAATGATGATTTAGATGAGGGGATTGAGTCCACCATCAGCAAATTTGCAGATGACACTAAATTGGGGGGGAGTGTTGATCAGCTGGAAGGCAGGAGGGCTCTGCAGAGGGACCTGAACAGGCTGGAGAGTTGGGCTGATTCCATGGGATGAGGTTCAACAAGGCCAAGTGCTGGGTCCTGCACTTTGGCCACAACAACCCCCTGCAGTGCTACAGGCTGGGCACAGAGTGGCTGGAGAGCAGCCAGGCAGAAAGGGACCTGGGAGTTTGGGTTGACTGGAAGCTGAACATGAGCCAGCAGTGTGCCCAGGTGGCCAAGAAGGCCAATGGCATCCTGGCCTGGATCAGGAACAGTGTGACCAGCAGATCCAAGGAAGCGATTCTTCCCCTGTACTCAGCGCTGGTGAGGCCACACCTCGAGTACTGTGTCTAATTCTGGGCCCCTCAGTTCAAAAAGAATATTGAGGGGCTGGAGCAGGTCCAGAGAAGAGCAACGAGGCTGGTGAGGGGACTCAAGCACAAGTCCTATGAGGAGAGGCTGAGGGAGCTGGGGTTGTTTAGTCTGGAGAAGAGGAGGCTCAGGGGAGACCTCATCACTCTCTACAACTCCCTGAAAGGAGGTTGTAGCCAGGTGGGGGTTGGTCTCTTCTCCCAGGCAACCAGCAGTAGGACAAGAGGGCATGGTCTTAAGCTCTGCCAGGGGAGGTTTAGGTTAGATATTAGGAAGAAATTCTTTACAGAGTGGGTGATCAGGCGTTAGAATGGGCTGCCCAGGGAGGTGGTGGATTCTCTGTCCCTGGAGGTTTTTAAGATGAGACTGGATGTGGCACGCAGTGCCATGGCCTAGTAACCACGGCGGTGTTGGATCAAGGGTTGGACTTGATCTCAGAGGTCTCTTCCAAGCTGGCTGATTCTATGATTCTATGAGTTGGAAGGGGACACAGCTGAGACAGATGAATGCAATTGACCCAAGGGATATCCCAGATCATATGGCATCATGCTTAGCCTAGAAGCAAGGAAAAGAGAATGAATGTTTGGAGTGATGGCATTTGATTTTCTCAAGTCACCATTAGGCATGATGGGGACCTGCTTTTCTGGGGATGCCTGCCGGTGGGAAGGAGGGAATGAATTCCTGGTTTTGTTTTGCTTGTATGCACAGTTTTTGCTTTACCTATTAAACTGTCCTTATCTCAACCCACAAGTTTTCTCACTTTTACCCTTCTGATCCTCTCACCCATCTTGCTGTGAGGAAGTAAGCAAGCAGCTGGATGGGAGCTGATTCCCAGCTGGGGTAAAACCACGACAAGAAGAAACTTGGTTTATCCTGCATATTTGAGATTACTTTATTAATTGATATGTAAGTGAAACTACATGTTTATCAGACTGTACTAAGGAAACATACTAAGTATTCTTGACCTAGAAAGTATGAAACTGTTTAAAGGTATCATGTGTGAAGAAGAAAGTTAAGAAATTCTCCCAAGAGACATCAATTTTATGGGCAGTCTTAAAATCTTAGGGAACCTCTTGTTCAGCATCTATCTGTGACAGACATGAGACACTCAAACCTGAATGAAATGTTTACATAAGACCCAGATTTAAACTTAGGGGGAAAAAAAAGGGTGTGGTGAATTGCAGAATGTAAATTGACTAGTCTGTAGTTAGGACCCCACATGTACCCTCCAGGGCAGAAAAATAATGGACTGTGACCAAACCACTAAATCTTGGAAGCATAAAGAAACAAGACAGATTTGGAAACTTAAGTCTGCAAAATCAACAGGACGAGTTTGGAAAGGGCACTGTGAAAGACTGTATAAGGTACAGTAGAATACATAACCCAGCAATATCCATCTTTTTGATAAAATTGCTCCATTTCCATAGTAGAAAAGAACTCCTACAGAAGTACTGGAAAATTCATGTGTTCAGATTTCATACTATTGTGCAGTTTCTCAGGAATCACATATATGGTGTATATGTGTATGGAGACTGCCCAGAGGGACAGACATTCTGTTGCCAGAAGAGCAAATTTTGTTAAAAAAAAAATCCTTAAAATTGAAATCCTTTTGAAAAATTTTCAGCTTATGCCAGCAGAGCAACCCTGCTATAAAACAGGAACCCACAATAACAGATAAGATACAGGGAAAGTCTAACTGAAAGAAAATCCAGAAATAATAAAAGTACTGTCTGTTTCAAAAAAAATTAGACAAAATGTCATGAAGAAAGCAATATGAGGAAATTATAAGTAGGTGTTGAAAGCCTGATGATAAAGAAAGAACAAAGTAAGGCAAGAGGTTAATGCTGTACATATAAATAACATCCAAAGGCACTTTATATTCATGGTCCTAAGCTGGCATTAATGTTTGCATATGCCCAAAAAAAAGTGTTGATACAGAATTCGTTTTTAATCCTGTCTACAAGTAGCAACACTGGACAGTATAACATGAAATCGTATTAGCTATATATGCTATACTAACAACCCTGAAGTCTGCGATGTCAGCAAAATCCATATAGGAAGCTTAGCACCAGACTAGCAGTTTGTATAACAACGAGCAACAAAATACTGTCATTGTAAAAATATTATAACTTAATCAAAGGTGCTGCTCATGTGATATAGGATCACATGAGTTTACCGTTCATAGTGGAAAGAAAATAGATGTTTAACTAGCAAAACATGAGCACAAGAGAATATAAACCAGTTTATTGTGGAATTGTTCTCACAGCTTGTATTGACTTCGCATGGCAAGGTTTTGGTAGCAGGGTGGCTGTAGGAGTGTTTTTTGTGAGAAACTGCTAGAACCTTCCCCCATTTCTGACAGAGCCAGTGCCAGCAGCTCCAAGATGGACCCATTGCTGGCCAAGGCTGAGTCCATCATTGACAGAGATAGTGCCTGTGGGATAGCATATTTGAGAAGAGGAAAACTTGCTGTGCAGGAGCAATTGCAGTCAGAGAGAGGAGTAAGAGTATGTGAGGGAAACAGCCCTGCGGACACCAAGGTCAGTGGAGAAGGAGGGAGAGAAGGTGCTCCAGGCACCAGAGCGGAGGTTCCCCTGCAGCCCTGGTACAGACCATGGTGAGGCAGCTGTGCCCTTGTAACCCATGGAGGGCTATGGTGCAGTCTATGGAGGACCCAATGTCAGAGCAGGTGGATGCCTGAAGAAGGCTGTGGCCCCATGGAAAGGCACCCACTCTGGAGCAGGTTTGCTGGCAGAACTTGTGACCCCACAGTGACCCATGCTGGAGCAGTCTTTTCCTGAAGGATTGCATCCTGTGGAAGGGACGCATACTGGAGCAGTTTGTGAAGGATTGCTGACTGTGGGAAGGACCCAAACTGGAGAAGTTCATGGCAGGGACCACGGCAGGGACCCCCACTGGAGCAGAGAAGAGTGTGAGGAGTCCTCCCCTTGAGAAGCAAGGAATGGCAGAAACAACGCATGATGAACTGAACACAGCCCAATTACCCATCCTAATGTGGCACTTGTGGAGAGGAGGCAGAGAAAATCAGGAGTGAAGCTGATCCTGGGAAAAAGGGAGAGGTGGGACTAAAGGTGTTTTTATGATTTAGTTTTATTTCTCCTTAACTTGAGATTGGTAATAAACTTGTTTCCCCAAGTTGGGTCTGTTTTGCCTGTGACAGTAATTGCTGAGTGACATCGCCCTGCCCTTACCTTGATCCACAAGCTTTTTGTTATATTTTTTTTCTCTCCCCTGTCCAGCTGAGGAAGGGGACTGATGGAGCAGCTCTGGTGGGCACCTGGCATCCAGCCAGGATCAACCCACCAGCAGCTGTAATAACAGACTACCTTCAACAAAGAGAAGGAGAAATGAAACAAACTTTACTGGGAAAGCTGAGTTATGAAACAGTTAACAGACAATCATAGGAAGGGCTTGAGCAGAGCATTGCAGATACACAGTCTGCAGTCCTTTCAGCAGTTTGATCACCTTTTAAGCAATTATGAGACCAGGCTCCGAAATTCATGAAATGTCTCAGAAGTGTAGAGGACAAATGAAACTGACTCAAACATTAGTTCAGAATTCCTGGTGTATACATAGACATACATCTCCATGTATGTATGTATACATGTATGTATGTATGTATTTATTTACATTTGTATACCTAATATTGGTATTGATTTATTATTACTTTGGGAAAGGGGAATTTCTAAGACAATTGATACTTTTCATAAATAAAATTTGAAATAGTTAGATTCAAGTTTGTGTCTTTTTTTAGTATCTTGGGAGGACTTCAACTGATTCTCCTTATGGTCAAAGTACTGGCTTTGCCAGGCTACACCAGGCTGATTTCTCACCACTTTTGCCAAAGCAGCCAGCAGAAGGGGACATTCATTCCTCCAGCAGAAATGTTAACACCAGGCTTGCTTCTCACATTTTCAGTGCAATCAGCAAGTCACACTTTTTAGCTGGATCAGAGTAACAAAAAATAACATAATTGGTTTGATTCGGTTTACTTGGCAATGTCGGTGGGGTGAGGTGGTGGCTGCAGGGGAAGCCTTATACAGGACACACCTGGTTCCAGACAGCTCCAAGATGGATCCACTGCTGGCCAAAGCTGAGCCTGTCAATAATACTGGTGGCAGCTCTGTGATAACGTATTTTAAAAAGTGTAACAACCACTGTATAGCAGCTGTGAGAGAGAAGTGAAAAAAATGGAAGAAATAGCCCTGCAGACACCAATGCCAGTGGAGAAAGAAGGGGAGGAGGTGCTCCAGATGCTGCAGTAGAGATTCCCTGCAGCCCTCTGGAGAAGAACACAGTGGAGCAGGTTGTCCCGCTGCACCCCATGGATGACCACTGTTGAACAGATATCCACACGCAGCCAATGGAAGATCCCATTCTGGAGCAGGTGGATGCGTTTTGAAGGAAGCTGCAGGCAGTGGATAGGCCATGCAAGCTCCTGGCAGCAGCAGCTGCCCAGGGCAGGAAGCCATGCTGGAGCAGTCTGTCCTGAAGGACAGAACCCTGTGGAAACGACCACAGTGCAGCAGTTTGTGAAAGACTATATCCCTTACAGGGACATGGAAAGGAACAGCATCAGGATGAAGGAGTGGCAGAGAGGAGCAGTTATGGACTGATCACAATGCTCTTGCTTCATGCCCCTGCACCACTCAGGGAGGAAGAAGTAGGAGAAGTCAGAAAAGAAGGGGTGAAGTTGAGCCTGAGAAAAAACCAGAGGATCTAAGGGGAAGGTGGTTATAGTTTTGTCTGGTTTCTTTTTCTCACCATTCCACTCTATTTTTAATTGAGAGTAAATTAATCTTTCCCAAGTTGAGTCTGTTTTGACCATGATGGTAATTGCTAAGTAATGTCCTTGTCTTTATTCCAACCCATACGCTTTTCCCTCTAATTTTCTCACCCTGTTCCATGAAGGAAGCAAAGCAAGAGAGCTGGGTAGGCATCTGGCAGCAAGTCAAGGTCAAACCCACCACAATGGTACAATGAGAGGCCCCTACTTTACTCAGTATATGTTTTACAGTTAATTTTGTCAACTCAAGGCTCCTATCCACTCCACACAGTTTTCAATTCTGTAATTAGCACTAACTGCCAGCCAGTGTCCAGGAAAGAATTTGTCCCAGGAGGTCCTTGATCATACAGTACTGACATAGTTCATTCATACTAAACTTATTTAAACTTACCTGAAAAAATTGTCTTTCAAAAAGTATGACAATTCTGTGTAAACACACAACAGCTAAAATAAAAGAATATCTCTAATATATATTACACATGGTCTGAGCAATAAAATATGACCTTCCCTTATTAACTTTAGGCATGAGCCATGCTCATCCCTACAAATTAATACTCACTCATACCAGAAGACACTTTGTTCCAAAGAGAAGAATGCTACAATGTGCTTCAGATGTATTTTTCTTTATTTTCTTAAATGGGTTGAGGTGTCTTCCTTCTGTCAGACAATGTTTTGTGTTAAAGTGGTTTTGGCGGCTGTGATCATCTTCTTAGGACCTTTTATTTCAGCACACAGTGTTTGCATTTCTCTGGACCCACCCCTGACTTATGTAGAGGCTCAGCTTTCAGCAGTTCATATGCAAACTGAAAATCACTTTTTTCCCCTATTCAGGTAAAAAGCCAGAAGTATGGGGAATCTAGGGCTAGAGCATCTCTTAAAATTTACAACAAAAGGAAATGTTACTAGGTATGTTTCCAGAAAAGATAATACGAATTTCTGGATTGTAGCAAATCTTTCCTTAGAGAAGGCTAATGTAGTAAGATCACAGTTTCTTTATTTGAGAAACCTTCAAGCCCTAGCAGGATTCAAACCTGAGGTTAAGATCCTCTGTCTATCTGAGGTTATATATATATTAGGATCTTGCATATTCCTAAAGCTAGGTCTGAACTACCACAAGAAACAGATATTTACAGATATTTATAAGACACAAAAACTCAGTTAACGTTACAACATGCTAGACCATGCTACTTTCAGGAAAAGGAAACTTTTACTTCCTTAAAACTGGTAAAATTGAGAAGATACAAGAATTAGCAGTAAACATTAGACTTAAAAAATTCTTTGCAGCTTAAACTTTTTGACATAGCATTAAAAAAATCTAAGGTATTTAAAAATGTTTTGTATTCTTTATGTTTTCCAAGAAAAAGCCTAAAAGCCTGAAGGCAGCCGTCAAATTACAAATGAGATCAACTTGGAGAAAGCATAAAGACAGCTGTCCTCTTAGTGGAAATATATTTAAGCTGTATTCTCCTGCACTGTAACTATGTAAGTTTAGCCATGCACAAAAAACTATTCTTGAAACTTTCTCAGTGTTACTTGTATGCCTTGTTCGCACTGGATTCTTGGTCTTACCACATCTATGAAATACTCCTGTACAAGCTGATTTCATTCCAACCAATCAAAATTCACAGCAAAATCATTTATGTATTTTAAATTTCCTATATTTGTGACTTGCTTTTTGTTCACTTTTGTCTATATTTTGTCCCTAAGTTCCACTTTTTCTACTGTTTTAATTTCTCTGTCAGTAATTCCAAAATTGTAAGTGACGTAACCTTTTCACTTTTGCTTTACAGCTGCCATACAGTCACATCTGTCAGTGGTCTGTCACAAAGCAGGAAGGGCAGCTTGTGGACTCTGTCATCTTCATATTCCGGACTCAAGGTTAGAAGAGTGAAAACCAGGTGCAAACCCACGTCATCCATTTTATTTCAGGATCAGTTGACAAAAACTATCCATGAAAGGAACCGTAAGTCAAACACTTATGGTCCTTGAAATGTTACAAAGCTGCAATAAACAAATGAGTCTTTGCCAGCATGGTCAGCCAAGGATCACCACCTCTGTAATCATATCAGTCTATGGAGAACTTCACTTTCTGTCTGTGCAAGAGTTAGAGAATAAAAGACTTCTTAATTTCAGCTACCTGAAATAACTACATTCAGTAATAACTTTAATGCTTTTTTTTTTTCTCTCACAGGAAGTACTTGTTAGAGGTACTTCCTGTTTCTGCACAAATATTCATCAACTCTGGCTGATGACTTTGCATCACACACTTCTTTGCATCTTTAGCTGTGTAAGTAATTAGCGCAGGGGGGATGGAAAACCATGAGAGCAAACATCTGCCCCCAAAGTTTACCCAATTCACTCTCTTAAGAATACTCAGTGTTCAGCTCTGCTGTTACTTACTTCTACTGCAGTTGCAATTCTGCGATGCATTGCAGGTGGTTTAGCAAGAGAACAAATAATTAAATGTATGCTTTTATTTTTCTAATTTGCAAGACCAACAGGATACAGACACTGCTTGTAATCATAGATCATTACTGATGATAAAACATTACTCTTAATGGGAAAAACTAACAGGAAATCTTGCCCCCTCCCCACAGATTTCTCTCTCCTGTTACCAGCCTCTGCTGGGTTTAGAGACAAAAAGCTTTTTTGGCATGGGGTTCCACAAAGAACCAAAAGTTCAGCCCTATAAATAACAGACACACTAGAAGACTCCCTTTTCTCCCCCCGATCTGTTAGGAAAAAGGGACGACTGCCAAAACAGCACGCAGTTATACGCTACTTCTCTACACACAGGGTATACATACAGTGAAAATTTTCTTGACAACTAACTATGAAGATTTGAGGGTATGCAGTCCATTCCTAAAATAAGCTGTCTGATCCAGGTGGTGAAACATGGAGGCAATTCCCCCTTCTTCTGGCAGCTATTTCCTAGTGAAAGCCTTGAAGCCCAATCTTCTCATTTTCTTGTCAGTTTCCACCCTCTTGTGCAGATGTAGGACCTTTCAGTAGGAGCTCACAGCTGGGATGAAGTAAGGACAGGAGAGTCTATTAGATGTGCCTCCAGCTGCCAAATCATGTTGCACTCCAGATAATGCTGATGTGCAGGGATTTTAGGGGAATCTACAAGCACTGTTCAAGCTGCTGCAGGCTGCAGCACTCGGGATTTTTTAATGAGGTACACACTTTTATTGAACTTCCTATTTCCTTGAAATTAATTTTCTGTTTTCTTTCTAAGTACTTTGGTAAAATAAGAAGATGCTTGTCTGTAAGCTCCACCTTTATGTTTCACAGCTCTCCAAATCCTGTGGAGTATGTATCATCGGACAGATATCTGATGGGAAAAAGCAAACAAGAAATCAGAGTCTTCTTCAGACTCTGTCCAGGCACGTTTTTACTCTTGCACCGCTGTTAAGTTTCACTCACAGCTTCCTAGCCAGGCCGGGTGCCTTCCCACCCCATCCTCTCTTCCATCTCTTGATTCTCCCCCACTGACCCACTTCAAACCCACATTGTGTGCAGAAGGCCAGCTCTGGGTAGGCTGGGGAGCACTAGTCCCGCTGGGTCCCCCTGCTCACAAACGCCGAGCCCACTCAGTGCCTAAATGGTTGGACTGTTGGGATTAGAGAGCAGTGATAAGTAGCATTGAGCTCTTGGGGACTTCAGGTTGGACATCAGGAAGAATTTCTTCACTGAAAAGGTAGTCAGGCATTGGAATGGGCTGCCCAGGGAGGTGGTGGAGTGACCATCCCTGGAGGTGTTCAAGGAACTACTGGACGTGGCACTCAGTGCTCTGGTTTAGTTGACATGATGGTGTTTGGTCAAAGGTTGGACTCAATGATCTTGGAGGTCTTTTCCAGCCTCAGTGATTCTGTGAACCTGTGATTCTTCGTGATGGCTTTCCCCCTTGCCCCGAAGTGGCATCCGGCCACCAGCTCCGGTAGGTGCGTGGCCGTCTGGAGCTATGCCCTGCGGGTATTGTCTCCTCCTGACGGGGAACCGCGAAAAAGCCCTTTGTTGCCTTGAGTCGTACAGGAGTTGTCCCCGTCCTACGTGGGTTCCAACGCTACCGGCATTACCGGGGAAGCGTTAAAAAAAAAGTAAAAAAAGGACAAACAAGGGCCTCGAGCCAGGCGTCTCGATCCAGGTAAAGACGGGGGCAGGGGTGGGGCGGAGAGGCGGGGGCGGGAAACGCCGGCCCGCGGAGGGTCGGGTCGGACTTGGAGGTGGATGGGTGGGTGGTGTCGTGAGAGGCGCGGGGCCGCCCGGGGGCGGACCGGCCAGTGCAGGGCCGCAGTCCGGCGCCGGCCGCAGGCGGGACGTGCCGTGTCGCCGGGCTCCCTGCGGGTCCCGGGGCTGCCCCGCCCTGCAGCGAGCGCGGCCCCGCAGGTGAGCACTGCCGCCGGACCGGGAACGGCGTGGCCCCGGAGCGGGTGGCGGCTCTGCCGGGCTGGCGCATCGCTCTTCCCGGGCGCCCTACCCTTCGGAGCGGAGCAGCGCAACTCCAGGAGCGGCAGGACCATCGGGCAGGTGCGGCACTGGAGCCCAGGGAGGCGCGTTTTTGTGCCTCTCTCCTTATTTTTCTCCTCTCTCCTCGCTCTTCCCTACCCAAGCCTTCCCTCCGCAAACCTTCCCTCCCCTTCTCTCTTTTTTCCCCTTTTTTTCTTTCTTTACCCCCCTTCCCCCCTCTTCCCTCTTTCCCCCCTTTCCCCCTCCTTTTCTCTCCCTTTATCCCCCTCTCCTCTCTCTCCTTTTCTCTTTGGTTGTAATTATTTTGTTTTCCCAGTCTTTTCCCTTTTCTCCCCGTTTTCCTTCTGCCTTTTTGGTCTGCTTTTACATCTCCACGCTTCCTTTTTTGTTTGTTTGTTTTGTTTCCCCACTTTCTGTCTATCTCTCTGTCTTCCCGTCCTCCCTTTGCCTCTCCCCGCGGCAGTGCGTGCAGGGGAGCCTGGGGCAGGCCGTTGCCCTCGGGGGGTGGTGGTTGGGTGTGAAATCTGTTACCGAGCACAGAATTCGGGGGACATCTGATGCTCGAGGTGTTGCAGTCCTGGGGTGTGGCTTCCCCTCCCCCCCCCAACCTCACTGGAACTACCTTTTTCTTTCCTTATTTTTTTTTCTTCAGAATTGAGAAACTGTTTAGAAGGTTGTAAATAGTTTTCTGTGGCCCAGGTTGGGCTGGGTGAGAGGACTGTGAAAGAAGCCTGACAGGAGTTTCAGTTATGTTCTGGCACTTTGCCTCCTTTCAGTGTTGCTCAAAAAAGTAGACTTCTTTGTGGGAAAGGGGAGGAGTGGCAGCAGGAGGGAATTGCCATTTTGGAGTCCGCTATTTTAAATTTCATTTTTAATGGAATATGAGGTGGGTGACCACAGAGCTGGCAAGAATAACAGTCAGAAATGGTAGTGAGACAAGAGGGGACAAATATAGCTTTCTTGTCTATTTCAACTTGAAAATCCTTGTGAAAAATATTGCAGTATTTGTAGCTCCAGTTGGAGCTCAGTTACGATGGTACATTGCTTTCAAAAGCATCTGTATACAAAAGAAAATACTGCTTATATTTTGTCTCCTCATTGATTTTTTACTCTGCCTATAATAAATGTTAGTTATCAGCATAATGTCTTTCCTATGAAATCTGAATTGTCTGGGGTAATACTTAATTCCTGAGGCCAGAAGAGCCAAAAGTTGCTTAATATAACCCTAATACCTTTGCCAACTCTACCTTTTTTCTAACATAAACCAAATGCAGAGGCAAACATACAAGCTAAAGGTTTACAGTCTATTTGCTGAGAATATGGTGTTCATGGAACAAAATCCTGCTCTTCAAATTTGTTACCATTGTTACTATGTTGGAAAGGCCACTGCTAGTCTTATGAAAAGATTTAATTTGGTTTTTTTAATAATCTCCTCTCTGTTTTCCTTTGGCTTTCAACATAATTCAGAAGTTCTCCACTTGCTTTGGTTTATAAGCTCCTGAAACTTGCTCTTGAGAACACCTAACTATCAACCTAGAATTCTGTCTTAGGAATGGTGAAAAAAGGTAGTTCCACAGAAGTGCAGCGTGCCCAACAATACAAGTAACTTGTACTATTAAGTTTACTTCATAGCTCCAAGGACACCATTTCTTGCACTGTAAAGCATTATTATATACAGATTAATTGTGGTGCTGTTAGAGGAACTTAATAAAACAAACAGAAACCTCATCTGTGATAGGTTATCCCAGAAAGCTCACTGAGGAACTCTTAAGTAGAGGCATGGCTTTAAAATTAAGGCTTCTACATAGGGCTAAAGAATATCTCCTCAGAATATTTTATATGTTGTGCTTGAAGAGGGACCCAAGTAAATTTGACAGCCTCTTCCTTCTGCCATGAGGTTTGGTTCTGTTTTTAGATTACCTTTCCTACCAGCGTGTCCCATTCTGAAATACAGCATTGTCCCAAGGCAGCAATCAGCAAAATTTTGTAGGTGGGTGTGAGAAGTGCAGTGACTGCTCTTGTTTCTGGTGAAATTATAGTTCCTACTTTAGAATTACGTGAAAAAAAATAGATACACATTTTACTTTGAAGTAGCCAAATTACCTTTATCTACTCTCACTATTAAATTTCCATGTAGTGGTGAATTTAGCAGTACTAGCCATTTGTGGAGTTTTGTTTAAAAGGGACTAGAAATGTGTGGGGGTTTTTTCTATAAAAAGGGAGTGCATTTTTCTCTTTTATTATTTTCTTAGGCAGCTCTGAAAAGCCTTGTGCCTGCAGAGTGTTGTCAATTGCAGACAACTGTACCCACATGAAACCCTGCTGCTGTCTCTGCATGATTTCAAAGTTAAGAGTCCCATAAAGCCTAATGGTAAGCCAACTACTCAGCTTTTGGCCAGTTCTCATTTGCACTAAGACTGAAAACTATCTAATGGAACAAACATGAGTTCTTTGATCCAGTTACAGGCGTATCTACTTTCAAGATTGTGCTGCTTGATATCATGGAGAGGCTGGTAAATGTGACTTTGCTCTGTCTGGCAGATCTCTGCCAATAGCACTGTATCTGTTCAGTCTGTCTGTGCTTAGGCATGTTTGTGTTCATGCAAGGTGCTTACAGCTTTAAAAATCACTTCCTCATCAGAATTAATGTTTTGCATAACTGAATTTGAATGGAAGCAGGCTAATTGTAATAACTGGGATCTGTGGCTTGGAAGCATCCCGGATATGCCTTGGTAAAATTCAGGGGCTTTCCAGCAAATCCATCCTCAGTAGAGGGACTTATTCTGTAGTTTTGAGGAAAAGGTTTGTATCTCAGGTGGAATTTGTGAATGGGAAAAGAGAACAGCAAGGTCAACACCTCTTACTGTTCTCAGGGGTAGCTGAAGTTTCCTTATATCTTCCCTTCCTCCAAAATGAGAACAGAAAAAAATAAGTAATTTCTGACTCTCACTCCCCACCCATCAAGATGATTACTTGTCTCCTCGCCCATCCCAACTACCGCTTCGGACATGGATGTACTCAGTACTGTATTTTCCACTTGGCTTTTCTTCAATACATTTCTGTAAAATAAAAGTCTCATGTTGTCATGCATGGATGTAGGATGTTAGTGCAACTGCCAGGAAGTTTTCAAGTAACTGTTGTAAAGCTTTGATTAAAAGCTGATGTGTCTGTGGACATAAAATAGAGGCCTACGCATAATGTTCATGTTGCTGGGTGCTCTCCACAGTGCCTTTATGCTAAAAGTCACTGAAGCAACTACAACACAGCAAACATCACTGTCTGCTTCCTCTGATATTTGTTAGAGGAAGCAGAATAGGAAGAAAAATGAAGGAAACTTTAGTTCAGCAGCCCACAAGGCTGAGAGAGTCATGACACCAGGACATTGCAGCTAGGTCTGCAAGACCTATCAGATCTTCCCTGCTCTTGTTAGAACTTGTTTTGACTTCCTACCAGCCTCTGTGATGCTTCCTAACTCTAAGGTCTTTCCTGCCTTTTTGCCAGCTTTTAACGAAACGTACAGGCTGCTGAAGTACCCCAGAGTACTTTCTTACCGTGTACCTGCCGCCTTCTGAATTTCTGGTGCTGATACTGGCCCAAGATGTATTTTGGAGGCCGCAATGCTTCTGCTAAATCAGTGTTTGAAGTGTTGCATCAACCGTTTTTCCACTGATACAAGAGAAGAATGAAGTGCCAAAATGGAAAGATAACTGCTTTTTCTCTTCTTTTGCTATACCACCAGCCCCTAATGATTTTCATCTTTTTGTGACATGGATCTGTGCACCATTTCACTGCAAACCCTAACTGCTTTTTTGGAGGAAAAATTATACTTTGAGTGAAAATGTATTGGTAATTGATTAAGTACAAAAAATATTTACTTAATTTACTATTTCACTCTGCTCTCTAAATTGCTTCAGGCAGGACAGAGGAGGACAATGTGTTTTAGGTGAGCTGGCATGAGGGAGGCCCTGGAGTGCCAGGAGTCCCCTTTTCCCAATACTGGTGCTGTAACTTGGGCAGAGTGAATAGCCACCCTAGCATAAGGCTGGTTAGAGGTTGCTGTTGCTTTTCACCTCATTTAGGAAAAGCTGTATCTCTCACTCCCAGCTATATCAGTCCAAGCGAGAGCCTACAGCCCAGAGCCTGTATTTTCTGGACTGTGGCATGGCGAAGGGAGATTTCCGTGGTACCGCAGGGCTGGTGGCTCCCCATGTCAGGTCTACCAGGGCCTGGTTAGGAGCGGGGCAGTTGGTGGGCACAGACATGCCCTGACATCAGGCACCTCCCTGGCTGAGGCTGGACTGGATCAGCTTGTCACTGTCCGTGGCCAGATTGTGGGGCTAGAGACTGGTCCTGCAGTGGTGTCACTGGTATGCAATGGGGTCACAGGGGAGTGCAGAGGGGGCTGGTTGGAGCTGTCAGGGGCTCTTGTGGCCCTGCCAGCAGCCAGGAGAGCTGATGTTGGAGAGCTCCCTAGAGCCCAGATGGTACAGTCTGTTGTTGTACCCCTCCTGGCCTGATGTGTGGTTGGCAGAGATGTGGGGTCATTCCTTTCACCACCAGCACATCATGGTGTCAGACCAGTTGCACTGTGAAACTGCAGCTGAAGAGGTCTGCTGTGCTGGCAGCCAAAGGCTGGTGTCCACAATGCTGGACTGAGGCTCACACCCTTTGTCAGGGCTGGTGTAGCAGTGCTCTGCTGGCTCTGTGCCCTCACAAGCATCCTTATTCTTAGGACTGCCAGCTCCAGTCCAGCCTGTCTGCATAAAACCTTCATGTGAACTTTGGTCTCCCTCCAAGTTGTGGTATGATCTTGTAAAAGTTTTTTGTTTAGTTGTCTTTTTGGGCATTTTTTTGAAACCTAGGTTTCTTGTGGGATTTTGTATTTGCTTTTAAGGGTGGGTGAAGCCAAACTTATCTAAAATCATATGCTGAGCTGGACTCGGAGGGTGCTGCTCCCTCCTGTCTGTGGCTCCTTTATCATAAATATCCATGTAGTCTACTGCTGACTCATTTCAGTCAGTTCCATGGGCAGATTAATAATTTAGCATGTAGAGTTAACTCAAATTTATGTAGTGACCAGCTAAAGACATTGTTACTGAAATCGGCTGGTTTACACTTGCCCCTTTACAGTTAAATAGTATAAAAGTTAAATCAGAACCTAGTTTTTACCAAGACTGCTCCCAAACTGCCAGGTGCTTAATACTTGTTCACAAAACAAACTTAAGATGCAAATGAGCCAAGTGATATGCTCTCTGATACCAAAGAGGTGTCAGAAATGGAGATTTAAATTAGGTATAATAATCCTTCTTTCCATAAGGTCTGTTTAAATGGTGAACACGAGTTTCTAGTAGAAATCAAGTTGAAATTATCTTGGATTTGTTTAATCATGCTGTACAGTTTATATACAGCAGTGAAGAATAATTTTGGCAGGAAAGAGGGAAGCGGGCAGCTAACTCAGCCTTTGTACTAACTACCCCAACTACCAGCAACTGCTCTAAGTTTCCCCTTTTAATGACTACTGCATCAGGAATACAGACTCTGACTTGAGTAGGAGGCAGTAAAAAAGGAAGTGGGTCAGGTATGTAACTTCGGCAGTTGAATTTCAGTCGAGAGCAAGACGAAAGTTGCCAAATAAAGCTGTTTCTCTGTGGCGGCACAAACGTCTCTCGGCTCTCCCACAGTGCAAAGTGCTGCCTCTGACAGCGTATTCTCAAGTATGCACACTAAAACTATGCAGAGCTAAAGAAAAAGATGTTAAAAGCTTTACTGAATGCAGTTGAATGCTATATTAATGAGTATTCTAGGCTTGTAAGAATATTAGATGCATCATTAGATGGAAGGTACCAAATCTTACCCTGTAAAGGTCAGCTTCTGTGAATGGGATATGATCAAGTTTTAGGACTTAGAAATTGCAAGTGTAAACAAATAGTAACTTACTGTTAAAATTGGTCAGAGGAGGCAGTGTGTCAGTGAAAAAACATGTGACCGTGGGGGAAAAATCTCCACGTAAGGATAAGAGCCATGTTAATGTGTAAATGTTTGCAGATCTCTCATTTTGGTATAATGAAAATGCAGGGTCTTATAACAATAGAGGAATTGCACCCAGCTGGGTATACAAGGCCTTTCTGAAAGAGATTCTTTATCCTGCTTTCAATTGAGTTTTATTCTGAAACTGGAGTGGGAAAGACTTCTTAGCAAGCTTTATTCTTGGAAAATTTTAGAAGGTGAAGACCACGATGGTCACTTTCAATTAAGACTGTTTCCCTGCATTGTAAAAACAGTGAGGGGGTAGTAATCTTCTTGAGTGTGTGTTACTCTTCAGTGATAGTGGTCCTCTGAAAACTAAGAATAGGATAAAATGGTAGTGCTAACAGCTTAAAGAAAGTATTCCGACTTCTGTCACCTAAAGCGTCACAAATATAAGTGTATTTGAAGTACACTTTAAGTTCTAAAAAAGTTTTAAGTTTTTAGGCAGAAAGCAGTAATAGACAGTATCACATACACAGCTTGTATCCTAATTTAATATGTGATGAATATTATTTTTATTGGATCAGATCTACCAGTCAAAACTAGCAGGACATCAAGTAAGCCAAGTGTGTGATAAAGTTATAAAACATGTTAAAACTTGTTCTGACTTATGTCATTGTGTTCGATGTCACATTGCAAACTGAAAGCTGTAATTGTGGAATTTTTCTTTTAAAATTTTATTTTAATTCAAAGTGTGAATGTACCTCTCTATGTTTTCAGCTGTAATTGCATGCTAGCTCACCTGGCTATTTGTCTTAAGGGTTAAAATTTAAATTTTCTTCCAAACAAATGTCTACCTTCCCTAAGATAAATAAGAAATGCAGAATATAATAATTAGAATTGCAAGTCTGAAAACGAAGTATACTTTACCGTAGTTAAGATGTTTATATAATGCTGTTAGTCACGAATTTATGTCTAGTTTGTGGTCTCTGCTTGCTCTTGGCTTGAGTTACAAAATGCTTGATTATAGCACTTAGAATACTGCTGATCCTCATGGCTGTGTCAGACATTTGTGCAGTGATCCGCACCTGCCCCCCATCTCCTACACGTGTCAGCTCCCTCAGTTTGCAGTGCTGTGGGCAAAGTGGTGGACCCAATGTGTAGTGCATCCCAGTGGCAGCATTACTAACAAAAAACTCTGATGCCAGGCCTCAGTTTCTTAAATGTACCTATTCTGAGATGTGCAAGTAGCAGGTTAAGAGCCACAGTCGATGAAGTAAAAGCTAAAATGACACTGGGGTAGCTTAAATAAAAGAGGGCCAAAAAAAGGAAATTCTTATGCTAAACAGCCTATAGCAAAACCCAGAAGTGGATGCAGTACCGCTTCTTTTTCTTAAAGTTTCTTACCAGTTTTTCTGAGTAGCTGTTATTCTTAGAGCTGTTCAGAAAGTTATACAGAGGCACTGTTTTTTTCTTGAAAGTAGCAAAAATTTAAGGAGCTTTATATCCCTCAAATACTGGATATTTCATTAACTTACAGATTAAAATTTTAGAAGACATTCTCTGAAAACTGTATAGGCTTTTGAAGTTAGAGGTTGAAATTCAAACCTGCACTAAGTTATTATGCAGTGAATTTGTGAGTAGAAATGGCACTTGAGTAGCAATGTAAGTTGTTTAAGGATATCCTGTTCTTGATATTCAGGTAAATATCAATTTACCTGCTTAAGGTAGTACTTAGGAAAAAAAAAGATACCCAGTTCTGTAATACACTTTAGTTTTCTCAACAGCTACAGCTGTAGCAGCTGCATTACTGTGCAGTGATCCCTTCACAGAATATCTGAAACAGAAAAAAGGTGCTTAAGAGGAAGCAAAGCTAACAAATAAAAATGATGTAGTGCCTGTGAAGTAAAGATGAAAATAAAATTGTCATATTAGAAATCTTACTGCTACTCAACCTTGCAGCACATTTCCACATAAAAACAAGTGTGTTTAAAAAATGGTAATACAACACTGCTATACTCTTAGATTTGTGCATTTGCAGTGACTTCACACAAGTCAGCTTGAGATAGAGGTGATAAGTATTATCTTTTACCTTAAAAAGGTATTTCAGCAATTCAGTAACAGTTGTTCTCACAACTCTCTCAAAACTGAGGTGCTCTGCTATACTAATTTCCCCCCCTCTTCTCATCAGCTGTTTACTGCTAGTATTTCTAAGCTCATGCACAAGACATTGAAGAGACTGTACCTCACATAAAAACGTTGAAAGGCTTCAGGATCTTCTTTGCCTTTATTGCCTTCTTATATTGTGAGAAATAAAGCATGACTACCATCCAGGAAGTGTAAGTTTTAGTGATAATGTCAATGTCAAGTGTCTGTCAACACTGAAATGGGTGTAAAGCATTCTTGTCAAACTCTGAAGCATGAATTAACAAGAAATACTTGCTTCTCAGTAATGTATCTGACTTAAATTTTGTTAGATGCAGCTGAATCAGCTCTGTTTTCTTACTGAACTTTGGTTTGTAGTCTTAGTACTGTGGAAATAGGGTTTCACAAAAAACTATCTGCTTCTCCCAGTCTTTTTCTAGAAAAATAAACTAATTTTATTCATTAATTTCTGATTTTCAACAGAATATTTTTGGCTGAACTATTCATCTTTTTACTGTCACTAAATAACAATGTGATTATTAATTAATAATTTTTTTAAGAAATGTTTTAGTCTTTGAATGACATCATATTTCATTTCTTTTTAGGATTTTTCCTTCCATTTTCCTGACAAACTCGCCAAATTCCTGAGAAACAGAAACTTGTTTCTGAAGTTGTTGATGCTGATATGAGCAGAAGGGAGGACATTTTTTTTTTAGCCGTGCGAAGCTACCTGGTATTTGAAATGCTGAAGAGGAAATTACGGTTTTGCCATAATTTGCGCTTCAGGCTTTTCTTGGGTCTAACTCTTATTTTAGTAATCATTTCAGTTTTGAAAGTTAACCAGAAAGAAGACTTCTTAAATCAGAGACATCTAGAGCTAACAAAAGAAGATCCTGTTAGCAATGTTAACTGCACCAAGATTATTGAGGGGGATATAGAAGAAATACAAAAGGTAAAGCTTGAGACATTGTCAGTGTCATTTAAGAAACGCCCCAGGCTAACAACAAATGATTATATTAACATGACGGCAGACTGTGCCTCCTTCACCAAGACTAGGAAATACATTATGGAACCTCTCAGCAATGAAGAAGCAGAATTTCCGATTGCTTATTCAATAGTGGTTTATCACAAAATTGAGATGCTTGATAGACTTCTAAGATCAATCTATGCTCCACAGAATTTTTACTGCATTCACGTAGACAAAAAATCTCCAGAATCTTTTTTCACTGCTGTGAAGGGAATAGTCTCATGTTTTGATAATGTCTTTATTTCAAGCCAGTTAGAGAGTGTGGTATATGCTTCATGGAGCAGGGTGCAGGCAGACATTAACTGCATGAAAGATCTCTACAGTAGAAGTTCAAACTGGAAATACCTAATAAATCTATGTGGTATGGACTTTCCTATAAAAACCAACCAGGAAATAGTAGAGAAATTAAAAGCCCTTAAAGGTGAAAACAGCTTGGAAACAGAAAAAATGCCTGTTTATAAAGAAGTAAGGTGGAAAAAACACCATGAGATTATTGATGGTAAAATAAAGAACACAGGCACAGACAAACAACTACCACCTCTGAGTACTCCAATTTTTTCTGGTAGTGCCTATTTTATAGTTAGCAGAAGATTTGTAGAATACGTTTTAGAAAGCAGCAAAATACTTAAGTTCATTGAGTGGGCAAAAGATACTTACAGCCCAGATGAGTACCTGTGGGCAACAATTCAGAGAATCCCTGATGTCCCAGGTGCAGTTTCTTCTAGTGACAAGTACGATGTTTCTGACATGAATGCACTGGCCAGGTTTGTCAAGTGGCAGTACTTTGAAGGTGACGTGTCCAAAGGTGCACCGTACCCACCATGCAGCGGAGTTCACATCCGCTCTGTCTGTGTTTTTGGGGTAGGAGACTTGAACTGGATGCTACGAAACCACCACTTCTTTGCTAATAAGTTTGACACTGATGTTGACCCTTTTGCAGTGAAATGTTTGGAAGAGTATTTGCGACACAAGGCTTTGTATATGCAAAAGAAGTGAAATACTGTATGCTCCTGTTACAAAACATAGGTACAAATACTATACTGCTAAGTACTTTGACACGTAACAGCAATGGTGGTGATGCTGATGATGGGTATAATAAACCATGTTGGTGTGGTGGTGCTGATGCTGTCCCTGCCTTGTCCATGGACAAGGGGAAGAAAAGACATGTCTCAAGTGAATATGGGGATCCCTGGTATTGCACACTGAGGCTCAGAGCTTTAGGTACAAAATCACAACAGCAACTTCTGGAAAGCCAACTATTTGGAATATTTATTTTCTAGAAGGTGTAATTAATGGATTTCCTTTGGCTAAATCGTTTGTTTTAGGGCTTGGAAAATGCGTGTTATTCATTGTTATTCATTATTTTTTTCCCATGAATGCAATGTTAGCTGGAAGAGAAAGATGAAGGGTTGGGGGGAAATGGAGCTGGACTGCACAGACTTTGTTCTGAGTACTGAAAGACTCAGGAATATAACATTAGAAATTATCTGAAAACTATGCAAAAGGGGATATGCAAAACCAGCTGTCATAATTTAAGTCTGCTTGCTGCAGTTCTGTTACATGTAGTTCTTAGTCCTCTTGAAAATTTTGTCTTTAGCATGGAGTATTAAGGAATTGCATTTAAATTTTTGTAGCCAAATCTTGCTTTTGTACTCTCAAAGCCCCCTGATATTGTGATATAAAGTGTATACACTAGTTTGTAATTACATCTTCTCAGGGAACTTTCAGTTTTATGCCTGATGAGATTTAGACTTGTAATTTTACACTTCTTAGTGTACTAGGAGTCTTGCTTTTGGATTCAAAATGACTCAAATTTCTCAAAAACTTAACTGCAGTAGTGTCTAAATGTCACTGATGGAACTGCTGGTTTCTGCTTTGTGTCAAGCTCAACTTGCATTCCAGATTATTGTAACATTGAGTACAGAAAAATAAAGTTATTTTTCTAAATGATGTTGCCTCTTCCCACCACAGAAGAACCTCTAAAAGCACCACCAAAAAATCCTAATGATGAAGACCTAAAATGTTTTTACTGTAAGTTTCCATACAGTAGAAGCTGCAGCTGAGGTAAGTCCTACCTTACCTCCATATTACCATTCATTCATGTGTCTGTGCTTGTTTAGGTTTAGCCGGTGTATTTATTTGCATCTTGGGGTGAAAGGGAAAGGAAGACATCAGGATGATTTTTGTTCCAGTTAGGTCCCTACTTAGTTTAGCTGCTGCAGTGTGGCACAGAAGTGTGGGGGTGAAATAACAGGATATTGTGAGGGATGATATTTCTTTCTATATCAATTCTCGTTTGTCATGCATAGTTACTGCCAGGTGTCTCATCTTACTCCTGAGATGACAGTGGAATTCATTTGAGGCAAAACAGACTAAAATTTTTGTTTTGTGAACTGTTGCTGTAATGGTATCATGTATTTCTTACAAAGGTGGTTTGTCGTGTTTCTCCTAAGGTGTGCCTCAGTACTTTAACATAATGAACTGCTTATTGTTCATCATGCAAACAGCTAGGGAGGCAAGCAATTTAATCTGAAGTAGAGCCTATTCTTGCCAACCCCTGCCTTCAAAACCACCTGAAAGCTGTTTAGGGAGACTTCAGAGAGTTTCAGGTTAAGAGGTAATTAAAGCCTCTTAGAGCTAAGAAATGAGCTAAGGCAGTTGAGGAAAATTCCCTGTCTTCCCCACCCTTTGGCTTTTCTGCAAGAATGTTCTTGTAGACAGTTATACTCTACCACCTTTGCACAAGCTACAAAAAGGCTTAACTTCACTGCATATAGTATTGGGAAGTTGCAGGAAGTCATGCTATATTTTTAGCAGAAAAGAAGTCATTTGTTGTTAAGAATTTGCACCTGAAGACAAGCTACATGAATAGCTTCTATGAGACCAGAACTGCTGGTTCAAGTAGACTGAAAAAACTGATGATTGGTAATAAAATGTTCTGTGCACAGGATGGACTGCTGACTCAATTGCTCGAAATCTGCTAGACAGTTAGAGCATCAGCCCCTTTACCTACCTATTTCAGCCTGCTTTTACTCATACAATGAATACTTGTCTGTATCTCTGTTGTTAATGATACTGCTACTATAAATAGTGAACACTTGATGTGAAGACTAGTGAAGTGCTTGACTACCTGCTTCAGTTGTTACTGTTTAGATAGTCAAGAGAGATGCTGTGTAGGCTCACTGTATCTTCTGTACAGAAGGAAAAACAGGAGAATATTGCTGTTTAGTGTACATTTTCCATAAGATGAGGAATTTCTTTTTCTTCTGGGGAAAGTGAACTACAAAAATCCCACCTTCTGAAAACTTAGAAAAGAGACACTTTGATCTGTAGAATTTAAATGGTCTAGGAATATATTTTCTCAAAAGAACTCTTAATTTCTTCAGAAAGTACCAAATGTGCCAAAGGAAATTACTGGATAAATTAAGGGTATTGCAACTACACAAGCAGGAAAACCGCCATCACCAGCTATAATGGGTAAAGAAAGCAATTCAACTTACATTAGTGTTGTCCACACAATCAGATTCATTACCCAGTGTGCAACAAGCTAATAATTACACACCTGAGAGAGACACAGATTGTTTATTCCAGATGTCTGCAAGCCTGGGTGCTCAGTGGTGGTCCACAAATCAAGCATGACCCTCCAGACTTTTCATGCCATTATTTATACGCAGAAGTTTGGAGTTAGTAACTTTCCAAGTACAGTTCCTCTATTATGATCGGTTAGTAATTTCTATACAAATTACATAACCCCTATATATGCTTAGGAGAGGGGGTCTTCGCGGGGCAGGGGTCTTGTTGACCTGTAGGCACAAGTTTTAGTATTATAATGAACATAGTTAGCTATAGGATACATGGACCTTGAGTATTTTGCCAGGTTAGCAATGTATACATTGACATACATCAACATCTTGATTTACTACATTCTTAAAACTTGTTAGTTCCTGGATGTCCTTGAGTAAGGGTTGCTAACTGCTGCCTGTTCCATTTCACAGAATATTCTGAGTTGGAAGGGACCTACAAGGATCATCAAGCCCAACTCTTAAGTGAATGGCCCGTACAAGGATCACACCCACAACCTTGGTGTTATTAGCAGCATTCTGTAACCAACTGAGCTAATCTCAGGGTCCACATTGATTAGGTCTCCTTTCTTGCGGATTAGGTGTGAAATTTTATGAGTACCTTACATCAAAGAACATCCTGACTTAAGATAATCTTGACATATTCCACATTTTGCAACATTAATTTTCACTGAATCTACCAAGAAACTTAGCCAAAATAATCATAATAGAATCAGGCAGCAACAAAATTTGAAATCTAGATTATATCCCTTACTGATATCTGCAGTTTGTTTTGGTTTTTTTAATAACTTGTCTCAGTTTTCTACTAGATGCTTAGAAGACTGGAGTAAAAGTCTAATACTGACGTGAGTGAACATGAAAGAAAAATGCTTCACTGATACTGCAGCAAGAAGCTGATCTTGATGCTGTGCTGAAGACACTGGGCTCTTGTCAGGAATAGCCAAAAATTAAAAACTTAATAATTACATCAACCCTTCAACCATTAATTCTGAATACAGTAATGCTCTAATTCAAGAAAGCTGCTGGTTTACTCTGATCACCTTCAGGTTCCAAATCGGGAAAGAAGTGAACACATAGACTTGTGGCAAAATGGATTGAACTTGGAAGCTCGCTTGACAGAGGATGGAGCACTAAAAATTAAAACTCTTATGGTGGGTTCAGCTATGGTGCTGCGCAGGGCACTCTAGAGTACCTGCTTTTTCCAGTTCCTCCTGCATGTACCCACCTTAAACCAGCTTTCACACAGTGATCCTGTCATCCTTTGGACAGCCAGGAAGCAAACTGTTTTGCATTCTGCCTACTGCATAACCCTTTCTTTTCCTTTTTCCCCCCCCTGTTTTACTTTTTCTATGTTTCTGTGTTTTCTTTTCTGTGTTTTAAAGCTGGTTCAGTTTCTCAGTCCAGCTCACCACCATTGCTGGGAAGCAGTGATTAGCCACTGAAATTGTTGAAGTACTATGTATGCTATTCAAAATCCCCTAACTTTTCATTTAATTTTCAATAAAAGATTTTCCGAAAAGAGCTCAGTGCTTTGAAGACACTGCCCTAGTTCAGTCCCCACTTAACACATAAGCATTTTGAGTGGCATTAATAACAAAAATTTGCTTGGTTTACTGAAATTACTTGTGGTAACACAGTATCGTCTATCACTAAGGGTCATGAGGCTGAAAGCCTTTTGCGGTCAAAGGCTAATTTGATCCCGGAACTTAATACTTGTGCTTTCATCTCCTTCCTGCCTGAGGTTTGGTTTGACAGGGAGCATGTGTTTGGCTCTCACTCCTTGCTATCTAGCACAAGAGAAAATGACAGAAAAGCTACAAGATGAAGACTGCAGTTATAACTAAGGTCACTAGTCAGATCACCATTACTTGGTGCATTTTCAAGTGGCCTCACAAAAATTGACCTAGGTTATAACTTGAGTGCATTACAAGACAAAAATGAAAGAAGAGGCCATTTGCTTCAACATACTTGTACTGTGCTGATCAGAATGATATAGTTACTATTGCTAGCTCTGAATGGCTGTGACAGTCTTTAAAAATGTTAGCAGTGGATTTTTTTTAGTCACAGAATAAATAAAATATTGTAGTGAGTACCTCTTCAATCAATTAAAATGTGGAAAATTGTATTACATAAAATAGCTTCCCAGTTCCAGTTCCTGTTCATCCTTAGCTTAACACTTCAATAATCTAGATAAGTTTCCGTAGTTTTCAAATTTTCTTCTTTCCAATAGATCATTTTAGGGCATTTTAATGCCCTAGACTACAGTGTGGTGAATTAATAGCAATCTGCTTTTGACAGACAAGGAGCCCTCCGTGTGCCTGAGCAGACATAACAAGCAATACCCTTTAAGTTAAGTTCTTTATTCCAAATCAAGCCACTCAACTTTTTCCAGATATACTTACTCAGTTTTCAAGAACCTGCACTAAGTTATTTTCCTCATGTGTATCCCAAATACATTTTGTTCTCAGACAACTGCAAGAGAAGTGTAGGGAACAGAACAAAGGTCTTTATGTAACCTTTGTTGACCTCACCAAGGCTTTTGATACTGTGAGCCGAAAAGGTCTGTGGCAGATTTTGGAACATTTAGGTTGTTCCCCCAAGTTCCTTAAAATGATCATCTCACTCTATGAGGAGCAGCACGGCCAAGTCAGATATGGCAACACACTTTCTGAGCCCTTTTTAATTAAGAATGGTGTGAAACAAGGCTGCGTTCTCGCTCCTACCCTGTTCACAGTCTTTTTCAGCATGATGCTCCAAAGGGCCACGGCAGATCTCAATGATCAGGACGGTATCTACATTCGATATCGTACTGATGGAAGCCTATTCAACCTAAGGCGTCTGAAGGCCCACACTAAGACCTTAAACCATCTTGTCTGGGAGCTGCTTTATGCTGATGACGCCGCCCTTGTTGCCCACACAGAAGCAGCCCTGCAGCGCTTAACATCTTGCTTTGCAGACGCTGCTGAGCTCTTTGGGTTGGAAGTCAGCTTAAAGAAGACAGAAGTTCTCCATCAACCTGCACCTCAGGAAGTCCCCCATCATCCCCACATCACCATTGGCCAATCAGAGCTCAAATCAGTCCAGCAGTTTAATTACCTAGGTAGCCTCATTGCCTCGGATGGTAAGATCGACGGAGAGATAGACAACAGGTTGGCAAAGGCATATAGTGCTTTTGGAAAACTCCACAAAAGAGTATGGCGTAATAAACACTTGAAGAAAAGTACAAAGATCAGTGTTTACAGAGCCATAGTGCTGTCTACTCTCTTGTATGGTTCCGAATCATGGGTCATCTACCGCCACCACCTGCGTCTCCTAGAACGCTTCCATCAACGCTGTCTCTGTACAATCTTAAACATCCACTGGTCAGATTATGTGACCAATACATCTGTTCTAGAACAAGCAGCAGTCACAAGTATTGAGGCCATGTTACTGAGAACGCAGCTGCATTGGGCAGGGCACGTCTCCAGGATGAAGGACCACTGCTTCCCTAAGATCTTGCTTTATGGTGAACTTGCCACCGGCTGCCACAAGAGAGGAGCCCCGAAGAAAAGATACAAGGACTCCCTTAAACAACATCTCAGCCTTGGCCATATTGATCACCATAACTGGTCTACTCTGGCCTCAAATTGGGAGGCCTGGAGACATGCCATCTATAACGCTGCTATCTCCTTTGAGAACACACGCAGGATCACTCTCGAGGAGAAAAGGCAACGCAGAAAGAACCATGTTTTGCAGAATATACCATCTAAGGAATCTTTCTGTTGTGCCTTTTGCAATCGGATATGTCTGGCTCGTATTGGCCTCATAAGTCACCAGCGTGCCTGTAACAAATGTGGATAGAGCCTTCCCAAATCTTTGTTCGCAAAGCCTCGCCATGATGATCCCAAATACATAGCCTGAGTTTTTCTGTTTTGTAACTGAAATGATTCAGTTTCTTATTCTTTGCATACAAATAACAGTTTGGGGGTTTTTATTCTTTTTTCCCCTTTATTTTTCCTTTTTTTTCTTCTCTTTTTTTTTCCTTTTTTTTTTTCTTTTCTGGATCAGCCAGTAATCTCACACAGATCCTTTGTATTTGCATTGTCTCCCTTATTTGCCTTGCCTTATGTTTCAGTGTCTTCAGACAGGGGAGTATGTTGCTCAGTGCCCTCATTTAAATACTGTGGCTCTCAAAGTGAGTTTTGCTCTTGGAGTCTTAAACATGGTTGCATTCTTCTAGGATCTGCCAGTATTTGTTTTAGTTTGTCTGTCTTCTGTGCCTGTAATGGAGCTTGGCAAGCAAATGATGCAACCAAGTCCTTTAAGTAAACCAGCATATTTAAAAATATATTCTTTTACTCAAAAAAACTTAACTTTTCTAAGATTCCTCAAAAAAACCCTAAGTTGTGCAAAAGATGAAAACAAATTCCACTAAGCAGAACATGTCAGGATGGGCTTTAAGCAGATACCACTTGTTAAAATCCATGTCACATACTGCAAAACAGGATGCTGGAAATTTTTGTGACAGATCTAGCTATATTTTTCAAAAATAATTTCCTTTGGATTTAAGAATCTAGGCCTACTGGGAGATCTAGTCACATACAGCTGATGATAATTTATCCTGTACCATGAAATCATACTAATCTTGCCTACCTTAATTTTTTTTATTATTATTATTTTTCAGGGACTTTACCCCCTCATTATCTTATTTAAATAAGCAGTATTTAAGACATCTTTTAGCAGAAAATGTCTAGTTACTAAAATCTTCACTATCTTTATTGAAATAGTTTGTCTACATCAAACACCTTTATTTCTCTTCCTTTCAGCCAACTTGTCTTTGCTACTCAAGGGAATGGGGAGCAGAAATGGTCATAAGGCTTCAAAGTGTATTTTACCAACTGGTGTGTGATAAGACAGTGACAGTTATCGCTTAGCATGAACAGTTATGAGTGAGTCTTTAGTGTATTTTGGCACCAGCTGTGTGAATTGCATTAGTGATGCTGGAAAAAGGGATTTCCCAGTGTTAATGTGAGATCAGTTTAAAGTAGAAAATATACTGGAAGAGTACACATCACATATCTGTAGGTAATGCTCATAATCCCGTTTAACAACAGACTGTTGTTAATTAAACATGTTGCTTTCACCAGGCAATTAAACCTTAATTACCTTTTTGAACCACTACATTATTAGGATGATTTTGTAATACCTCATCTACAAGCAGGAGTTGAAATGCTGTTGACCTTAACTTTGATTTAGTCCTAGCCACCCTTTATGCCTTTTCAAGTTCTGAAAAAATCAGGAAACCTGTTTTTAACAACATACCAAGCAGTGCTGTTGCAGGTACCTGCATGGCATGTCTTTGCCAAGCATACAGAGCAAGGAGGTGCTCTTATGAATTAACATACAACACACTTGTAAGCCTTGCATCCTGACACATACAATTTTTGTTGCTACAGGGGCCCCCAGGAGCAGAGGGGATCTGCTTTTCCATTAGAGCAAACCCAGGTGAACCTGGGGCAGTGAGACTAGGAGCATTTATTCTTTCCTTAGTGCCTTATTTGCACCATAGCACTGAGCAGCTGTTGCTTGTGAGATACATAAATCCTTAACAACAATCAGACAGCAATGAAAAACTAAATATCCAGACTATACAACTATTTTATATCTTTAAGCACTTATAATACAAGGTAAAATACAAGCACTACACATACTCTTCCCTTCCTGTCTTCCTCTTCCCTCTCCCCTAAATTTAATTTGAATAGCTGCCATGCCAGGAAACTCAGCAAACAAAATATTTAACTGAGATAATGTCCCTGCTCCCTAGGGCAACAGACCTCTGAAGAGCACTTATTCTTTTCAAATGACCAAAACCAGAAGGGCTGAAGAGAAAGTTAACTATGTTTTCACAGCAACTAGTCAAACCTTTTTGCCTTTGCTGCTTTTTAACTTTTTCTGCCTGCTTACATAACTGAGCGCACAGTGAAGGAGGTCTGTTCCTCAGTATCTCTAGTTTCATAGGCTTTCTCCTTCCTTAAAATACAAGTTTTCTCCCACCCTTGCCTCCTCGGTTCATGGTCTTCTGCCTTCTTTTCTCTCCTCCTGCCATGAAGAGAGGGGACATCTGAAAGAAACACTAACAGACCTTGCCAAACATTACTTCAGGTGGCCAAGGTATAGGGAGAAGTGAAGTTTCAGCGAATCTGTTTTCAGATGGGTTTACAGATCCTACTCATGGCAAGGGTACTTCACTGGTATTGTCCTGAAGGCTGTCTTCCCCCCATTCCCAGCTTTCCACCCCAAGGTCCCAGCAATATCTAGACAGAAAATATGGTGTAAGTCTCCTCTACTATGTACATAAGCAGAAGAATCCTTTGGTGGATTATCTGAAAATCTTTCTAAAATGATGCAATAATTATATATTCAGATACACTTGGGGAAAAAAAAAAGTTTTCTTCAGCAACTGAAATCTTTCTGGATACTTCCTAGGACCTAGAGAATGGATTAGATCTTGTATGTAATGGGTGACTTTGTTTCTCAACTTGGTAGCTATTTTTAGCTTATTTTTTTACTAAATCCAGCATCTCAAATGCTTTTAAGAATAATTGCTTATGCATGTCTGCCTTTCATTTGTCAGAGAACAATTTTTAAAAGATCCAGGATTTTCTTTTAAATGAAAATTCCTTAGCTGCCGCTGTCAAGGTCAGTTGTCATCAGGATTCTTAAAATAAATACTCTGTGAAAGAGGAGTTGTTCCTAAATGTCCCTGATCTATCCCACATAATCTCAGTATTGTTCAGATCTACAGTATAGAACTACATACTACTAGGGTTTGGAAGTCACATTGCTTTTACCTATGAATGTATCAAAATCTGCAGTCAATATAGAGGCCTTATGCCCTTCTTGACCTTTGAAGGTTGAATTTTTACTGAAGAGGTACTGAAAGCAGCCTGAAGAACACTCAGAAAGTATTAAATCTGCTAGACTGCAGCTCAGCTGTGTAATCCATGCACTTCAGTTGATTTGCATGAAACTATGACAACATAAAACTATTTTCACCAACTAAGCATCTTTCTAGCACTAAAAATGTTCACATGTAGAAATTTTTTAAATGAGAGGAAAAATCCTCTACAAAGCTACCTTTCAGCATCTTAAGACGAATAGACTAGAACAGTCTCTCAAGAAATTAAAACTATGTTAAGAGCAGAAAACACTGCAAAGTGACAATTGTAGTGGAACAGAATGACAATCAAGATATCAAAATACTTCACATAGCTCTGTCAAAGATGCTATAGTCATGAATTGCTTTTTAGCCAGTGGAGGTTAAACAGCATATTTGGACCAAGCTGTTTGATGGAGGGCAGTGATGTAGTGACTGAGTGTGAGGTACTTGATGGCTTTCAGGTGAGCTGTCAACATTCCCATGGCCCTAAGACCAGTTGGCCTATACCCAAGGGTGCTATGGGAGCTATCTGACATCCTCAAAAGGCTGTTCTCCTTCAGTTCTGACAAGTTGTGGAGATTGGAGAAGGCCCCAAATGATCAAGGCAAAGCAAATGTACCCATCTTTAAGAAAGGGCAGATGGAACAATCGGAGGAACTACAGGCTGGTTGCCTCATTTTCAGTCCCTGAGAAAATCATGTGTGACACGAGAACTCTTGGGCATATATGGGCACACAAGGCAGAAGATGGAGATGGGCTAAATCATGCCTGATCCGATGGATGATCATCTGTGATAAAATGACTGGCTTTGTGGATGAAGGGAGAGCAGTAGATGATGTTGGCCTGGATGTACATGAGCAAGGCTTCAACAGACATTGTGAGGAAAGGCAGCAAGCTGGACTGGAGGAGGGCAACTTTGAGGTGTCTGCTCTACCTACAAGGAGGTTACCAGGGGCCAGGCATTTTTGTCAGTGGTGGCTTAAGTAGAAACAGGAGACTTTCCAGATAGAGAAAGCCAGCATGGGGAATTTCCATAGCAGGGTAATTAAGTACTGGGACAGGCTGCCTGGAGAGGCTGTGCCTTCTTTGCCCTTTGTGGAATTCAAACCCTGGCTACATAAAGCCCTGAGCAACTGTGTCTGACCCCACAACTCAGCCTGCCTTGGGCAGGGGTTTGGACTGGAGACTGCTGCACTCCACACCAGTCCATATAACTGTTTTCCTATATTCTTCCAGCAGTGATACAGTTACAAAACCACTCCAAAGGAATGAGAGCTGAAGAAAAATATTTCCAGAGTCAGATAACCCATTTCTTATAAACCACGTTTTAAATAATATGTAATACCTGAGGTTTGCTGTAACTCATTTTTTCCTGTTGCACACACCCACTTTGACACCCCGTTTAAATATTGGTCCCCACAAAGTCCCAACATATTGCTCATTTTTCACCTGTTATTTTTAATTTAGTATCCCTTTCCCAAGAACACTGCCATATCTCTGTGGTGGGGGAAAAAAAGTTTTCCCCCTGAAGTTATAAAATGGTAAACCCCCAGGGGGTGGCTACCCTTGGGTTTGAGCCAATGAGCACTTCTGCAAAATATAAACATATCACCCAGACTGGAAAAGAAGGGTTGTAGTAGTTGTTGTTGGAGAAGTGGCCATGTTTCTGAGGCCATGAGGAGAAGGGGCAGGAGCCCCCCTTGGGGGCTATGGCCCCCCCCAGCCCCCAGCTGGGGGGCTACAGGGACTTGGGACAGTGTTAAACTGGACTGAGGTCTGTAGCTGAGAAGCTGGGAGTTTTTCTCCTCCACCGGAGCAATGGCAGAGGCAGCAGCGTACAAAGGACAGTGGCAGAGAGCCAAGAGATAAGAGAGAAGCAGCAGAGACAACATGCAGCCAAGGAAGACACAGAGTTGTCTGAGAGAGAGAGCCAGCAGCAGAGAGAAGAACTAAGCTCTACAGAGAGAGAGAGAGTTTGGGTAAGAACTGAAACAAACTCCCCAAACCCTTCTGAGACCTCCTAGAAAGGAGGAGGAGACAGACTCTTACTTGAGAAGAGTCTTGGAGTGCTACAGCACTGAAAAGAGAGAGCTGAGAAGCTCGGGCATCCCGGAACTGGAGTGGGACGGCTGAAAGAATGGAGAAGGGGCTTTGCCCCCCCGCTGCTGTTAAGCAGAGCACAGGAGCTCTGTAAGGGAATTTGAATCCCCTGAGGATGGGGACCGTCACGAAGACCCCTGCACTTCGTGATATGACGTGGTGAAGTGACCTTTGCCCCGGTGAACACAGCCCACGGAAGAGAAGACCCTCGGTTGGAGACGAAGGGCCGAGAGGGGCTTGGATACCCCCCTCGTGTGTACTGGCAGAGATCCAGCTACAGCTGCTGCATGAGAGAAGAGAGCCTGCTGCCCTAGAGACACTGCTGCTCTGAAAGTAGAAAGGATCTCTTCCTTCTTCCCTCCTGGACTTCTATTTGGAGAGAGAAGAGATTTGATCCATTGTAAATACTGTTTTATCATGGTAGAGATAGTTGAGATTGTGTGTGTAATGTATTATAATATTCATTTGTACAGAGTACAGTCATTGTAATATAATCCTTTGCCCCCCCATTTTGAGTCTCGTGTGTTGTCTGGAAAACCCATCTCACACCGGGCTGAGATGAGGGAGGGGGGCTTGAACTCGAGCATTGGATTTTGGGGCTCTCAAACCATGACAATCTCTCAGGGATGAAATTTTGTCAAATGTTTGCTTACATGAGTGGCAGTTTCACTCTAAGGTGGGCACGCTGCTTGCTACATGTAATGTAAAGGTATCTGCCCATTACTGGCAGTTGCATTTCAGAGAATCACTTAGCCCAGATGAAGCTGGGAATAATGATTGTTTGAAAAAAATCTGGAAAATAATGAAGACACTTAGGACTTTCTGGTACTGTTGTGACCACTGTTTGGCTCTGCCTACCTCCTTAAGTGAAGCTACAGACTAATCCATTTGTGAGATACAACAATGAGATGGTAGAAGATGGTTCCTCACTTTTTCTTGAAGTATAGTTAGAAGGAAAATGTACTCTTGTACCAGTTCCCCTTTGGACATAAAGAGGAATCTGCACAATCAAGTCAGTCTTCTATGTGCTGCTCTGAGAATGTATTTGGCTTTTGGCCATTTAAAGATTGGTTAGTAGCTATAATAATGATGTAGCTGCTTCATAAAAGTAGATGTAATGATGGAGGAAAACAAATCTTTTTTGCGTGATTATTTTCATGTGTGCTCTGTCTTGTCGAGGAAAATTTGTGTATCTGGACTTGTATGGTATTTTTAAAAACAACTGTAAAAAAGGCTAGCGGCATTTGTGTTGGTGCAGCTTATAGTCTCTTTGTACAGGAGCTGATACTTAAAATAGTTTAGACTGAGAAATTACATTATGGAGGCCCTAGAAGTGAACTTAATACCTAATATATAATCTTAACAATCCCATGCAAAATCTTGTTTTAAAATTTGTACATTAGAATATACCAGTGGTAGTAGTATTCTTTATATAAAGGCATTGGGGTTAGAGTAGTATAGATTATTTTTGACAGAAGAGAGTATTTGGTTAATATTTGTTAAGAGCTACTTTCCTTAAGTGATGGAAAAAAGGAAAAATAATTCCTCCAAAATTATTTCACTTTCTACTGAGTGCTCTGTGTCATTTGTTGGCAAAGGTAACGGAAGAAAAAAATATCAGCATCAAAAAGGGAACATTAAACAGTTTTTTAACATTAACAGCACTGGCTCCAGTTTTCTTTCCCATATTTAATATCACCCAAACTGCACTAAAGGACTATGATTCAACTTGTATTTCAAGCTCCTAGCCTTGGCCAATTCTCAAAAAGAACTGAAAGCACCTATATACAACATTGAATAGTTATGTTCAAAATTACATCCATACCCCACTACACCTCAAGTTAGAGACATCTTCTTCTATCATATTCTTACCTTTGGACTTTGATCCTTTGCCTAAACATGTGGATTTACACGTCTCTTTCCATCCAGCCTGGCCCATGCAACATAGCCCAGCACCTAGTTAATTTTTAAGACTGCACAAAGACATATTGCTGCAGACACATCAGAAAGCTTTCCTTCCCCTCCCCTCTGTCTCAGACAAACAGCACACACTCTGTTTTTTTTAAAGAATGAGAAATACATGTTCTCTGTCCACACAAGAATTTGGTCTCTCTTCTGAAGAAGTCACCAGATTTGTAGATGCAAGTGGGTTAAAGGTAAACCCTTCTCCATATTATCTATTGCCTTGGCCAGCCCCATGCAGGTAGGGAATGATGCACATGCTGCCAACATCTCTCTGGAAAAACCTTTTAAATGCAGCCCACTGTGTACATCTTCACTGATGTTTGAAGATCTCTGTGCAGATATTGCATGCTATTCACACTTGTAACTCCTAAGGAAGAAGTGTCACTCTCTCTGTTGCCAGGTTTCTTTTGTCTTTCTCTGAGGTTGTGGTACAAACCAATCAATATCAGAGGCCCACTACCAAGCTAGAAGGGTAGTTCAGACTGATGGTAAGTCCTAAGAACTGACATCTGAAAAATGCCAGACTGGAGAAGTCAGGAAAACACAACGAAGCAATACAGGGTACAGTAGGCTGGACTTTGCATAGTTTCAGAAAGAAGAGTTTATCAACCTCAAAATGCTTATGCAAATTAATCTTAACTGGAATAAAAAACCCCAGCCTTCACTACCCTGCCTTTTAAATGTCTTGTCTATTACCAGATAGAAGATTTTCTGTCTTTATTAAAAAAATTGAAGAATAAAATTTCAGCCAAGGTGTTTAATGAGAATCTGCAGAAAAGGATTACACTGTTGGATAAAACATTGTCAAATAACACTTAAGTATATATCAAGAGGCCCTTTGCATTTTTTCCTCACTGAATAGATTCCAGTGCTGAAGTTCAACATGCAAACCCTGGTTTCACAGCTGCTCAGTGCACATTATCATATTATTCCTGCCACAGGGAGTCCAGCTGCTGGGCAGATCTAAGGCCCTGTGATGTCAGTGGCTCTACAGTGTATTATATGAGAGTCACACAGTACATTTTTTGTTAGACAGAGAACATCAGCAGAGGTTTGCAAAGCACAGTGACTTGTAGGGAAATTGAAGTTGTCTACATTAACTTAGAGCCAAAAGCAAGTCTTAAAAATAAGCAGTGAAAAGCAGAGCCAGTGATGAGACTCTGCTTAGCACAAGCACTTGCTTTTTTCCACCTAGCAGGGAGGTGCTAAGAAGGGACAGAGCATGCAGTGTTACATGTGAAGAAGTAAAGTGGCTAGGGAAGCCCATGTAAAGCTTGGGAACGCAGTAGTATAGAAAAGAAAATGGCATAGATCCATTCACTTTTTATGGAGTCCTGGCAGTGAACACATCCTCAGTGGACAAATAGTAGGAAGCAGAGCACTTCCTCCAAAGGAAATACATCACAAAAATCACAGGGCAGTGCACTAAAAGTCAAGTGAGATTAATATATTTTGTTATACTGAGGAAAACAGAATGAGAAAATAATGTGTAATAAAATAGATTGGAACTGGAAAAATGGACAAAAAGAACCAGAAAACAGGAAAGCTGACAAGAGAGAGCAGAAGGGAGGAACAGAAAAACTAGTAAGGGGGTGACAATAGTAAAATGGCGGAATATGGTGGAAACTGTTGTAATGAAGTTTTGACATCTTAAAAAGTTGTCTATTCTGTCTGTTCATCTGTAATCATCCTGTCCACCACTACTGTGCTGAAGTGTTACAAATGACTTAAAATTTTACTTGTGGGAAACTACAAGTTTCTGGAAACAGAAGTTGTAATGATCCTGACTGAGAGACCACTGTACATTTAGGAGCCAGTGATTCACACCACAGCTATCCCAGACAGGTGCTATATGCCCAGTCTAGCTTCCATGCTGCACTGAGCGGTGCCATGCCCTGTCATGCCACGCCGTGCCTTGCCATGCTGTGCCATGTCATACCATGCCACACACCTTCCTCTAACACAGCCTTTGATTGGTGCTGGAGGAGCCTGTGGGCAGCTCCCACTCAGCGCTGTCTTTAACAGGGCACAAGAAATTCTGTGGAGAATGTCTTTGTCTTTTGACAGTAGAAATTATGAATACAGTTGCATTCTTGTTAGGAGATTCTGTAACAGCTTGAATGACTGGCAGGGGTGACTGGCTTGCTCTTTCTGCGATGAATAGTGTCTGCAGGGTGTCTTTCACATGTGTTAGCACTAATATGTGAGTGATACTACATCTGAGCACTTTTCTTACTGGGATGGCAACAGACCTGCATCTCCAAGGCAAAATGAGAAGTCTAAATGAAAATCACTCTAAGGAGCTAAAAACAGCACATAGTAATAAAACTAAAACAAAATAAAGCTAAAATCTTTACACTATGTTCCTAAGAACAACTAATACAGTCCCCTTCCACCTGCAAAGTAGTATGTATGCATTCTCTATGAATGACATCAGGCAGTGCCAGAAGATTTGACAGTAAATGGAAATAAAATCCTTTCAGAGAGACACCTAGGGCTTTTCCTTCCTGAAAAGTTAAATTTCTAGCTTGCCTAAAATGGAACAACTATTTGGGAAAATCTTTCCTGGTGGGAAATTAATTCGATGTAATAATGCCTTGATACTTTTTTAAATTTAATTCTGAAACAAGGCCATTCACACTGACTTTCACTAACCAAAAAAGCTTGAGATAGCTCCATAGATAGAACAGTGCAGATCGGGATGCTCACTTTCATCTGAAAGTTGAAAGAAAGGAAGTTAAGCATCACATATCAATCATCTGCAGTCATATCCTAGTGTTTTCTCACTATGCATCTATTACCTTGCCTAAATCATAGCAGGAAGGCCTCTGGTACCCACTACATAGTACCTTTTCACCTAGTCTGTTTTTTAGACCTAAAAGTAAAGTAAATTGAAGTTTTAGCTTTGTTACTACCAGACAGCTAAGACAGCTTTTCTTCCTTTGGGAACACACACCCTGCTTACTATGGTGATTTATGAGATACTGTAATCCAGACATTTTGTCATGAGAAGTACAGTCATTACAACTAGTATTAAAATATATTCCAGATAATTCATATGCACTAAATGGAGATCAAACTACATTATGTGCTTATACTGCAAGAAAACCACCTTTTCTTCTGTATCCTCAGCATACAGGTAATTTTGAGATATTGGTCCAATGTTAATGAATTGCAAGAGTGCAAACCCAGCATCAGCAAAGACCTGAATCAGTGCAAGAGGTCTGCTGTAGCACTAAATCTGATGAGAAACTTGTTTAAACATGTCTTAAAATGGCTCTTTGTGGTCTCTTTGCAAACACATGTTTCTTAGTCCCAACACCCCCCACGACAACTGTTATCTCCCATGCAGGAATGTCCTGGGAAAGGTGTCCTGAGGTGTTTCCCATTGGTCCTTGTTAACCCCTTCCTGTGATTGGGTGTTCCTGTAAGCCCCTTGAGACTTCTAATTGGTTACTCTGTGAATCCTCCTAAACCCTATAAATGTAACATCCCCAGCAATAAACTCTCTCTTGCCTCCTCTCCACGCCGGTGTGCTGTCTCTGTGCCGGCCATGGGGCCACGTGGGTGCTGGGGGGAGGGGAGGGCACCTCTCCCCTCCAGGCTCGGGGCCTGAAAAACCCTGTCGCTGGAGTTCCCTTTCCCCATCCCTCAAGACGTCAGAATGGTTCTTCAGATGGAGATGGAACTAGAACTGGACCCCCCCACGTTGTGGGTGGGGAAAGGGATCCAGAGTCTGCGTCTCAATATTTCTTTCTATTGCATACAGATAAGAAAATGCAATGATAGCAAGCAGGTCTGACGGAGAGTCATGGACATAGGCAACACTGCTCCAGCCCTCCTGCTACTGCTAGCTCTGCAGATTTAGTTTCAGGTAGCCCTAGGTGAGGGGACTGGTCCCCAGCAGGATAGTCTTCTGGGGCTGCACATGTTTGGCAGTGGCCACTCAGGCACTGGGTTTGCCTTGGTCCAGGGGGCAGCCAGAGGTGAAAATAAACAGGAGACAGCTTGTGCGTCCTGCACCTTGACTGAGGCAGGAGGGCACCAGGTTGGGGGACAAGGTGCTTCGCGTTTCTTCTACACTGATGCTGTGTTATGCTTGATGTGATAGTAAAGATCAGTTTCCCCCATCTCCACTCCAAAAAAGGCACATACCTTGTCAAATTTAAAAATCAGAGAATTCTAGATACCGTAAGAATTAGTGTAAGTTTTAAAATAGTTTTTATTCACCAGAAGTGGAAAAGGTTAACGGTAGAGATGGGTTACAGCCATCTACTGCTGGCAAGCTAAACCACCAAACACATAATATACGTGTTTCAATTTATGTTATCTTTCCTCAGCTAGGCTGCTCATGTTTAACAGTATCATTGCCACAAGGATTGCACAGTATCTGTTCTTAGTTCTGTCACCACAACTAAGGAAACATTAAAACCCACAGAATATTTTTTTAAAGAAGCTGTTAACTGACTCACTTCAACAGAGCCAACTGAGGTGTGTCTAACAGTACCAGAAAATCTTCAAACAGAAGCCTTTTAGCTAACAATAACCAGCTGGCCCCATCTCACTATTCTTTCACCAGTGAAATATTCTCAAATTCCTCCATTTTATCTTTTTTCCAGTCCTTCCAGGATCATGTAGCATCACATGTAGACATGCAATTTTCGTACTATCAGCCACTTATAAAAATTAAAAATAAGGCATTTAAAAATCTAATAGTACATTATTCTCACCACATACTTGAAACAATGAATACAGTTTTATGCCTTCATTCATGTAGACCTTTATGCAGTTAATTAAAAAAAACCTGTGCATTTCTAGATGAAAAATTTTTATTTAGACCATTAAATAGCATTACTGTCTTCTTAACAGAGAAATGGAAGAGAAGTACAGCAATTTATGTTTGTGTTTAGATAGACGCATACCTGTGCAAACACAAAAAAAGTTAAAAAACAGGCACAATGTCTTTGCAATAAAGAGAGGTTCTATTGCACTGCACAATACATAATTTTTCAAATGCCAGAGACGGTCACACTATTTGTTAAGAAACCCTGGAAAGAACAAAATAACAGGAAGAAGAGAAAACTTTTCCCCATGCCCCTTGCACTGCTTTTTATTTCACATGCAATACCTGATTCAACATACAAGACTAACAGAAGAGCAGCCCTGTGCCTAACCTTCTCCCAGTGAAGAGGACACTTTCCATGGAAGAGGACATATGAGTCTGAATGCTCAAAGCCTAAGAGGGATATTTGTAGTTGAATATCCTGCTCACAGAGCAGACATTCAAGCTTGCATACTAACAAGGTCCAGTTGTGCCAATGCAAAAGAAAATCTCCTTCAGCCCCATGCCTAAGGATTTACTTGTCTCATCTGTATCTGGATCCTGGTTCAAGCAGCATCTAGATAGGTACTAAGCAGCTCAAGATCAGGTAGTTTTGGGTAGCAACTGAGTAGCAGGTTTTATTTTTGAGACCAGGTTGTGGAAAGAAACAGATTGCAGTTTAAGGCTCATCCAACAACAAAGGGACTGAATCCTACTTTACCTGTGTGCATCATTCAGTGGATCTAATTCAAGGTTAAACTGACAGTCCTCTGAAGAAACACAATCCCAAACCCACTAGAATGTCAAGTCCTTTTCCCCTAGTTTACTTTGAATCAGTAAGTGTCATCTACTTGAAACACATTTACCTTTCACATTTCTTCAGTCCTCTGTTTATTAGCCTTGTTCTGAACACAGGAACAAGCTGTCTGGAACAAACTGGTCTCAGACACCATCTCACCCGTCACCTCATCAGGACTGTTGAGGCCACCTGACATGCATTTTTGGCTCCAAAAGTCACAGTACTTGGCTGTAGTGTGGTGCACAAGAGGACTTCATGCCAGCCTGGTCTTCTAGTTGCTATTCTACAGGTAATTTTAACTCTACTTGCCTCAACTGGTCTTTAGCTTTGCATCTTCCTGTTTGTCTTTGCAAGGACATACTAACAGCCTTAGAGAACACTACATGGCTTCATTTCATTTTTCAGAGTTGAACATGCGTGTATTTTCAGCTCCCTTTCTTTCTCTCTCTGGTAATAAATGATGGGAAGTCCTGTCAGCAGTTGCAATACCTTTGGGAAGTTTGGTGCCTATAATTTGTTTCATGTATATTACCCACCTGTAATTTGTTATGTTGACTGATGACTTGTTCAAAGACCTTCTAGGCTCAACACTGACTCTAGCACTGCCAGGAACAGGCTGAACAGAATAAGGATTCACCTCGTCTCCTGTACAGGTATATTAGGTAATCCCAATCTTGTTTATAAATCCAGGGTAAAGAAAGATACCTGCAGATGTCATTATGGCTAGGCTTTGTGAACAAAGATTTGGGAAGGGCTCTACCCACAATTGTTACAAGTGCGCTGGTGGCTAAAAAGGCCAATACGAGATAGACACGTCCATTTGCAAAAGGCACAGCAGAAAGACTCCTTAGGTGGAATATTCTGCAAGACACGATTCTTTCTGTATTGTCTTTTCTCCTCAAGAGTGATCCTGCGTGCTTTCTCAAAAGAAGCTATCATCATGGCGAGGCTTCGCGAACGAAGATTTGGGAAGGCTCTATCCACATTTACAAAAGAAGCAGCAGTGTTATAAATAGTGTGTCTCCAGACCTCCCGATTTGAGGCCAGAGTAGACCAGTTATGCTGATCAATATGGCCAAGGCTGAGATGTTGTTTCAGGGAGTCCTTGTATCTTCTCTTCAGGGCTCCTCTCTTGCGGCAGCCAGTGGCAAGTTCACCATAAAGCATGATCTTAGAGAGGCAGTGGTCCTGCATCCTTGAGACACCTGCAGATGTATCCTACAGGGAATGAGACCAATACCTTGACTAGCTCCAGCTGGGTAGCAGTACTTTGTATTCTCAGGGTTTGTTCCATGCCTAGACTGAGAGAATTACTGTGCTAGTTTTGGTCCCTGGAGGTGTTCAAGGCCAGACTGCATTGGGCTTTGAGCAACCTGGTCTAGGGGAAGGTGTCCACTAGTCCACAGCAGGGGGGTTGGGACTGGATGATCTTTAAGGTCCCTTCCAACACAAACCATTCTATGATTCTATGATATGTTAATGTTTGTTAACTAAACCAAATATGAGACAAATAATTCTTGTTTTTAATTTTTCCATGACTTTGCATCTGGAATTTCATCATCAGTAGATAAGGACAAGTTCTTTATAGTAAAAAAAAGGTCATAATAATGCAGTGGTCAAGAAGATCTTTATATCATGAAATATCATGATATTTATATCATGAGCTCACTTCCCATCAATTTTTCCTTGAGGCATCTAACTTTCATATAGCACTTTACAAGATTTATCCCAGATCTGTCTCTATTGAAATCAATCTCATGCTATTTTTATTCTATTGGTGGTTTCATTGTAAATGGAAACTACCAGCAAACCCTGATGTACAATTACAGTGCTGGTTTACCTATATGCAGAAAAGGACCTATTCTGCCTTTAAACTCGTAAATGAAAGCTGAGGTACAATTGTTTTTCTTGGCTGGACATTTGGTTACTAGTTCAGGCTGCACATCATAAAGCGTGTTTGTTTAAGACTCACAGGAGAGCAGAGGTCAAAAAGGAAAGCCAATAATTCATTTACATTAAAAAAAAATCCTTAAAAGTTTAGACTAATTGTTATGACAGATAAGGTTTTGAAAAAAGAAACAAAACCTGTTTGGTAACTTACAAACCAAGAGTCATCAGGAAATTCCAGTTCCACAGATGTTCTACCAGTACCTTAAGGGTCACTATTTGCTTTAACTTCCCTGACTTTAAAAGGGCTGTAGTAGCTCTTTACTTTTATTGGCCAATTTACATTTAACTTTTTGAGAGCAGTGGGGAAATCCTAAGGAAATGGGTATACATTCTTTAATATTTTATTGATTTAATTTCTTACAGAGCACCCTTTCTGGGATATTTTTTTTCTGTTTTATATTACTCAGATATATATTCTTGTGGCAATGAATTTGCTTTAATGATAAACTCAATCTCAGTGCTAGCCATCTGTAATAGGTCATTTTACTCCTTAGTGACTTCACTGACTTCAGTCAGTGTTTCTGAATGCTGCTAAACATACTGACTGCAAAAAAACAACTGGATATTTGGATTTAGCCAGGTGTTAAATTTTAAACCACTCTGTTACTTTATTGTCCTGATTACAAGCTAGCTCTTTTTCTGTATAAAAAAGGAAAAACAAAACAAAACAAAACATCCCAAATGGTCACTCAACAGTAGCACTTCAGCCACAAAACCACTAAATCGGTTGTGACTGGTGAAAGGTTGGACTCAATGATCTTGGAAGTCTTTTCCAACCTAAACGATTCTGTGATTCTGTGAAATGACCCCTGATTATCCAACCCTCTCCAGCTGTCCAGAAAGCTGCAGGGCACAGATCTGCCTGCTCTGAGGCTCATCCCAGCCCTTCTGCTGCCACTGCTGCTGCCATTGCCACGTCTCTTCCCGCTCCATCCTCTGCAGGAACAGCAAGCCCAGCTGAGGGCAGTGGCACTGGTGATGCCAGCAACAGCAGAGCTGAGGATCGGAGCAGCAGCAGGGGTGCCCAGAAAGGAATAAAACTGAAGCTAAGTGTGAAATTAATTGCACACAACATAAAATATTAAAATACTGGTTTCAAATATACTTGTTTATAGCAAATGGCAACTATTTCTGTCATAACTATAGTAAACAAGAGACAATCATTGTGCCCTTCAAGGACAGGGATGTGTCATGAACCACCCAGTTGTTTTAGTCATTTGCTGACACACTGGGGTAGCTGAGATTTTCTGTATCTAGATTTGAAACTTTCTTTCAGAGATTTCCTTAAAATTGGAACTATGTCTCTGCAGATGCTTTCCTGGGTACTTTATTTTACTTTTAGGTCTAAGCCCTAGGCTGCCCATTATTTTGTCAGCTCAATTCTCAATGAACTGTTACTGCCCAGAGGAAAAATATGGTTTTATTATGTATTATTTTCCCTGTAAGGGATTAGTCAAAGTGAAGATGGTTAGCAATTGTATCCTTTTTAACCATTTTGGCATCCCATCCAGCTGTACTTATATCCAGCACCGTGTCATGCTGGGCTGTTCTGGGCACAGCATCACAAACATTTGCCACATGCTGTGATTGTGAACCCTTCAAGGAAACAGGAGAGGCAAACTGAGAGGCACTACTGTTTGGATGCAGGAAATACCATTTAGCCAACTTTCTGCTCTGGTTGTGGTGGAATAAAAGTTCTCCATGTCCCATCCCCTCAGGATGCAAAACAACCACTCCACTGCCTGAATTAGACCAGGTTATCTTCAGGAAATGTTTATCAGATTGAGCGGTGAATTCCTGTTATTGTTTCTTGTCTGTTTTCATGGAATAGATCGGCTTCTACATCTTTCCTTATAAATATGTCTAACATTTGTAAATACCTCGGCTCTCCCAATTTTAAGACTCTAACCCAGACAGATCACTTCTGTATCCATCCAAAGGGAATTTACTGATGTAAAGGGTGTCTCAACTGACTATGACGTGATCCTAAAGTCACTTCTGTTCACTTCAATCTGGAAATGAGGATTCAAAGTAAAATAATTATACAGGCCTGACTACAATGACACACATTTTCCTTCTGTCTAAAGTAATGTGAACAGTAGTTAAACTGGAGAAAAATAACTGTTCTGTTGAAAAGTTATGAGCACATACCTGTGGAAACTTTCAAGAGATTAATAAATAAGACCATCTGAGTGAAAGAGGCTTTTATTCTCAGCTTGAGACTGCAGTGGGTGAAACTGATACATAGCCAAATTAGTATCAGGCACTCTCAGCAGACCTGAACTCTCTCATTCAGTAGCAGTTACTCCTGTTCTGAAGTAAAAGCTTTAGCTAAGCTGTGATTAATATTGTATATTGATTTGGTGTGAGCACAGTGAAAAAGAATTTGGAAAGTAATTATAGCTGCTAATTTGAAGAACTACTTTCCACATTTGATAAACAGAACAGCAAACAGAAGACAGGAAGTCTCTGAAAACTGGTTCACATGTGTGGAAATGTATGTATACTGAGAATGTCTGGGGGCAGGTACTGAGATAAGTAAGCCAGCTGAGGTTGCCTTTATGCTCCTGAGCAGCAGCCATCAGTGGGCTCACCCTCCTGCCACAGCCTCCAAGTCAGTGCACTTACCTTTTAAAATATTACTGGTTCTTAAAAACATATTTATAGCACATCATAATGTGAGGATATCAATACGTTGGCAACACATGGTATCTTTCCTGAGAAAATCTGTGTGGCTGCTATTACACTGGTTAGTACTTACCAAAAAAATCATCTAGGAATGCAAAGAAACCTGAGCTTGGATTTTTTAACTCGATGTTGACCCTACTGATCTTACCCTCTGATTATAGCAAAGAACAAAAGCACAGATACAACCTTCTGAAACTTTTACACTGAAATCCATGCAGATACATTTAACCTTCAAAAGGTGTTAGCTGACCATTTCAACACTATTGAAATTAAATTCATGACCAGTGTGCTCACAAATTAAATTTCACTCATTATTTGATCCAAGTCACAAAAAAGAAAGAAGCAGAACCACAAATGTAATCAATGTGCCACGTTAAGCAACACTTCATCCTAGCATTCATACAGAGAGCTTCTGCTCACCAATGTAAGTGTTCACATTTGAGGAAATGAGAGAGGTTAGCTGGTTGTGTTCAGCTGCATTGACTCATTCTGGAAAGTTTTTGTCAAGATGAGTATCCACATATTAACTTGTAATACTTATCAGGGTACTCCCCACCTACCCGCAGTAGAAATGCTAATAAAAACACTTTGGTCTACTAAAAATAATAATTGTTAGTAGACCAGCTCCTCCTGGTCTTTGAAATGGAGGATTGTTAATAAAAATAATGAGTGAATTGTTAGGGGACTGCAGTAGGACTTGAAAAAAACCCATAAAAATAACAAAATGATTCACCTTTTAGCTAAAGGAGTCTGAGTTCACCGTTCCAGTTAAGCAATCTCTTCTTAAAAAATACCAAAATAAGTATTCAGATTAGAAGGCAATTTCAAATATATTATTTTTGTTTATCCAGACTACATTTAATCTGGTGCTAAGCACAGAGTTGTGTTACTTAAGTCATCTTTGCTCCTAGATGTAAGCAATGAGTGTTCAGGACTTGATCATGGTGTTGTGCTGGCAAGCACCAAAGGCAGGTAGCCAATACTGCTGCTTATAAATGTAGTAAAGCATGTGAATGAGCATATTGCTAAGAAAGCTGTTACAAGGATTACAACGTTTTTTATTACATCCTTCCATTCCTTGGCTTTACTTTCTACCTGAACCTTCCCTCCAACATTGTCAAAATGTTACCTTAAGGAAAAGAGGAGGATGATACCATACTTCTGAAGGTCTGACACTGAGGCAAGGGGACAGACTTTCTAGTTTGTATGGTCTTGTAAGATTTTTTTGTATTTGTAAGGTCTTGGCTTAAGCTGTGCTATTCCACTTGCTATAGCACTGGAATAGCTACAGACCTACTTAACACACAAAGATCTTTTAAGAATAATACACCTAATGTGTAAGAATAATACACCTAATACAAGATATTCACAGACTGAGTCATGCCAATGGGTTTGGCGATCTGTTTCCCCAAACCTTCCTCTTCCCAGAAGTAAAAAAATAAACTATGAAAGGACATTTAATAGAAAAGGTAAGGAAGTAAAAGTGAAGGTAATACACAGAATAATTGGAAAACTATGTAGCCAGTATTGAAATGTTGAGAGTTCTGAAACTGAAAAAGGTCTCAATGGTGAAGTGTGGTAAAATTTGCAACCAGACTTCTCCTGTGGAATTTATATAGTTGTAGAAATTGAGCCAAATTAATATGAATTCAGCAGTGTTGTCAGTAGCTACCACAGATTTGTTACTTGATGTATTTTCCCACCTCACAATGCCTGCTTGTCCCAGAGAGAAATGCTGTTCAGCAAACTGCAAACCTGGAGGAGCTTGGTTAGTTTTATTAAAACTATTTCCTGAGCTAAATACAAGAGCTGATATATACTAGATAACATTTTAAATGAAGTTGTGTAAGAAAGCCTCATAATTAAGCCTTGCATTAATACTTTCATTATGGAGCAGACTATTCCTGTATCATCCAGGCCAGTCCAGAATTAGTTCTATCTGGTAGCAGTTTTCTCCTTAAGGATCATTGCAATAACCTATTACTACAATGCTCCTTAAGGAGAAAACTAGAAACTAGTCTTTCCTAGATTTCACTTCAGTTATGGTAGACTGTTCCATTGAATAGCCAGCAAATGTAGGTGTGTAAGTGTACTGGCCCTACACTGGTATTTTACCTATGCAAATAGTTACAACCTGTTACATACACTCTCAGAAATGCGAGAACAGAGGGGAAGAGAGGACTAGAGGAAAGCTCAGGGAGGGGTGTGTGCAGTGAGGCAGCAGCAGCCAGACTGTGTATAGCCAGAAGTAGGAGTGGATCTGGCAACTGGTAAAGAGGTGATGTTGCTCTGAGTAACAGCCTCCCGGCAGGCTACTTGGAAAGCAGAAATAGCCCAAGCCTGGCTTATGTGAACCAGCGGTGAAAGGAAGGCATTTGCTGCCTGCAAGCTGTGAGCAGATTAAGTGAGGCTTCTGTGTCTGAGCCACTGCAGGGTCTGAAAGGCTGATTCTTTCAAGAACAGAAAAAAACCCTATGTCTTTATAGATGTATTTAACTTTAAACTGTGATCTGACTATATGGGAAGAAGCTACCAGCAGATAGGCATGGTCAGGTTTTCATTTTTCTCGTCAGTATACTCTGGAAAATCTCAGTTTTTCAACCTGCATCACCAAATTACTAATCTGTATTTTTGACTAACCACATGCACCCAGTTTCTAATTCTTGAGTGATTTTTGGAGAGCTGACAGAAATGAATCTGTCTGCTAACGACTGCAGCAGTTCATGACCAGTACTTCCACTTGTGTTTCCCAAGCAGAGGCACTGAACAGGCACCTATGTAATTTCCATGTTGTAGAAGTTACATAGTTACCCCTATGTAACTGTGTAACTTCTACATGTTCAAAAGGAGGTGCAATCAAACTCTGTTCAACTTTTTGGATAGAGCTTAATAAACGTTAAAAAAAAATGGAGACTCACAGAATTTTAAACTTATTCATATCAATACTGAATTTAGGAAGGATGTTTAAATAATCTCGGGTTTCCTTTTCTAAATCCACTAAAAATGTTTTCTGGTTCACCTCCTTTTTTATGAAGTTATTAGACTTGTTTCCTCTCTTCTCCTCTTTCTTCTCTAACAGCTGTTGTCAGGGCTACTTGTGTTGACTTCCTTATTTGCGTTTCTTTAATGAAGACAAAATCACCAGGCACCCAAACAAAGTCTTAGGTGAAAGCAACACAATATTAATCAAGACTTTCTCTCTCATACACTTGCACATCTCTATCTGCCTTCATCTGAGCAGTTTTAATCTACTGGACTAAGAACTACTCCATTTGATCATAAACCTCACCAACCATACATGGGGAGACTTGTCTACCAGATAAGTGGGCCAGCTCCAAAACCAACACCAGTTCTTCCTATTATTTAGGACTCAACTCTTCCATACAGTAACCTCAAAACTTGGTTTATTTATTGAGGTCCCCAAAGTGAAAAAAAAAAAATCCTCCAACAAATCTTTGAGGTTTTATTGCCTCTATCAATAGTATATAATGAAAGTGAAAGAATATATGTAGTAGTGAAGCTATTAATCATTATATTTTACTTTACCGATTTAAATATTCTTAATCCCTGTGCATGCAGAGAACATCCCTCATATACACTTTGGATCCTTCACAATATTAAGTACAATATACCTGATTTTAGAAAGACATTTAGCTAAAATACATGGTATAAAAGAATTCTGAAGGAATAGGAACAATAATGATAACATGTTCCTGCCTTGGGTTACAGGCTGCAGCTCACCTTCTGGATTAGGAGGCCACCTAGTATACTTCAGGATTGTATGGGCACATGGAAGGCCAGAAGAGCCTGAGGAAAATATCAAGGAATATTCTCTCATTTCCCCTCACCAGTAACTCTGAAGGGCTGTCACACATTTGCTCTGCCATGCATGTCACATGGATTAGTGGCATGACAACAACTTTGTTGAACCAGCTGCCAGTAAATGGGGTAGGTTCCTTACAGCCTCCATGACAGGAAGAGAAATCCCAGAAATCATGGAGGCAGGCTGTGAGCACTTGCAGCAGCTTGGTGGCCTCCATGCTTCTCCTCCTGTGGGAAGGAGGGAGGTGCTAGAACCAATTGGGCACTTCATGGACTTCAGATCAGGATGCATGGAAGTGCAAAGTAACTAAAATAGGTAGCCCCTCCAAATATTGTTTCCTTATTCATTTACAAAATCTGCCCACAATTCACACTAAAAATAAATAAGGAAAAAAAAAAGCAGCAAGTAGCAGTTAGATGTTGTGTTTTCAGATGGTAAATTATCACTGAAATAAAGTTAGAACTAAAACCACTGCATTTTTGCAGTGTACCTAAAGAGATTTATAGATTTATCCTGTTGGTCATAAAAATATTTGTATCCCTGGAACACCTAACTTAATATCCAGCACAGCATCAGGCAGAGCAAGAGCTGCAGATTTTAAAGCTTGAATGCAACATAACCTTTTTCAACTCTGGCTGTGGTCATATGTTTATTCATCTATACAGATGCGTATATATATATATGTATATATATATATATACACACACACATGTGACAGATGCAACATGTCATGGCATATCATGTCTGTACACCTAGCTGAGTTGTCACCACTGTCTGTTTCACAGTGAGCTAGTCCAGGAGCTTCAGGCCACTAAAGATCCTAAGAAACCTTGTGCTCTCCTTGAGATTCCCACTGCACCACATTCCTATTTCAAGAGAAGGCACTTAACAAAATAGTGATGTTTGAATTAGAAATCTGAAAAGACTAAGCGTTTTATCGACAGTAATTATTCATTTGAAGTTGGCATAAAGTTAGGAAGCTTCTAAATAGAAAAAGTGCTAGGAAGTAAAAACACCTAGTATGGAGTAGTCTTAGTAAACAAACAAACAAACAACTTATCAAGCTAAACAAGCCAGAGGGAAAAAGAAATCAAGAGTAAGCAATTACAGATAAAAAAGTGTCTCTTCTGGATTCTGTTCAGCATTCACAAAAAAACCCCCACTCCTGCCCTCATTCTGCTCTCTTTCCTGTGCTGTTTCTGCACGCAAGAGAGGGGAATGGAGCACTAGCTTTGCAGAAAAGTGCAGCAGTTGAAATCACAGTGGAAAATGAGAAGGGTGTCTAGACAGCGACAAGAAGGTGATTCTGAGGGGACTTTGCCCTGCTTTGTCCCTATCTGGTTTGGCACAATGGAGTGCTTTTTTTTTTTTCCCCCAGGACTTGTTAGACCTGGCAAATGAGTTAACAAAACTGGTGACAACATTGTGTGGGTTCATTACACTAGTCTCATGCTTTTTTGCTCACTTCACATTCTGGTAATTACGAAAACACTCCACAGCAGGTACTGAACCTGCCTGACAATCCTCCCATTAACTGAAAATGTCACAACACCAATAGCATTTAGATCAGTGTCTAGCTGATCACTGCTCTGTGTATGGCAGAACAGGCACCTAAATTCAGGTTTAGCAGGCTAAATTATGCTTATTAACAGCAGCCTGAGTTTGATCTGGTGTACTGGTTTTGGCTGGGATACAAGTTAATTTTTCTCATAGTAGCTTGTATGGTGCTGTTTTTGATTTGTGACCAAAACAATGTTGATAGCACACAAATCATAGAATCATAGAATGGCCTGGGTTGGAAGGGACCTGCAAGATCATCTAGTTCCAATCCCTCTGTCAAGGACAGGGACACCATCCACTAGACCAGGTTGCTCAGAGCTCCATCCAACCTGCCCTTAACACTCCCAGGGATGGGGCATCAACAGCTTCTTTGCTCAACCTGTTGCAATGTCTCACCACCCTCACAGTAATGAATTTTTTAGTTATTGCTAAGCAGCACTTACACATAGTCAAGGAACCTTCTGCTTCTCACCCCACCCCACCAGAGAGTGGGCTGTGAGTGCACAAGACATGGGAGGGGACACAGCCAGGACAGCTGAATCCAGCTGACCACAGGGATATCCCAGACCATATGGCATCATGATCAGCATATAAAGCTGGTGAGAAGAAGGAGGAAGGGGGTGTAATGTTTTTGTTCACAGTTTTTGTCTTCCCAAGTCACTGTTAGGCATGATGGAGCTCTCCTTTCCTGGGGATGGCTGAACACCTCCCTGCCTACAGGGAAGGGTGTATGAATTCCTTGGTTTACTTTGCTTGGATGTGTGGCTTTTGATTTACCTATTAAACTGTCCTTATCTCAACCCACAAGTTTTCTCATTTTTACCCTTCCAAATCCAGCTGCGGGAAGTGAGCGAGTGAAAGAATGTGGCAGGACTCAGCTGCCTATGGGGGTTAACCCACAACATCTGTGAGATGCGTAAGGAAAGCAGAAAGCTCCAATGGAAGCTGCAAATGAAGAGACACTTCTTACAGGTACTGTGAGTCACAGCCTGACAGACAGAATAGAGATTCCAAATACCCAATTGCTGAAAACTGAACAAAATATTATTTGAAAGGAAATTTTTCCAAAGAAAATTGTTTCCAGAGAAAATAGCAGCAGCCAGGATCTATGAATCTTTTCTTCTGGGAGTACAATGATCATCTGGATAGCATAACTTCATGGGTGGACCAGGTTTTGGGACTTGTGTGTTTAGTAAACATGATCATATCAGTGATGGAATTCCACCAAAGCCAACTCTTCTAGTTAAAGAGTATCAGACCAGCTTTAGTGGATCAGCAAGGTCTAATTTTGCTGCTTTATCCCCAGATCTGCGCAATGTTAAATTCAGTTGCTTTCACCATACTGGTTTTCTTTCATCTTCCACTGGTAATGCAGTAGGAAGTGAGTCAATGGATAACTTGAGGTCTTTTATTGCTGTATACATCTATACCATCATTTACCACTGAGACACCTTCAAGAGATGGCAGCTTCTCCACTGAGTATTGCTATTGACCCAGTAGCACAGGAATTCTCTTCTGAGGCAATTAGTTTTGAGAGGTTTGTATGTTTGTTCCCTTCCCTTCCCTTCCCTTCCCTTCCCTTCCCTTCCCTTCC
>NW_016690194.1:2320632-2326884 GCF_001604755.1 Lepidothrix coronata
TTCCCTTCCCTTCCCAAACCCTCCCTTCCCTTCCCAAACCTTCCCTTCCCTTCCCAAACCCTCCCTTCCCTTCCCAAACCTTCCCTTCCCTTCTTGTTTTTTACATTGCATTTCTGGTCTCTGTTTATCCTCCTTGGCACAGTTCATCTCCTATTCTGTCATTTCTCTCCTACAGATATTTTCCACTATGAAACACTTTGTTCCACATGCCCCTCCTATTGCATCTTGCTCTTTCTGTATTTAGTTTGTTTCCTTATTTATGCTTATATGATGTCTTCTGACTCAGGCTTATTCTGTGCAAGTCACTGAGAAATATGTAAAATTTAATTTTCTGAATTTATGCAACATTTCCCATTTTTTCAGCTTTCTCTTCTATGATGTCTACACAAGGGCTGAGAGGGTTTTATTCTACACTGAGTGAAAACCAGATTAAGCCACTTATCTCCAGGGATTCCATCATTTCTTTAAATGAGGGGGAAAAAAGAACATTTGGAACAGAGCTCACATGTGCTTCTTTCAAGTAAAGGCTCCAGGCAAACAGGCCTGCTATGTTTCAGAAGCTCTCTCCAAGGAGAATCAGAATTTGGAAGGCTGGAGCCTCAAGCAGAAAGATGCCTGTAACTCCACCTTCCCCCAGTCATTGGTCATTTCCCTGACCTGTCCTTCCTTCCCCTAGTTTTTCTTTCCCTGACTGATAATTTTAGCTGTGTTCCTTTTTTTTACATCATAAACCCCAAATCTCACATTAATATTCTTTCTGTTCCTTAGGTTGACTGTTTGATGCAACATTACTCATACTTCAAAGGGATGAAGAAAGACATATAATTTTACAGTTTTGATGGCTTAACATTGTCCTAAGAAAGCCAGCACTTTGTTTTCTGAGTCACTCTCTCACTGAGGCCTGCTTTACATACCAGGCCTCAGGGAAGAGCATGGCAAGTACTCTGTGGATTATTTTCCTACCATTGCTGGAGGCTGCTTTGCTTGCTGCCTATTGAAATACATGAAAGAGAGGCAAGCAGATAAGGTTTTGACATCTCTGATTTGAAGTTTCTTTTAACAAAACTGATTCTATTTCAGTAGTAAGTTATGACCTGGCTAAACAGATAATACTGGGAAGCAATTTTATGCTTTTTAATTTTTCACCTGAAATAAAGAAATAAATTTAATTCCTTTGAACAGTGAGCTTGACAATCCAATAGTTTTTCTGACAGACTAGATACTGTATGAGAGACACAGCACACTTTTTTTATCTGCAGTAGCCCACCACAGAGGTCACATCTCAAACATAAAAGAAACCTCCTTCTCTGGAGTCAGCACTTACTCCCAAGACTGTTCATAGATTACTAGCTAGAGTTAGGAGAGGCACATGGGTCTATTGGTCTTGAGGCATTTAAAAATCATTTAGAAATAGTACTATGCTGGATTCAAATTACTTGTTCATGATACAGAAATATTAGCTTCAAATGCCATTTCTTCTAACTTTATAATCCAAATATGACACACTATAGTGATAACAGAGTATGGTGCATTCTCACACCTAACATATTTCTGGATTTAAGACCAAAATCTTAGTTACTTAAAGAAGTAGCAGTATAAATTGACCCATTTGAAACAGACTTAGATTGGGATGTCAGTGGGCACAGGGTACCATGCAGGTGAGAGGACTGAAAGTCCACCAGGTCTGACTCCTTCCTTCGCTGCAGTCAATAAAGTTGTTAATCTGCTCAGGATGGTTTCATAGTCAATCTGCCCCATAGCTTCTGTTTTCTGCCTACTATATGAGATGGATTGAGACTATCTATGTATTTGACCTTCAGATAGCATGGACAAAAATAGAAAGCAATGTAAAGAGCTCCTTCTGCTTTGTTTCAGGAAAAATATTCCTAGTATCAACAAAACAAGGATTTTTTGTTTGACGGAGACTAACAACATGAGACACAAAAATGACTCAGTTTCAATTTCTGGAAGGACAGGTAGGGAATGGAAAGTAAAAGAATATTTGTAACTATGCAAAGAACTGTGATTTAAAACAATCAAGTGTTTCTACACATCCAGGGAATAAAAAACCCCCACAACTTGGAGCTGAAAGGAAATAGTTCTAGTGGTTGGTTGCAGTTCTTTATTTCTGATTCATATGTGTATATAACCATACAATGATATTAGATATCCTTGTATTGCTTAATCTACAATTTAAGTCAGCATAGGTATTTTAACAAAAAAAATTGCAACTATTCTTTTATATTCGATCTGAGCGCTCTGATACACATTAGAAAAAATCCATATATAAAAGCTTTTATCTGTGCAACTATACATACTATATTCCTCTTTCAACAAACTACTGATTTAATAATATTGATACATCATTGTTAGTATAATATAGAATTGCAATATCATAACATTAAAAAACTTTCCAAAATATATTAATAAGCAAAGATAATCACACCTTGATCTTGCAATCATTTTTGAACCATCACATTGAGGCCCCACTTTGTTTTAATGTGACATTTGGCTGAAACAAATTCCTTCCATCTCAGGCTGCCACTACGAGTCCACCCACATTAATCAGGTTAATTCATATACAGCTTTGCTGTTTAGTAATTTCATACAAACCCTTTAGAATTAAATTAATCTCTAAACTGACATCCACCACTAAAATCACAAATCTCTTACACCCACTTAAGTCTCAGACAGTGAATAAAGATTTGTGCTGAAGATCTGCTTTGTGCAGAAGTTTGGCAAAAACTTCTCTCACCTACAGCATAACACAAGTCATCGGGCTCATCCTAGGTGGCCTAAACTACAGGTCTAGAAAAGATGCGATTTCATGCTACTAAATGCTTTTCATAGTTTAGATCCTTGTGAAGCTTAAATAGCATCTGGAAGTCAATACAAATATTAATCTGTACATAAAATATTATCCCCAATGTACTAAGTGACAGCACTTTTATAAGGCAGACACAAGCCAGGATTCAAACATCTGAGAAACGGTGGAAACTACCAGGTCCTAATTTAGGGCAAGGTTATAGAGCAGCAACAATGGTCAGCAGGATTAGGTCCTTCCTCTGAAAATTAACAGGAACCGACAGAGAGATGTGATACACAGCAGACTAGCAAGTATGACAGAGATACCACACACCACCTGTCAGTACAGAGCAAGGACTGAAGAGGGGCACATATTTCAGTTTTTTATGCTGGGCAATAAGAAAGCCTTCTTTTGCGTTTCTAACAACATTTTCAATTTTCATTGCAATAGCTGAACAACTATGCACACAATGATGGACGCTTGCTTCATTGCTTTCAGGCTATCTTGCAAATACAAGATAGAATCTGACAGAGTCGGAAATGTGCAAACCACAGAACAAAACCATTGAACTTCTAAATGAAGGACAAAAGAGAATTTTCAGTTTAGATCCTACTGAAAAAGCAAGGCTCATGCTGTCCTGCCTGTGCTTAAATTTTATTTCCCAAGAAACCTTTCGCTTGTTTTCTCCTTCATTAATAATTCCAGACTGAACACAGGACTAGAGCTAGAGCACACTTAAAAGGTGTAATTTATCTTGAATAGTTATGTCCAAGGACTTATTTACAGACAAAGTAAAGAATCCACAGATGTAATGCTAGGGTATATGAGAATCTTGTGAAGAAAAGAATAATATTTCAGAGAGTATGTAATACTATTATTTGCATTAGGACTTCCCAAAAGGCAGGTGAGTCAGGAGGTTTGAAAAGTGCATGCTTGTGTTAATTAGGGAAAGAGAAAGCATTAGTCATATTCTTGATTCTTGTCTTTTTAAAGCAGACAAACAGTATTCACTTGATAATTAATCTGCACTCAATGCAAAAGCATGGTCTGAAAAATTGCAGATATTTTCCAGTAAATATGAGGATTTACTGTAGTGACTTTTATGCCAGTACACAGGACAGCAGCAAACAAGAAATGCTTAGGGCTTTTTTCTTTTTCATGCTTTTACTGCTGTGTACTGTGACACAGACAATAAACTGCATTGTAAGATTTATTTTTACTTATACTTTAACATGTATTCCTAACAAATGACTGTGACTTGCAACTTTAGATTTATATGTTTAACTTTTGGCTGTTAGTAGAAAATACTATGTGACTCATATTCATAGCATTAATAGCCTTTACAATTGGAGACAGAATGTCATTTGAAGGGTCACAACTTAGAAAAAGGGTTCTGGAAAAAGCAGATTTAGAAAACAACAATAAAGTAATGCTCCAAGGATTTTAGAATATATGACAATCATTTACAGGATTAGTTGATTCTTCCTCTGGGAGGTCTATTATTTTTCAGTATATCAGTCTTTTCTCTGACCAAATTAAAAAAGTCATTAGGGTTAAATGAAGATAGAAGGGCTTTTCAGATAGCAAGAAACACAAATGCATAGCAGCATGAATGCTTTGAGTTGGAAGGGGCCTTAAGAATCACCTAGTTCCAAAACCCTTGCATTGGGCAGGGACATCTTCCACTAGACCAGGTTGCCCAAAGTCCGATCCAACCTGACCTGTCAAATTCAAGGAAGTCCTGCATAATTTCTAGAATTATTTTTAAACAACACAGTTGCTGCTGCTCTGTGACACAAGCAAATTAACATTTATTGTAACAATAACTATTCCACTCAGCTATGCATAAACACTAATATGCTGAAGACAAAAATTAAAAAAATCCCCATCCTCATTGACCCGTTCATGAGGCACACTGTTGGTAAAACGGTATCCTTTGAAATAGAAGTTGCACGCACACAGAGAAACCAGTGCTAGATGATATAGCTTTCCTAAAGAAAATCATTTCTGAAAAACAACATAAATAACCAGGCCCCAAAATTCTGCTGTCTCCATGGCAATAGGACTGGCCCTTTTGGTCTTCTTGAATTGCTGAATGACATGGAAAAATTATGAACCAAACACAGTTGACCCAATCACTTATTGTACAGCATGGTCGTGAGTGTCTGGGTGATGAAAATCCAAGTGAACCCTCTTCTTCAAATGCCTGGCAGGGATGCTTTTTATTTCAGGGTCATGTCGATGCTATTTATTAAAGACAGAACAACAAAGAACAACAACAACAAAAAATTAATCAGCGCTATGAAGCATGTGACTAGTCTTTTTCCCAATCCTAAGCTCCTGCAAAGTGTTGAGTATCCTCATTTCTCATTTACTTCAATGCAGTGGTGTTCAAAAATTTACACACATCCAGGAAAGTACACACCTTAATAAGTTGCATTACTGTTCTATGGAAATTAATAACTATTTTTCCAGCAATTCCAATATGAAGTAGACACCAGATGTGGGAAGATCCAGTGCCGGAATGACACAGCAGTGTCACAAGATATGTGTGGCCCTAAAAATGTTTCTAAGAGTACAGTTTTGCTATTTAGTGCAAAGCACATGTCATCAAATACTTTAGAAGCATTCTTTAAAGTAAAAAGTTGTCATCATAAATGTTGCCTCAAGACAGAATTTTCCTTAAAGAATACATAACTATTTAAAGTTTCCTTTTTATATTTATAAAAAAATATTTTATATAAATTGTGTAACGGTTTATTTATAAACTGCTACACAATGCACAGGGTTACTTAACAGTGAATTATTTCATAGGGGTTTTTTTAAGTTATGAGGAAGTGCAAGGAGTTGAACAAAATAGAAGACAAGGGAGCATGACAATAGACAAAAGCCTTTGGAATAGGATGAAAAAGACAACAAAAGCGAACTAAGAGCTGGGCAGACTCCAGAGACGTTCCAGCAGAAAGCATACGGAAGAAAAATCTGTGTAAAACTGCTGTTCTCAGTGTGGATGGATTTACAAAAGAAATTCTTTTTCCTGAAGAAGTGACACAAGAAATAAGGGATATGATCATACGAAAATTACTGTCACTTCTGATGACAGATTCATATTTATGCAGAGAAAATAAATGGCAGGAATTAACATTAATTTGGCCTCAACTATATTTATTTTAAATAAATATAAATTCTTCTCTCATATTGCTTTTTGCTGCTCAGCTTATCTTTTGAGAAAAACAGGAAAACTGTTCAAGCCACAAAAAGATCAAAGTCATAAGTAAATAGTCTTTAACATGTTATTTTCTGTTCATATACTTTCAAAAGCAGTCCTCATATTGATTCATTACAGAGTAAAACAGCATCCTAGGAAAAAAAATATGCTCAGAGGTATAATGTTAACTGCTCCAGGAATCAGGAATTTAGCTTATGGTTCTAACATGTATCAGATA
>NW_016690194.1:2326914-2398412 GCF_001604755.1 Lepidothrix coronata
CTTACTAGAGTACTGTTTTATTCTTAAAAACCAAAGCTACATTTTATTTATGCATCTTTTTGCTACATGTACTTCTAATTATTTGCCTGCTTATCAATACTCATGTTATTGATAGAATCTTACTGAGGAGTCAGGTTTACTATATGATAGTCCCTGAACAACATTCCAGGGTGAGACACCACTATATTTCTACACACCAACCAGATGGGTAGGGATAGCAAAGTCCTCAGTCACTCCTCCCCTGTACACACTGGCCAGGAATATACTCTCTGCTGCAATAGCTGGTTCTCCTGACATCCTGTTCTAGCAAGGAACTGTTAGTGCTTGTGTGACACACTACCACACTACAGCTACAAATACTCTCACTGATGAACAGTAAGAGCAGTGCAGGGTTTTCCATTTTCATGCTTCAGTTACAGTATCAGACAGAGGAGCAGCATACCAGAGGACTGACATATTCCCATTTCCAAGGGAAACAGTGCAGCTTTGAAAGGAAAAGATGTAGAGATGCTTGAGGTTTAATCAGGAAAATAACTATGAAAGAAGCTGAGAAGCAGAAAAGCAAAGAGAAGGCAGATGATGAGAGCGTGGTCCAGAAATCAAAATAAAATACAAGACTTTTTAATCTCTGAATGAGAATGGTAAGCTTACCTCTTTACTTTTAATTGAGGATAAAGCATGGGACCATCTTCACTCTGATCATGCTGCACTTTTTCTACCTGCTTTTCATATAACTTAACCTGAATATCTTCAGGTTAGGAATTATATCTGTCTCTGCTTGGAAATGGTCAAGGACACTTCAAACACATTTGCAATGCAATACAAATATAACAAATATTCAGTATACAATATATAAATTATATAAAATATAAATTTAATAAAGCTTCATTGCTTTTTCCTGAATATTACCATAAAAGTATTTAGGTCTCTAAAAATCTTTATGGAGTCTACCCAGCCTCAGTTCCTAGCAGCATGGCTGTAAAATAATGTTAAACTGCAATGACAGTATTAGGCATAAGTTCTTACTCCTGCTCCACTGAAGTCATTTCTGGATCATTTGAGAGGCAGCTAGTTCTGGATGCAAGGAAAAAGAGGAGTAAACATTTCTTCTGTGGTTTTTTGTCTCTTTTTAAATATGACATAAAATTTGGGGATGTAATAACTAACTGTAGTGAATATCTTTGACAGCACAACACACAAACGTTGTTAAGAATGTAGTGATCTTAGTGATTGCAACACACATTAGTTTGAGTAATAAATTTTTAAGCTATTTCTTTAAGTCAGGGAAGGGAAATGCACTACAGTGACTTCATACATCCAACAGTAACAACAATCAGTGATGCCTCACATGAATATTTAGTTCCCCTTTCACTTGTTATGCTGCAGCCTCTACTATTTTAAATGGAGTAACAAGAAAGCAGCTTTCTTCCAGAGAGTTTTCACCGTCACATATACAATGCATTTGAAAATGTTTGAATAGAAGAGATAGAAGTTGCATTTCAAGGCTAGGTGGGTTTCTTTGTTTAACAAAATATTCAGGTGATATCAAATAACTACTTATGTGAATGCATTGCTTCTGAGGCAGTTTAACTGCTAGAATCAAAAAGCAGTGGCCAGTGATTTGGATATTTCTCTATGATTGTTTTAAAAACCAGTCTCAGGAGAACAGGAGGAAAATGTGTACTGTAAAAGAAGAAACAGTAGGAAAAAGTACAGCAAAGCAGAAGCCATAAGAGGAAAATCCTGAAGTGCAAAAGTTGAAGGAAAGAGACTGAAAAGAAACTCCAGACCTCAAAATCTTTGGTTATAAAAAACAAAAATGGGAAAATGTTATATTAGAACCAGCAGACACAGGCTCCTTTTCCAGAATCTTTTCTAAAATACACATATGAAGAAAGTGCACTGGATACTTTCTAAGCTCTTCTCAATGAGTCAAGTCTTTCTAGTTAAGTATTTCTTTGGTACCTTATACCATACTGCCTCAGTGTCAAAGCACATAAACTCATAACTCATAAGGAGTTATAAATTTAAAGTGTCTGAGCATCAGCTGCCACTGATTTATTAAGTGACCACCTACAGTACAATATTATTATCAAGTAGTACAATATTATTATCAAGTATTAATTCCCTGGCCTATCCAGCCAATGATGGAAAAAAAGGAGAATTTATGTACCTAACTTAACTGAGAATGAGGTACAAGAGCTAGACCTAATTTAGTAAATTGTAAAAAAAAAAAAATAAAATTAAAAATAACTACTTTTTTAAAACTGACATAACAGATGAAGGGTAGAAAATGTTTAATGATCCATTTTAATGGAGTAAATAAGTGATTTCAGTCATCCCCATGAGTACAGAAACCATAATCAAAAAACAGCAAAAAAGTTTTTTATAGCGTAAGGGTGTGATTCCTTCTTACTCAGACCCAGCAGTACAAAAGAAGGCTGCTTTTAGTGAGAGGGGAAGTCAATTTACAAATATGACAACTTACACAGTAATTGAAACTACAAGCTGATCTTTGTACCAAACACATAGTGTACTACTACATTCAAACTATTCCTGTGAAACAAGTAAATATAATGCCAGCATCCAGCTGAAAGCTATCTTACTTAGCTGTTTCTGAAGCTTCCCTCAGCTCTTCGTCCAGTCTGCACGAGTAAAAGTTATTGATACAAAGAAACAGAGAAGCAAGCAGAGCATAAGAGAGAAGCAGAGCAATAGCAGAGCAAAGAACAAGTATAGTACATGCTTCTAAAACAGGAACCCAGTATGATTTAGGGCACACTGACCCTAAAGCTCCTCAGTTCAGTATGATACCATTTATCCCTGTGCTCAACCCACCTTAAATTTGTAACTCTTACTGAGCTCATTTGGAGGCAGACAGAGAAGCAGCAGGGGTCTGAGGCATGCCTAGTGGACAAAGCTGAAAGCATTTAGTTGCTCTATCAGATAATATTAAACTAGCTGCAGCCTGGGCCAAGTCAAGGACATTTACAGTTCAGTGAGTTTTATTTGCAAGAGAGGCTGATCTCAACAGCTTGAAGGGGAAAGTAAGATTCCACATCATTGCAAGTCCTCTCTCATTCAGCTGTTGAGGTCGCCTGCAGGTGAAAGGCTGTCACACAGATTCACTCCATTATGAGCGGCAGCAGGGGCTAGAAAGCAGGTTTTACCTCATTCTTCTCTTAATACACTTCTCTTCATCATACCTTACAAGATAAGAGTGGACGAAGGAAGAGAAAAGATGTAAAATATCATATGATACAGCAAGTATATTGTATCCCACTTCAGTAAAAACTACCAACTAACCACACAACCCAAATACTATGTACTTTCTACAGGTGGGATTCCTCTTGAGCACAGGTGGTATATTTGTTCTTGCCAATGGAGCAATTATGAAGCCAAAACATTAAATGTAATTTTCTACAGGAACCTTTCTCAACTTGCAGTAGAAGGGAAATTATCAGCTGAACGCTGCTCTCCTCCCTATGCTATGGGAATAACCACTCACAGTGTCTTGAATGCACAGAGCCACTAAGTCTTGTTATCACAGCATCTTGAAAATGCTTCCCACCAATAGGCATAATTGTCACCTTTCGAGTTCTATCTTTTTCAGCAAAATCATGATCTCTCATCCGGCTGCTGATGACATGAAGTAGGCAGTTCCCTAAAATTTCTTCAGTTTTAAGTACTAAAGTTTATTTGGTACTAATGCTGTGATCTTTTCACCTTTGGTCTGAGAGGTGAATGAACTTCCCCAACACTACAAGGAAGTAAAAATGTGTATAACACAGATGTGTATGCTGCTGCAGCCTAACAGTAAACACAGCAAATAAACAGAGACAGAAACTGAGTATCGCGTTAAGGTTTCTATCAAAAGGAACTATAAGAAATTAAAATTTTTATAGGAATCAAAAGAGGGAGGGAGGGAGGAAGGGAGGGAAGAAGGGAGAGAGGGAGGATGAAAAATTGTTAGGGATGTTAAGACATTATGGACATGTCTTTCTCAGTTGACTAACGGTCTCTGTTCCACATTCTTAGCATCACTCCACCTCTGAAAAAGTTACAGCAGCAAATGAAATTGAGTGAAAGTCTCTATGACCTCTGATTTCACAACTGTAATTTGCTGCTTTCACAAGTGCCATTGCCAGAACTGAGCTTCCCACTTGCTCTCTGGAATTACACCATTAGCTCAATGAAGGAAATTATGTTGCTTTGCAACTAATGTGAGACAGGTATGAAAACTCCTGTCTGGGTCGAAGAGATCTATGACAGCTCCAAAAGCTGTCACTGAAAAACCATAAGGAAAAGACAATCATACTTGTGTATCTGCTCATCAAATTACTTACTAGAACAGAATGTTTCGCTGTTGAAAACCTAAGACATTTGATAAAGAGAACAATTAAAAAAAGCCCAAACAAACAACATCCCTGAGCAGGATTGTCTATTTAATAGAAACTATATGAAACCCATGAATTTTTCAATCAGTCTTGTTTTCTGTCTTGGTATATGATTCCATTTTGTTGTTTTCAGGTCTGAAAAGAAGTCAGTTGGGATGAGCAATAACAATCAACTTTCTACAATTTTTTAATATATACTTTCCTTACTTTACTTTCCTTTTAATAGATACTGCCCTTTAAATGCCTGCATTTAAAAAACTTCTGGACATAAGTGGCAAAAACCGAGAAAATGTCTTTCAGTGGTTCTGGATTTAAACACGAAAATCAACAAGATAAGGGAAGGTGAATGTATGGACTTTCAGTGGTCTCCTATTGAACAGGCTATCTTTTAGTTATTGTTTCAGTTCAAAGCCCTGTATGACTAAAACTTAAAAACACTTTTACTTAAAAAGGTATGGAAAAATATGGCATAGATGATACCCGTGGAAAGGTTAAACTATTCTCCTTCTCCCCAAGGAGTATATCTTTATTGTGTTTTGTGTTTCCATTATACAGTGGCTTCCTGCTTCTGAGTTTGACAGTGAAATGTTTGTGGAACAACACATAAGCATTTTTAAGATTATCAGGAAAGTATTTTCTGGTTTTTTTACAGAGTCTTAAACACTATTATTAGTTTGTGGAAATAGTTTCCATTAGAACAAGTGCACGCTTACTGTACATCACTTACTTGACAATACTGTCTGGTATTTGCACATATTCCATTGGAATCATCTCATGAAGCTCTGCCAATGTGTTGACATACTGTATCTTACTGCTGAACTTAGAGCTGAAACACAGAAAAAACCGTATTAATTGACTTTGTCCCCCAATCCTTTATGATATATTAAAAATAAATGAAGGCATGTATTAAATAATTAAGCACTTTGATATTCATATTTCAATTACAGAGCTCAGCTAATCATGAGCCTACCTGAATTCTAGTGAGGCTGAAATTGAGTCTAGACCTTTGGCTGTTCCTTTCTTAGGCTGAATCACAGTATTTAGGACATTATAAATTGTAATGCCTACCTGCTAGACAATGCAATTAGCTTTACAGTTTGAAGGAGATGTGTTAAAATTCTGAAAAGAATCTCTTAGAGAATACTTACATGTAAAAAGAGATGGGAAGCATTCACTTAACATGATCATAATCATCACGATGGTTAACAAGTGATCATGATGACTTAGCATTTCTATTTTACACTGATTCTCAATCAAACATAATAAAACTGAACTTCCTCATTTGTTCAGACAAGTACAGATATGATTGTGTCTATTCTTACTGTGGAGCCTTCTTATGATGAAATACCTTTTTTATTTCAGCTGTGCTAAATGACTCATTTATTGTGGTTGAAAAATGATCATTTGGAAAAAGGCTAAATTGTCCACAAAACACACTTAAAAACATAAGGCTATTCACTTGGCTAACCTAAGTTATTTGATATGTATGAGGTTATGAGAAGTCCATCTCATTTGGCTCATAAAGCAAGGCACGCACACTGGAGCAGGCCAATGGTCACATTTAGGATGCAAGCATCACTCACAACCGACCAGTCAAAGCATGATAACACACAGGTAATTCTTAGCATTTTATTCAAAATGTTAATCATAGACTGCAGCATCAGAACGGCCAGCTAAAGTAACTTGGCAAGCTGCAAGCCAATCAGAAGCTTCTAAAGATGGGGGAGCAGGGCAGATTTAAAAAAATCTTTCAAAGGTTACTTTTTCCCCTTGAGGATTCTCCTGGGCCCACTAACTCCACTACAGTGACTGACTTCTAAGTAATTCCTTCATGTAGAAGTCAGTTTATGAGCCAAAGTAAGTCCTTGTTTCTTTCAGACTTTAGGGAAAACATGCTGCTAATAGTAGTAACTTCCTATTATTTAAATATTTCCATCAAGTGACAAATACATTTCATAGACACTTATTTTATTAGAAATCTAATTCCTTACCTAACATAGCTCAAATGATTTTTGGTGTGAGCATCTGGTCCTAAAAGAGTACCTAGGATCTCTCTCTGCTACCTCTAGTTCTTTCATTCTGTTTTTTCAGACAACTGTTTGTAAGTCAAGATGAGTCTCAGACTCCACCAAATTTGCTTGACAGTTTTTGAGGTAAAATTGAGATAGACTTGAGATTAGCACATCTTCAGTGACTTGACAGTCCCTTGCCATTCTGATGTCTTTCAGGTTCTTAATTTCTACTGTTTTGTTCTGCATCTGAGCTGAAATACAATTAAAATAATGTTGCTCACCTTTAGCTATCTCAATGAAATCTCTGCTTGCCTTGTGACCAACTCATTTCTTACTCCAAAATTCCCACTGTGCCTGTCAGTAAACAGCTTGGGGCTACCAAACTAAGTTATAGCCATTTGGCTTCAAACTAATCAAGTTTCTATCTCCTTAACGCTGCTTATTACTGAATTGACTCTCACTTTTCACGCCTCAGGGAGTTGTTTACTCAGCTTTCTCATAAGGTTCTTCTGTCCTCAGTAAGGGTTCAAACATCTCATGTCATTTTTACAAGTCACACTGGCCATGTGTCCTGCCCACCTTTTTCACCTCTCATTTGTTCTTCATTTTCATCTTGCACAGAGACTCAGTCTACTTGGCTGAAATGGAGAGTTTTAACTGGTCTCTAGAACCATGTAGTTCAAGACTCAGCAATTCAGTACATTACACAACAACCAGTAAAGAATCAATTGTATATTGCCCCTACTATGGGAGAAACTCTTAAGGCCATACAGCAGGTGAAAACTGGCAAGGCAGATGGGGTTGATGGAATTCCACCTGAAGTCTGGGAGTATGGGGGCCAAGCACTCCATGCTAAATTCCACGAGTTTGTGGTGCGCTGTTGGGAAGTAGGCGAACTACCATCAGACCTTCATGACGCAGTCATCATCACTTTGTATAAGAAGAAGAGAGATAAATCAGACTGCTCAAATTACCATGGTATTACTCTGCTCTCCATTGCTGGCAAAATCCAGAATACTTTTGAACAGACTAATACCCGCTATAGCAGAAGAACTTCTTCCTGAAAGCCAATGTGGTTTCAGAGCCAATAGAAGTACCACAGACATGGTATTTGTTCTCAGACAACTGCAAGAGAAGTGTAGGGAACAGAACAAAGCTCTCTATGTAACCTTTGTTGATCTTAACAAAAGCTTTCGATACTGTGAGCAGAAAAGGTCTGTAGCAGATTTTGGAACATTTAGGATGTCCCCCCCAAGTTCCTTAAAATGATCATCTCACTTCATGAGGATCAGTACGGCCAAGTCAGATATGGCAATGCACTTTCTGAGCCCTTTCTAATAACCAATGGTGTGAAACAAGGTTGCGTTCTTGCACCAACTCTATTCACAATCTTCTTCTGCATGATGCTCCAAAGGGCCACGGCAGACCTTGATGAAGAAAATGGTATCTACATTTGATATTGTACCGATGGAAGCCTATTCAACCTAAGGCGACTGAAGGCCCACACTAAGACCTTAAACCATCTTGTCCGGGAGCTGCTTTACGCTGACACTGCCACCCTCATCACTCACACAGAAGTAGCTCTGCAGGGTTTAACATCCTGCTTTGCAGAATCTGCTGAGCTCTTTGGGCTGGAAGTCAGCCTGAAGAAGACAGAAGTTTTCTATCAGCCTGCACCTCAGGAAGTCTTCCATCATCCCCATATCACCACTGGCGAATCAGAGCTCAAATCAGTCCAGCAGTTTAATTACCTCGGTAGCCTCATCTCCTCGGATGGTAAGATTGACGGAGAGATAGCCAACAGATTAGCAAAGGCAAATAGAGCTTTCAGAAGACTCTATAAAAGAGTCTGGTGAAATAAACACCTGAAGAAAAGTACAAAGATCATTGTTTACAGAGCCATTGTGTTGTCTACTCTCTTATACGGGTCCAAATCATGGGTCATCTACCGCCACCACCTGCAACTCCTAGAATGCTTCCATTAATGCTGTCTCCGTACAATCCTAAACATCCACTGGTCAGATTATGTAACTAACATGTCTGTTCTAGAACAGGCAGCAGTTATGAGTATTGAGGCCATGTTGCTGAGAATACAGCTGCATTGGGCAGGGCACATCTCAAGGATGAAAGACCACTGCCTCCCCAAGATCGTGCTCTATGGTGAACTTGCCACCAGCTGCCACAAGAGAGGAGCCCCAAAGAGAAGATACAAGGACTCCCTGAAGCAATATCTCAGCCTTGGCCACATTGATTTTCATTGCTGGTCTACTCTGGACTCCAATCAGGAGGTCTGGAGACATACCATCTATAACGCTGCTGCTCCTTTTGAGAACGCACGCAGGATCACCATTGAAGAGAAAAGACAATGCAGAAAGAATCGTATCCTGCCGATACCATCCAAGGAGTCTTTCTGCTGTGCCTTTTGCAACCGATCTTGTCTATCTTGCATTGGCCTCTTTAGCCACCAGCGTGCCTGTAACAATTGTGGGTAGAGCCCTTCTCAAATCTTCATTCACAAAGCCTGGCCATGACATGAGTATCTATAGTTTTGTACCACTAATTTGCTTTGCCAAACTATTTAGAGCAAACATTTTCTCCTGTTTGTCAATGAAAAACCTGTAATCACTGCTGCTCAGTATAATCATTTTGAATAAAAGACCAATGAATCATAATTAGTTCTGATAATTCCAAGTATTGTTTCTCTGTTACTCTGGTATTTTGAATTGTCACTTTCTCCTTGGTCTTAAAGATACCACATCTGAAAGAAGAGGCTCCATTATGACACTCTGCCTTTTGCACTTTGGTAGTGACAGGAGAAATCACATTTCCCTATCCAAATGTTACCCTGTGAGGCCAGAGTACTCTGTGACAGACTCCTCCAGTATCTTCATCTGCAGTCTGGGAGCAGAACTCTCTGAGATCTGTCATGATGTATGTCATTCACTGTGTGGCTTCAGTAGAAGATGATCCTTCTCTTGCCTGAAGCATCTCCTCACACCTGTCAGTCTGCTCTCAGGATTTCAACTGCATACTTCCCTATCTGCTTCAGCGATGTGTGAGGTCTTCAAAGTCAGTAACAAATTTTTCTGCCTTTTTACTAATCAAAGCATATTTTTTGGAACCAGAACTCCTATGCATTTAAACACAACAGGTTGCAGGCAGTCCTCTAGTATGAGCAGCAACTGATGTTTAAAAACCAAGAACTGTAGCTTAATATGGTCCTATAGCCAGGATTTTTTATATAAGGTGATATGCCTTTGAGCTGGGCTCCAAACAAGACAATTTCAAGAGACTGAATTCCCAGTTCTCCATAGGCAGCGTACAAAACCATCCCTATGCTGTCTGCAACTAGATACTTATTTAAATCACTTTTTCCCCCCACTCACTTTAGGAAACTGAACTGTTAAAATCCAAACATAAGCTATAAAATGAGCACTCTTCAGTGAAAGATTAACAGCTATGTTTGATGATGTAGGGTACTTATGTATTCTTAGGGACATAGAAAATCACCGGTATTCATTACATACCTTATAAAAGGTCGTGTCACAGCCAGAATTGTCCTGATAAACCATGATGGATGAACAATTATAAATGATTTCAGATTCTTCCGTAATCTAAGTAAAAAAGCAATGGTTTCTTAAAAACAACAGAAAGCCCCACAAAAGATACAGAAAGATCATATACAGTGAACACTGGCATACAGGGGAGTAACAGAAATGGACAGTGTTTAAAATAATGGATTAAGGAAAATATTACTGACCGTCGATCAATCATCTGGTAACATTTTTTCATCCAACCCAATCCAGGCATCCTCCTTCTTGGTGTTGCTCCATTCAAGTAGACAATCATATAATCTTCAGCTACCATCAGCTCCAAGGTACTGATTACATAGCTGGTAAAAGTACACATGTCAGTGAGCACAAACTGTACATTATCTGCTTAAGCCCAAACTAAATCAATCTACTAGGAATAAATCAAGGCAGACTACGCAATTTATTACAAGAGAAGCTTTTCTTTTCCTTTAAACCGAAGCAAACATTTAGCACTGGTCACTGTGGTACCTGTAGATGTATAACTAGAAAACCATAGTCTTACCTCTGTCTTCAAAAATATGTGGTTTCCTTACAAAAATACTGTTTCTTAGTGAGTTTTCAAATCTCACTAGTGACTTTGCTGTTTCTTAAAAAGACATTAACTCATAAGATTTTGCAAGGGAGAACATGGCAGGACCATGTGAAGCCCTAAGAACTTCCAAAATTAACTACTGAGAAACTTCTATTCACTATTCTAATCATCAAGGTTGATGAAGTTTGTTCAATGCAAAAATAAAAAGTGTCAGGAGAAGACAGGGGTGAACTTGTTTAAAATTTTTCTGATCCTCACACTACTACTACCGAGTCTGTGACTGCAAACTACAAACTCTTTGAAACTCGAGGCTAATAAAACTTGTCCATCAACCTGACTTCTGATGGGAGAGATCACTCCATGACATAACTTCATTTTGTGAGCAAAACACTCCAAACACTCATTCATCCTACCCAGAAGAGCACACTACTCAGTCAAATGGGAGGACAATTTTAAATTCTTGTCTAGGACGATATGTGCAGATGCTCCACTCAGTAGTCCCTACCTCATTTGGCAGCTGATCATCACAGGAATATTCAAATTGTTTTCTCTACTAAGCAGCCTCAAGGCATGCCTCTGTAAAAACTCGAATGAAAAACCACAAGTCACACCTTAAAAACCTGAATGCCTGAGTGCATTCACTACAAAAGGCAGTTCTATCCCTGAGCACAATGGCACCTTTCACATGTGTGTGGGAATGTTCACGATCTAATCTGACCCTGAAATTCCTTAGGATGCAATGTCTTTAAAAGAATTGTAGGAAATCTAGTTCTGACCAAAGAGAGTGATATTTTACCTGGGCATAAAGTAGGCAGCCATTAAGTAGACCAGTTCCATGCATTTGATAAATCCCATCTAAATCACTACTCACTCAATGCATTTCAATGCTCTTTCTTACCTTGCAGTTGTGCATTCCCTGCTTTTGCCTGATACTTGTAAAGGCTCATGTCTAACAGTGAAATAGCAAAGCAAGGGATTGCATGGAGATTTTGATGCATAAAGCTTAATTTAACTGAACCTACTGACTACCTGACAAGTTACGAAATTAGCCCTTCTCACAGGGCACAGCATCTAGTGCTTTAAAGGCGTTGAACCATACAGAAGTATGTGTAAGTACTTACCAAAACAGTCTGAAAAATATCTGTGTTTACTAAGGGCAAAGGGAATTGTGAATATTATGAATAATCAGTTATAATAAGAACAATCATAAAGGACTATTATGGCAAAAAAGAATCTCTGATAGTTTTTTAGTCAGATCTCACTTATCTCACATACTTTCATTCAACAGCTCTTATCCAATTTAGGTTGTGTTAGACCATTTGCCATTTTAAGGATGCTGAGCTTCCTTGTAAACCTTACCTATCTAGCAATTTCTTATTATTTGATAATAATGGCAATTTCTTTATTATTTGAAAAGGTGGACAGAATTTTTCTCATTGACTAGAACAAATTCCTCACTCTGCAAGCAAAGCAATGATTTTGTTTTCAAAGTGTGATTTTTCAAGTTGAGATTCTTCTAAAAAATTTTTAATCTGTTGACTGTGTCAGGCAGCCACAAATTAAACAGCAGAATTTTTTGTGTGGTTCTTCATTATCTAGAAGGACTGCTCTAGAAGATGTCTCAAGCATTTTGACCAAACTCCATCCTTCAAAAACAGTTTTACAGGAGTAGTCAAGATAACAAACAGGAACAAGATAATGGGAAATGTGAAAGGAATCCAGATGGGAAAGTAACTGCAAAACTTGGCAGCAACTGAGGACACTTATTAATCAGAAACTAGAGGTGGCCTATACATTGCACGTACATTATTATCCATCAGAAATATGCTGTATTAAAAATGGAAAGAGATTCAGTGATTTGCAGGTCTCTCCAGATTGCTATATAATTCAATAGTAAAGAATTAACAAATGTTTAAATATATGAGTTATTGCACATTTAGTAAACTGTTGCAATCCCTCTACTTCTATGCAATTAAAAGGCCTACAATTGGAAGAAAGGGGCGAACTAATTTTCCCTTTTCTTGTTGTCTCAGAGAGAGCCAAGAGATAAGCCTTAAAATAAGCTGAAGGTTCACAGCCAACCTGAACACTCTCTTATACTACTACTCTAGAGAAAGTTATTTTAAAACTGACTTTGGCAGTAACCTCAAGCCATGTGGAAAAGGTTCTTAGGGCTTTCTCTGCAAAGTCCATTTACCACCAGCTCTATCTGGACAAGGGTCTTGGGTGAAGACAAAGAAGAACTATTGAATGCCAGTCACAGTTATTCTCAGCTTTGTTCCTTACTTATCAAGTTGCAACCACTGTAGTAATTCCTGCCTACCTTTTAAATCACTGGGCATTGTGTATATCAGTTATCAGATATAGATTACATGGGGCTCTTAGAGGCTCTACCAGGCAAATGACAGCAGTTGTTCTGAGCAGGAACTAAAGCACCCATTCTTGTTTTTCACTCATAAAGACAATGTTAAAGGCATTGGCTATCACCAAGTGCATCTTCAAGGACTGGAATTTTAAGGAGACTTTGGTCTGTGCTCTAGTGCCCTGTAAGCTGCAAATGGCAAATGCCAGGTCTTCTGCTGGCTTTAGAAATTACTTCTGGGGTTTAGCACAGAAAACACTGGACAGATTGATTTTTTTAACAGCTGTAAGTGGAAGTAGCTGGAGATACTTGAGGGTAGTGCTGCCTTCCCAATTTTTGGCTGCCAAAACAAATTGCTATTAGGAGTAATTTTCCTGTGATAAATTTGGAGTTTTGTGGCCAAATCTGTGTCCTGCCCAACTGGCCCCTGCCACTTCTAGATGAAGCAGAAGCAGCCGGAGTCAGGAAACTTAGAGCTGTTTGTGTCAGTAACTGCCATTTATTCTGTATTTTAAAAACAAGTGTCAAAAAATGGCCCTGTGACTTCTGAACACAGCACAGCATATATTAAAAATATATACAGTGATACATCATGATAATATAAAATCAACAACACATAGTGAGAAACAGTCTGGTGGTGTAAGCCTTGCTGATTGTTCTCAGCGAGAGATGGAAATCACTAGTGAAACAGTGCAAAGACTGTAGTCCCAAGGAGTTGAAGATACTGCATTCCTTGACATTTAGGGAAATACTACAGTCAGATTTGGTACTGACAAATACATCTTAATTTTGGGGGGTGAATAGGTAAAAAATAACAAAATAATACTCCAATGAGAAGTTTATCTAAAACTACTGTTTTCCTTGTCATTCAGATCACTCCACTTCTAATGACCAAAATTACCTCTTAATTAAAGACAGGTTACCTCTCACTGTATAATTATGAGTACTAACTCAAGACTCTGCTACATTGCTTATGTATCACTCACAGGAAAAGGTTTTCCATGACATAGTTGTAATCAGTTTGACTGCTGTCTGGCAAGAAGCATGCTGCAAACACAATGATAGCATTCAGACCATCACCATAATATCCTGTGGAAAAAAAATGAAAAGGCATTTTTATCTTTGTCAAAGGCTTTTAACAGAATAAATTTAAAAAGAAATCTCAAAGTCCTGTAACAGAGCTACTGTGTCTAATGCTGAAGCAGACTGAAAATGTATGAACTATCATCAAGTCATAAGGACGTATGAGAGTCAGTTGAATTCTCAAAAAACACACTTAGCACAACAATTAGTAAACTTTTTATAGAGACCAGCAAAAACACCTTCTAAGGCTTCTACTTAAGGTTTATTGCATCTCTGTGGCAATTATGTGCTGAATGCTCACCTCAGATTGAGCAATAAGGAGCTAAAGAAAATCTCCTACATTTGCTGTCTTGCATTGTTTGAATGATGTTTCGCAAAGTCTTCCAATCCAATATCAGTTGGTTTGTGCAGCTCCAATGGCTTTAGGATATTACAATTATGACTCCATACCACTATACCATAAGAGCTCCTGGGGACCAGTTAAATCCTTTCTTGCAAGTTTTGTGTAAATTACTTTTTTACCTTGGACACTCCAATCATCCAATACTGGCATTCTCTGGGCTGCACCACTGCCTAATAACAGCTGTAAACCCTCAAAGCTGTAGCACTACCATTCTGGGGTCCAGGATGTTGCTTGTTACCCAAAATAAAATATTTTCTTCTTCTGATGGATTAATGATGGTTAGTCTTCTCCACAATCCTGTATTACTAATGATAAATAAAAAATACTTCTGCATTTCAGTTTTAAGTTTTGCTTAAAGGATACGTGCAATCAGGAGGGAATTTATAAAGATGCTGTAGAAATGGTTGTAAATAGATAGCACTAATGATGCAGAGAGACAAAGCTGGATATACTCAGAGAACAACTCAAAAGCTTTTCAAAAGAATCTAGAAGAAACTGACCATGACGGGGAGATGATAATGTTTGTGAAGGAAGGAAACTTTCATTTCCCTTAGAGACAGTAACACATTCCTAACAAAAATTAAAGGATAATACCACGACTTAACCAACCCTTCTAAAAGGAGATTTTAAGACTTCCACAGTGCTTTTTTGATACCAGAGGACAGCATCTAACTAAAATGCTCATGGAACTCCAGTCCTGTTTTTGGCACAAATTATTGTTTCAGCTAGATTATTATGGAATTGTGTTGTGTTTGGCTGGGATACACTTAGTTTTCTTCACGGTGGCTAATACAGGGCTATGTTTTGGATTTGGACTGAAAACAGTGTTGATAATATAGAAATGTTTTTGTTATTGCTCAGCAGTGCTTGCACAGAGCCAAGGCCTTTTTCACTTCTTGTACTGCTCTCCCCCTCAGTGAGTAGGCTGAGGGTGCATAAGAAGTTGGGAGGGGACACTGCCAGGACAGCTGACCCCAATGGACCCAAAGGATATTCTATACCATATGGCATGATGCTCAGCATACAGAGCCATGGGGAGAAGAACGAAGGGGGGAAGTTGGGAGTGATGGTGTTTGTCTTCCCAAGTCACTGCTACTCATAGTGGAGCTCTGCTTTCCCAGTGATGGGAAGCAGTAAATGAATTCCTTGGTTTGATTTGCTGGAGTGCACAGCTTTTGCTTTACCTATTAAACTGTCCTTATCTCAACCCATAAGCTTATTCACTCTTACCCTTCTGATTCACCATAGGGAGGAGTGAGTGAGTGAGTGAGTGGCTGTGTGGGGCTTGGTTGCCAGCTGGGGTTAACCAACAACAGGAATAAAGCAGTATTTCTTTTCTCCTCAGGCTTCAAATAGGGAGGACATTTCTTTCCTTCCATAAAATTAAAAGAAAACTTTAAAAGATTTTATATCATGCTGCCATAAAGTAATCTGCCCAGCTGGCACAGGAGTTTTATAGCAAGAGCACTTTGTGGCAGGTGTGCCCACTAAAATACACGGAACAGTCCAAAGTTCATGGAAAGCAAAATGATTATGTGCAGATGCTAACTAACAACCCATGGAAGAAAAACCCACAGATAAGTCTAAACCACTTTTCCTCACACACGCTTGAAGGGAAGGAATGTTCATCCAAGGGAGAAGTGCATTTTAATTCACCACTAGAAGGCAGTAAATGCCATTTGCCCAAATTCTCAGCCTATGCAAAGAGAAATATGTTGAAGACAACCTCATGCCTACACTGCCAAGTCTACTCTCCCCTTTCCTATTTTGTGGCTACCACATAAATTCTGCATTTGCTGTTATCTGTCATTTGTCAGGGAGGAATATTCAGTAGACCATCAAATCATCAAGATTGCTTGACTTCCAATTAACTAATTTTAGTCAGAATCTATTATTAATCTTGAGGTTAAAGGAAAGATTCCTGGCCCTCTAAACACTCCACTAAAGTATTGCCAAGTGAACTTCATACAGAATAGGCCTAGTTGCCATAATGCAGAAACTGTTAGAGCTGTGCAAAGTCTTCCCACAATCCATGCAACTAAATGATTTTGGTTTCCACATCTCCAGTTTGCAACTTCATTTAATCCAGTCCTTAACCTACTTTGATTTGGCTAGATATGAGGCAAAATTTCCAATTTAGGCACCGGCAGACTGAAACTTATTGTTCTATGTCACACTGTTTGTCTAATGGCTAACTCCACTGACCAGTACCCTTTCAAAAGTAAAGGAAACTTAATGCTCTTTATCTTAGATTTGAGTGATCTAACAAAACAAGGTGTCAGACACGTAAAATTTGAATTCAAATTATTTCATACTGAGAGTTGAACTGAGTTACCTAGACTCCCATTGATAACTGTGCATTATTGTGTACTTCACAATTGCCATCAGAGATGTCTGCCAGAGCTACTTATTCACTCGCTAAAATGGACTAGTATTTATTCTTCACAAATGCTGATATACACATATACATCAGCATCTACTAGGAAACAGTTTTCACCACAAATGTATATTGACTAGTTTACAGCATAAAAAAAATACATAAACACAATTAGTAAGGCCCCAAAGTATTTTGTGTTTGTTTCCTAAATTATGCCATCTGTGTCTGTTTGCTAAACTGTGTCTGAGGTGTCATCATATTCATAAATCTTTGATGGTGGTGTGGTAGTGCACAAATGCTTGGAGGTTTGAACATTATTAATTCTGATTAAACCTTCTGCACACTGGCCACCATTAATACCTGTAGGCTAGCATTTATCTGCTTTTTAATGTAAATGGGCAAATCTGAGAACCACATCCTCGGGTAATATAACTAACCATAATTTATTTATGTCACTTTTACCAGATAGAGATTCAACACTGAAAATATACTGGAAAAAATGGCTGACCTTTAAATGATGTTACAGACCAACAACACCGTGACAAAAGCATCCTCATATAAACTCACAAATCTCACCTCTGAGAGGCTGAGTTGCCTACCTCAGGTTTTGCAGGAATAGAACAACTCATCCTTACACAACACTTTACTTAACAGAGAGTAAAGAGAGTCCTTGAAAGATACAGAGTCCAAAGATAATCTAAACCTGAGACAAATAGGAAAAGGCACTTAGAAAGCTTTGTTTCTCTTTCTTCCGTTAATAGCTAGAGTAATATTTAGCCATTTGTATTAATTTATACAGAAGTGTACTAGTAACACCAAAACTACAAATTCTCCAACTCAGCATATTCTGTGATTCTCTGAAGAGGCTGGGGAGCAGATGAGCAAATTAGACAATATAACAAGCATACAAGGTCATTCTCCTACTTTAAATGTTTTTTCGATACGTTATTTGATTTTCATTAACAAATCACGTGAAAAAAACCCATAAACCAGTTCCTGGTGAAATGCTGCCAACAACTATAAATGGCAGAAAAACAGCATAGGGAGCTTAGCCAGATGAATGAAAACCGCAGGGCTTTCTGTATCTTTGCTTTTGCCACTCTACTTCCTCATGCAAAAGTTTTTGTCAAAACCCACAGAATAATGTTTTCAAAATTTTATTTTGCTGTAGGTCAAAAGCTTTTTAACTTGTTCAAGACAATTTTAGCCTACAATGACCAAATTGTTCCTGACACATGTATGTCAGTTTGCTGCTCCTGAAATAGCTTTGAATTTAAACCACTTATTAGTCATTGCCACACTGAATTGAAAGCCAAGTTGATTTTCAGCCAAGGCTGAAAAATAAAATTTTCTCTCCCCCTGCCAGTATGATAACAGAACAAAACCAGAAATCATGATCAATAAAGTATGATTTTTTTACATCAATTTAAAAAATACTTATAGGTTTTTCCTACCTCCATGTGAAATGACCTTTTTGTATGGTTCAATGACTTTCATATCAATTCTCTGTTCTTGTTCTCCAATAACGACCGTTCTCCATAACCTGTTGTCCTCTCGCTCCTCTTCAGCAGTGTACTCTGGAATTGATTCAGATTCTTCCTGAGAAGCATCCTTAGTAGCAGTATGCTCTTCTAAAAAACAAAACTGTATATATTACCTCCTCCTGTATATATTGTATATATTACCTCTAAATACTGTTGCTGTTACATACACTTGAAATGAATGACTGAAATTAACTGGATTCTTACAGTACTGGTATAAGTAAGAGCAGAATGCGATCATCTGACAGCCAGTCAATGAGAAGTTTCCATTTTTTAAGACTTTTCATTATTAGGAACACAAAAAGAACAACAGCATCTATCACTGTGAGGAATATTGCCACGGGATTTTTGGTTTTGCATCCAGTTGGTAAAACTGAGTAGCTGCTCACTAGTTACTGCACCATAGGCCTTTTAAAATGTTTGTGTTGCAGGTATAAGAACTATGCTGAAAAAAAAAAAAGGGAGAACTAAAAGTGAACACAGGAATACCTCCTGTCTAGAGAGGAATTATCAGAGAGCTATAGCTTCTCAACTTTTTCCCAGTTTGTCTCCAATCTCTTCACATTCACCACCAGAAAATATGAAGAACATCCATCTTCTTCTGCTTCAGTCATGCTGACTCCTCATGTAAGCACAGTAGTTGCCTTCCCCAAGGACTGTGGCTGAGGTTAAATACCAGTTTTCTCACAGATGTGAAGTACAGAGCAGCCATGCAGTCTGACTTGTTCTATGAGCACCCTTGAGAGAACAGGCACATGTAGTCCACAGGCACAATGACCACAGTAAATAAACTGTATGGCTGACAAGTGACTAGGAAGTCTCAAACACAGCCTCTCTGCTGGATACTCTTAGTTTCAGAAAAACTGTGATGTAATTAATAAAATCTACATTTCCATTGGACATGGACAAGAATGTTCTTAACTGCATTCCAGTTTTTCAAATTTAATGGCTGTTTACAGAGAAAGTGACAGGAAAAGTGATTATGTCCACAGCTGGAAATACTTATTTTCCCTCTTTAGTTTTTGTTACAACATACTGTGTTTTCCATGGGGTAAAAAAAAAATTCCTCTTTTGTACTATTTTGCAACATTCTGTATAGATATTGTTAATTTACCTTCATCGTAAAGATTCTGTACCTTTTATGCATTACACATATTTGAAGTAAATTGTTCTTTTTAAAGCATGATGCTGGCTGTGCAGTCATAAGAGCAGAATTTTATTTGCAAATCAATAAGCGAGGTAAAAGTAAACAAAGATACATTGAGATACATAATGACATACACGTGTGTACTTTAAAAGCTGTATTTTGAAAATATTTGAAAATACCAAAGAGATCTATAAGAATTAAGAATAAACTAAAAGAAGCAAGTTTAATTGACAAGAACTAAAGAACACAATATTTCATAGATGTCCTCAAACCCTTCTATGTATTGGGTTATCTACAGATGCCTCTGGTTAATACTGCTTCTTGAACTACTCATACAAATTGAAGTATATGATCCTTAAAACACACTAGTTTATTGTAAAAATTAAATCAGTTATCTTTATGAAATTAGGAATACAATAGTATACTGTGTTTATACCATATATCTCTACACAGAACCTTTAGGCACAAACACATATGTGTACTAACTCTTAAATTGTAAAACTGATTTCTCCGTTAATACCTATCAATAATTTCACAAAATTTATTAGAAATACCAAGTTTCTCTAAGTACACACAAAAAAAGCTATTAAAAATCTATATATTAGGTTGAGTATATATTTTTTTGCTTTGTTACAGTATGACAGGAAGCTGAACATGAGCCAGCAGTGTGCCCAGGTGGCCAAGAAGGCCAATGGCATCCTGGCCTGGATCAGGAACAGTGTGGCCAACAGGTCCAAGGAAGCGATTCTTCCCCTGTACTCAGCGCTGGTGAGGCCACACCTGGAGTACTGTGTCCAGTTTTGGGGCCCTCAGTTCAGGAAGGATATTGAGGTGCTGGAGCAGGTCCAGAGAAAAGCAATGAGGCTGATGAAGGGACACAAGCACAAGTCCTATGAGGAGAGGCTGAGGGAGCTGGGGCTGTTCAGCCTGGAGAAGAGGAGGCTCAGGGGAGACCTCATCACTCTCTACAACTCCCTGAAAGCAGGTTGTAGCCAGGTGGGGGTTGGTCTCTTTTCCCAGGCAACTATCAGCAAGACAAGAGGGCATGGTTTCAAGTTGTGCCAGGGGAGGTTTAGGTTAGATATTAGAAAGAAATTCTTTACACAGAGGGTAATCAGGCATTGGAATGGGTTGCCTAGGGTGGATTCTCCATCCCTGGAGGTTTTTAAGATGAGACTGGATGTGGCACTTAGTGCCATGGTCTAGCAACCACAGCGGTAGTGGATCAAGGGTTGGACTTGATGATCTCGGAGGTCCCTTCCAACCCAGTTGATTCTATGATTCTGTGACTAACAAAGTTTGAATTTCTACTGCTGCCTGTCTTGTATTTTCTGTCCCTAATATGAAGTATTGTTAGGGCATTATACTGACAGAATACCCCCCTCTATAAAGATCATGACTGAGGCAGAGAACGGTAGCTAGCAAAACAGCTTTAGTGAAAAGAGGCTGGGCTAGGTAACTTGCAGACTAGTGCCAAAATTGTGTTTGGGGTCTGATAATTATTATTTTTTTTTTTTTGTTGGTGAAAGCGCAGATGATGAAGAATGACAAAGATCCTGATAAAACTTCTGATGCTGAAATCAGACACATGAATTATTTTTTGATAGAAATTATACAAGACTGCCTCTTCCTGATGAAGTAGCTCTGCTGTACTGCCTGAAGTGTTGATTTTGCAGAGAAAGATGCACTAGTGTGAAATTTGAAAGAACACAAACATCTGCAGACAAAATAATAAACACTTTTACTTTACAAATAATGCTGATTTGGGGGCAGGCCTTCAATGATATTCACGTATGGTCTTCAGAAATGCAATTCTTATGCCATCTAAAGCAATAATAATAAAAAAATTATTTCAGAAACTAGCATGGGTTCTGAAAAAGAATGTTTAAATGTATGGTATTAGTGACAAAAAGAAAACCACTCTGTGAAACTGATGATCAACCAATCTCTAAACAAGTTTTCTCTGTTGTCTTTCATAGTTTAAAGGGACTTTCAACAGTCTCATCATGAAAAGTTAAAAATCACTGCTCTCTATGGTCTCAGCAGCTACGTCTTCTTGTTATTTACTTTCCTGGGTTTGGCACCAGTTAGAAACATTAAACTGTGGGAGACTCTGAGTGCTGCTAACATCAGAGTGCATACTAGCTAATGGCAGAGTACAAAAGTACAAAGATAACAAAGGCTATTTACCATGCAATTAAACCATTTTTCACTTTTCTTAAGACTATAATCTTAGCTATTAGATTCATTTTATTTATAGCTAACTTCTTTTATTATTCTTTTATTATGCTGGCTTCTTTTGACAAAATGTTGACTTTTTTTTCCTTTTCTACTATCTGTTCATGGCTCTTCTAAGTGGAAGACATTTTTGTTACTAAGTATGTCTTAAACCAAACTACACAACTGCAAAAATGTCACCAAAAACCCAGGGACCTTGAGCTCTTCACAGAGGAGTTCAGGAAAACTGGTCCAACTTTAAGAACATCACATTTAGAAAGCAGCAAAAAAAAAACACTGGGAAGAAATGCTTGCCAGAAATACAACTGCCACCAAAATCACTAGAGCTGAATTTAATTATTTGAGGGCTTAAAGGCAAAATCTGTTCTACTGCAGGCAGAGATTTCTTTTCTCTCACATGGTAGTCACAACAGTCTAAGCAGGTTAGCTCGTGCATGTGTGTGTGTTAACCTTTGCTATAAAATCTTCTAACCATCAAGCAACTCATCTCTATGCTCTGCATCTACCCATAAGGATATCGGCCTTCTAATGAGAAGTAACATTAGAGATGCTCATGCATGATTGAGTACACAGTAATGCTTCTTTAGCAATATCACTTAAAATGATGAAACTGTTCTTGTATGCTCAAGTGACCTCACTAGCACTAGAGAATGTAAATGCATGGGAAAATTCCGTTTAAACTGATCCAGTTCTTAAAAGTTTCTTTCTGCTGTAGGTTGTAAAATGATCACACTTCTTTTTCCATCAAATAGCTTATTATCTGTATGATCACATCAGTGATTACAGGTCTTGTATGTTTTATGAGGTACCAGCAAGGAATGAGTGTTATCACCCTATTTTGTACATCATGAAGGTAAATAAAGTAAGTTAAACAGTGTAAAACACTTTCACATCATATTTCTTTGAGAGAAAATCATGAATATGCAAAGGAAGAGTGAAGGGTCTCACTGCACACTTCGGGGTGTATCTATACTGCATGGCTAGTTCTGCTGAGAAACGATATTTAAATAACTGGAATGAAGAATTCTGTTGTTCCATCACCTGAGCTGGCTTTATCAGGTTATGCACACAACCTTCCACATCTCAGCTTCTCAATCATACATGGGAATAAAAAGTCGACATTTCTTCTTAACGGAAGACCTCTCAGCACATTGTGTCTACCTCACTTATACACTGCAAGATCTTTGGTGCAGCTTATCTCAGTCAACATTTTGCACAAAGTTATATTCCCAAGTACTACTGATGTAACTGTAAGCTAGAGCTGCCCAGCGCTGCGCTAAGCTGCAGTTAGCTAGAGCGTTCTCTATAACAAAGATCAATTGCTTTCTTCTTGTTTTCAGACAAGTCCTATAGTACTGGACAAAGACGGGACTCTGAATTTGATTCTCTCTAGGTAGCTGCTCTTACTTTATTAGATCAGCTGTACTATTTTTTTCTGCACTCTAAAAAAGTAGAAGTATACTATTTTACACAGGTGAAAGATTAAAAAATAGCAGACAGCAAAAGTAACCTGGATGCCTAGCATTAACTCTTGAATGCTTTAACCATACTGATAACCTGACAGACATGAGACTGATCATGTAAGCAGTAAAAAAAAAAAAAAAGATGAACTCTGTGTTTACAATTTAAAATATTACCTTGTCCAGTGTATTCAAATGAGTCTGCTTCATCAGGAGTGTCAAGGTCATCTACATTGATGTCAATTTCATCTGGTGTATCCAAATTGTCATCAGAAAGTACAGACCCTTCACTCTGGTCCAAAGAGAGATTGATGTTTGGAGCAGTGAGCTTTATCCTTCGGGGTTGGGAACCATTAAGATCAAGAGAATTGGGAGGTTCTTAAAAAAAAAAGACGAGGAAAAAAGGAACTTTATCTACTCCACACACAATTCACCTCCCATACACTTAAAAACCACTTCAAACACACTGAGATCAATTTTAGTAACACCATGACATTTAAGACCACCTAACACAAAATACAAATATCAACATTGCTATTTAGTGAAATAAAACAAGCATTTACAGGAACAATTAGTGTAGCTCAGAGCTGCTAAATTATGCAAAATCCAGATTCTGTTTTCTGCAATCATCAGACAAAAATCTGAACATGCTCTGACCAAACTGCTTAAGAATTTAAAGAGCAATATACACGTCATTTGAGCTATGAACCAAGACATTGCTGAGTCCTGGGAAAATTCACAGGAGTGAACCCCCCAGTAAATATTTATTGTCTCATGCACTTGGTGCTACTTGAATGGTGCTGATTTGCAAGTAGTTATGTCTTTAATTTAACTATGCAATATCTTAATACAATAATAGAAATAAAAAAACCCTCAGTCTCTTAATCAGTCTTAAATAAAAATAGTCTTCAAAAAGACAAAAGCTAGATATGCCTTTGCCCCTTGCCTGTATGTTGTGTGGCCCATTTCGAGCTGTTCTAACTTAGTTCACTTAGAAGTAGTCAATTATAAAGTAAATAATACAAATTATTAAAACTTCACAAGGACTAAACAATGCACAAGAGAAAATGTAACATTACAATTATTATTTCTCAAATGAAGAAAATAATTGACTAAATAAAGCAAACTTAACACTTTTTTTCTTTTTGACACTGAACTGATTCTTTACCAGCACAGAAATATCTTTCTCACTGCAAAATTAAACGCCATGGGAATAAGATACAACTAAGAAAATGAGTTAGAGCTTATCTCACCAGGTCTCATCTCTGTAGAACTGGGGCTTAGTACACCCTCAGATAAGGGGATGTCCATTCCCACATCCTCTTCTACCAACCTGAGAGATAAAATACAAAGTAAAATCTTAAAGAGATGCATGGCTTGACCTAGGTATCAATACAGCTCATGTGATTACAGGGAACTGAAATATCCTTCAGCATAGCCAGTTCAGAGTCTGACCACAAAACTGATGTGAGAAGCAAACACAGCTGTTGTAATTGTACTGTGTCGTTTCTACCCCTAATTTATGCACATTTCTGTAGAGCCTTTGGAGACTACGGGGCACAGATACCCACTTTTACCTGTATCAAGACACAGCACTGAATAATAATAGGTTGACAAACAGCAGTGTTTCTCATTTTATGCAAATGAAGTTGGTCTTTTGTCATCCAGCAAACTAGATACATGATTGCAGGGAGCTTCAGCTTCTCTTTGTAAAACAGTATATTCACAACTGTATATACATTTACTGTATAGCAAAAATGAGATAAGCGGTTTTTTTCATTCTTTTGGTATCAATTGTATTTTAGAACAATTCTGACCCAAATTAGTAGTACTGAAGCAGTTCATGTACTGCACTGAAAGAGTTCAGAAAGTACAAAAATGAGAACCAAAATTACATCACAGATTTTCAAAGACTAAAATGTTGCAAAATATCCTACCTAGATTCCATTTTTAGGATGGTATTAAGAAATTACATTTAACTTTCATACATACATAAGACAAGGAAAAGGCATTACATGGTGCAAACAGCAACAAAGATGGTTGAATGCTTAAAGAAATTGACTTGAACTGTTTTCATGTCTATTCGCTATTCAAGTATTCTACAAAATACTTGCTGGAAGGATGGTTGGACTCCAAATAGAAAAAATATTTTACATTTTCAGGACACTCTTGACAACTTACAAACCATTTGCAATGAAAATGTATGACTTCAAGAGAGCTTCATTCACTTTACCAAAATAACTGTATTATTGTATAAATTATATTACTATTCCAAAGTGTCTATTCCCACCTCCCCCCAAAATCTGAAGAATAGACCATTTTTACACTTTGACTAACAGAAGTGTGATGAGTTCAAAGAAGGTACTTTTCTCTGCCACAGCATCAGCTAGCTATGTTATGAATGATTCAGCTGAACAGAGCTGAATAGGCTTGGCTTCTTGCTCCTGCAGTTTCTTCCTACTCTCATTTTCCCAATGAGAAGGACTATCCTTATTATCTTACTGTGTGCAGACAAGACTCTTCTGGTCAATCACTGTATCAGACTGTGAGTACAGTTTCTGTGATTTCTTATTAATTTCATACAAATTAAAAGTAAATGTGTATATGTAGGTCTGCCAAAGGCTTCACTGTGCTAAAAGTTGAAAAAGATCTTGACCTCAAGCCCCATGCCATCACAGGGAAACTAGTGAACTCCCGCATTTCCGTGGGGCCATAAAGAATACAGAAAATTTAACACTATGGTTAAACACCGTTGTGCTGCTCAACTCATAACCAAGCCTTCTCTCTCAATAAAAACTTGTTCTACTAATTTTGATTTTATCTCCACATTCTCTATACTATATCTTTCAAAAGTACAGGGATGAACAGCTTAATAATTCTTACAAAACATGCCAATTCTGGAATATGTTTAATTACTGTCAAATAAGGCTTGAATAATCTTTCTCTTTGGATACACAAAATAACAGTGAAAAAACTTGATCAAAGTATCCTGCTTATGAATAAAATGAATGGCACAAATTGTCTGTAAAGTACCATTTCCTTTTTTTTTTTCCTACTCTGTAGAATTATCTGTGTTCAGAAGCACTCAATACCATCACAATTTACTTAGAAAACATAAATAAATCAGTAGAGTATTTGGTTTTTTTTGTGTGTGTCTATTCAATTCATAGTAAAATACGTGTAATGAAATATAATTCATTCATCTGAACTTACTATAGAAAAATTTGAATTCTGAAGAAGTTCTGTAAGTAACAGCCAGATAAGGTAAGAAACCATAGTAGTGGAAAGAGTGTGGGGAGAGGATGAATACTTCTAACCCATTTTAAATTCAGAGTAAGATATTATTTGGTGCATTATTAACCTTTCTAAAAATAAAACTATGAAGAGTTCTTTGGTTACAGCAGCTCAGGACTAGTCAGACGATGACTTATAGGTACTCAAGGGTTTATGTTTTGGTTGGACAGAACAGGGTTGTGATACAGTCACATAAACCATTAATTTATAGTATTTCTTACAGCCTTATCAGACCAAATGGTAATTCCTTACTGAACAAGCTTTGGAAATTACTGCAGGACATTATTTGAAAGGAAACACTCAAAGCTGTGTGAAGACTAAGATACAGGAGAATAGTGAATTTTTGGGTTTCTGTATTAAAAAGAGACACTATTCTCTGCACAAAACAAAAATGTTTGAGCAGAATGAAGATCATCTCTGTATGATAAGATCATGACTAAATTTTGTATACTCTATCCCTACAGAAACAGTGATAATCATAACATAAAAAAAGCAATTTCACACAAGTCATTAATTCACAAATTTAGAGTTGTCTAAAATTTTTGCAATGCCTGGGACAGAATTTTTCTAAGTCATGACATTTCCAGGAATGCATTAAGACTGCTTTTCTCCTTGTGGCATCTCTATTTGCTGCTTTCTGTAGAGTCTCTTACACTTTCACAACAAAAATTCGAAATGCTTTTCGGCTTTCACTGGGACCACCACAGCTGACTTATACCAGAATTTTATATCATAGCTGTGTTTAGAAGAAGACTACATTTCTAGGGATTGAAAGATACTTGTGTTTCAATTTCTGCTGAAATACAGCTACAGGCAGTATACTAAAAAATACCCCTCACTTAGGGATTACGTTAAACAGCATCAGAATTTCTCTGTGAATCTCTAATTTTATTTTGTTGGCACAGTGTTATTAATGTCAATAATCCATATTGTTCATATTTGGTTATTTAATTTGGTCTGTGGTCCTGAAAGCTCTGGACCAAAGCAGGCATTTAAAAATGAGTTTAAGTCCAGTACCAAAAGCATTGCTGACACAAGCTTCTCCATTTTATCTTCAATCACATAAAAGATGTTATCACCTTTCAGAAGATTTTTAGCAGCGATTAAATTCCTGTGGGTTTTTTCTCTGTTTGTTTGGGGATTTTTGGTGTGGGGTATTTTTGTTTGGTTTTTTTGGGGAGGGGGGGCGGGGATGTGGGTGAGTGACTTTTTTTGCTTCTTTTTGGTTTTGTTTTTTTAAATTGTGTCAACTTCTTACTTACTGTCAAATACAGCCAACAGACTTTTTGGAGAAGAGTCTGACTAGGAAGCTAGTCCTATTTTTCCATATTCCCTGTGCTTTGCCCAAACAGATTAAATTGTCCTCGCCAGACATACATGCCTTATGTTCTGTGAAACTTCCTATTTTTTAAACGCCAAGTTAATATTTGTTCAGTCATAAATTAATAGGCAATACAGGCATCTTTCAAATCTCATGGCTGTAGAAAGTCAGTCAGTGAGTATGACTTCTGTGACACTGCCTTGACATATGGCTCCAGAATTGCCATCAGAATGAACAGGATATGGATGAAGGTTGTTTTCTACAGATATACCTCCTCATTTTCTCAGAAACTGGATTTTTCTCAAAATTGGCTTTTGAGAGCATGTTATGCTGAGCAGCTCAGCACTTTTCAGAGTAATTTCCGGCTGTGTAGAAGCTCTTGGCAGAGCTCAGCAAGAACTCTAGTAATGGAAGACAGACTCCAAAAACTTTAAAATAGGCAACTATCTCCTCTTCCTTTCCCACAGACTACGTCACATACTTCCAAAATCCAGGCTTATAAAATTCCTTGCTTTCTATTCATTGCAACTGATGCCATGGATGATCTGGCCAACAACATTAGAGAAAGAAAAATATTTTTATTTTTAATCCCATTTTAATAAACGCTCCTTATTGAAGAAATAAATTATGTTACTTTAGAAAGGTCCATTCTAATCAGATATGATTTACTGGATTGATAAAAAAAGGCTCTTTTACTTGGAACAGAGGTCAAAGTCAATTAAGGGTTTTTGTGTCATAAATGACTTCTTTTATGTTGTACACAGACAGGTCATTAAGGATCAGCTACACTGGGAATCAAGTTACTAATTATTTGCTCTGATATTCAGGTCAACATACTTGTTCAGAAGCAGCTAAAACACCTGTTTCTCAANCAGAGGCAGACACTAAATTCATATGAAAGGAGGAGAGGCTGGAGGCTGAAACACTTTCCTTGCTGTTTTTGTAAGACATTCTTACAGCTCAATAAATTAATAAGCTTTAAAGAATTCTGAGTGCCATCTCAAATTAGTGTTTCTCCGAATAAAAGTTATCCTTCCTGACTTTTCTAGGTACAGTAGCATTCTGCTATTTTGGAAAGAGCAGCTCTGAATATTCACAGCAATATGTCATAATTCCTATGGGCTGTGCTGCCTCTCCCTTGTGTCATCTGTGATATATATCACCAGCTTCCCAAGGTGCTCTACAGCAATTACATATCAAGAAGTTAATTTCTTTAGTCTAAAACAAGAAATGTCTACAATGCACTGCTCTGAATGAACACCTACAACCTGCAAAAGAGAACATTAATCCAGCGGTGACTGTCACTTCTATAAAGCAAATTCCTCCACTCCAACCTAGCACAACTTACCAGCCTGACTTTAAATTGTACATGTTTTCCCAGGTTTCTGTACTCACCATTGCAGAAATTTATTCTGAAGTGAAGCCCACAGCTGCCAAACACTTTTCCTAGATAAGTAAATCACATTTCCTCCATGCTGTTCCCTCTATATACAGAAATACTTTTATACTTAATTTTTTACAAGATGTCAAAAGTTTTTTATGAAGTTTCAAAGCACGATGAGTAAAAGGAATGACCTGGATGAAATATCCTCCACTCATATTAATACTTGCTTGGTTTGGATATTAAATGGGAGGAGGGGAGATGAAGTACAATGAAAAAGTTATTCAGAGACTAGACATATAGGCTTTTTTCATATTCTCAAATTCCACACATAATGCAGGTATACCCTGGTCTTGGAGGGGAATAAAGTCCTCCTTACAGCCCACTTCCTCACTGGTTTGCAGCGAAAAATTGAGCTGTTTTGAGAATGAATGCACTAATTATGAAATTTTTGGTATGAAAACAAGAAAGGGAACCTTAACTCCTCCTCCAATTACTTTTTTAGCACACAGGCAGCACAAAGTCCTTATCCTTTGAACCCCTCCTGTCTCCACCTTGTGACACCACCCTTACGCAAGTCCAGAGCCCAGGAAAACAGAAATGAGAACTGGAGGGATTGAACATAGGAGTACAGTATTTTCCTTAGAAGGTATTAAAAAGTATTTATCCAGTAATACCTGTCCAATGCCTCTCAGCACAGCTCCATCTGTAAGTGCCCTTAGGATTAAGGAGTGTTGTGTTGCTAGGCCAAAGGCCAGTATCTTGTGCAAACCCATCTGTGGCCTTTCTGCTGCCAGAAGCAACCTACTGATGGGTCTCGTGGCATTTTGATTGCTCCACCTGGAAGATGTCTAACCTCTTTCAGACAAAATGAGAATTCTTTCCTACTAAGGAGCAATTAAAAGCCTCAGAAGTGGAGCCTAATGCAAATGTTCAAGCACTCCACAAACTACAATTTACATCAAGAAGGAGTTTACACATGGTGTTTCCTTAATTGTTATATTATTCTTTGTTTACAATTCTGTGCTACAGAAATTCATGTGAATTTAAAGCCGAAATATCTCAACAGATATCTGACTTAGAAGTAGTGCTTCACTATCACCCATCTCTGTAGCTACTTGTCATGGTTTAGGCTGAGCTGGCAACTAAGCACCTTATAGCAACTCGCTCACTTCCCCTCACCCCAGTGGGATGGGGTAGAGAATCAATACTAAGACTTGGTTGAGATAAGAACAATTTAATAATAATAGTAATTAATAACAACAACAGCTTTGTTCTCGAACCATGATTGGTCCCCTTTCTGGATAAATCCCCAGTTAATATACTGGGCATGATGTTCTATGGTGTGAAATACCCCTTTGGCCAGCTTGGGTCACCTGTTCCAGCTATGCTCCTTCCTGACTTCTTGTGCACCTACTTGCTGATAGGTCATGAGACACTGAAAACATCTTTGACTTAGGGTAAGCACTAGTTAGCAGCAATTAAAATATCAGTGTATTATCAACATTATTCTCACACTGAATCCAAAACACAGCATTGCACCAGCTACTGAGAAAAAATGAACTCTATCCCCACTGAAACCAGGACACTACTCCAACATTCCTCTCATTCACCTCACCTCATATAAAAGGTATCAAAACCCACTCTGTTATCACAATTAAACATTTCACACTTTATTTCATTTTTAGAAACGAAACTGTTTTGCTGTTTTGCATTTCTATCCAAATAAAACATCTTTCCCTTTCTCTTGTACATTATGTATGTGTGCTCCAAGCTTGTGGCTTGTAATTGCTGTGCCATTTCTGCTCAGAAAAAGATATGAGAAGTTCACAGACCATCACTACAGTAGTATGTTTTAAAATAACAGCAAATGTCTACTTTCTACTTTCACTACTTTTTCTTGCAGTGCTCAAAAAAGACAGAACATAGTCACTCTGTTCTTTGTTTTAAATAGAGGATGGTTCTTCCAATTAGAGATGCAACTGCATAAACTATGTTACAACTGAGATATGTTATTTCATAGACCTTTAATGCTAATGGACTCAAAACAAATTCTAATTTAATCTGCATGTGTTTGCATTTTGATACTTATCATCCATGTAAAATGGGAAGCAATGTTCTACAAACTCAGAGAACTGCTGGACATACTTCAATATCAACTGTGTCTACAGACAAAAACAGGTGCTCTAGGAAACAGTGTTACTACATAATGTTGAAAAATAACACCTGAAAAAATATGGGCTTTAGTGTAAAGAAAGTTTGACGAAAACACACAGAAAAAAACCAGAGAAAGAAGTCAGAAACATTAGTCGCTAAAAACCCAAATGGATTGTGCACTTTGAGCTGAAGAAACCCATTCGCAATAAACCCAAAATTACTTCCTAGTCTTTGCTACAAAACTTCTAGACAAAACCCAAAAATTTATACTGATGCCTACTCAGAGATAAGAGACTGTGGTGTGAATTTTTTGGGTTCAGCAGAATTAATGATCCCTAAACTGTAGCAGAGTATGCAACAAATCAAAGTGACATATACTGTGCAAGATTTAGTCAATATCAGTCAGAGACTATGCTTCAACTGTATCTTCATATCAAGAAAATGAGTATATGGGAAGGAATCCACTCCAGGATATCTGAGACTATAAAAAGAGTAATTACTTTTACTCACAGTTGTGTAAAATAATTATACTGTATACAGGTGACTTGTAAAATGGATTAATTTTATAACCTCCCAAGACCTGCATTTAGCAACCATATGTTAGGATACTAAATTACCTGTGTTTCTATTGCTATTTATTTAGTAGCTTTTAATCATAAATTAGTTCAGGAAAAATCTATAGATTGAGTACTAGAATTTATGCATAACATGAGACTTTTACTCCTGTATCTGGATGCAAATCAGAAAAAAAAAAAAAAAAAGCTGTGGTGATTTGTATGAGCCAAAAGGTTTACTAATCAAATGTCAACTAATCATTGTCATACTGCTTGCTGCATAGTAGATAACATGCTCATAATCCCATTTTACAGAAAAGGATGTCACTTACAACAGGCACAGAACAAACAATTGCTAAAAATTAGTAAAAATCTAAGTTCCTTGGTTTTCATACTTCATTTTTCAGACTTAAGTCTTCTTTTATTGGTTATGCTGTTACTCCATGTTTTCCATGTACTGACATTTTACTTCATTTTCAGCATGACAGTTGGATGAAAAGGTTAGGCATGTCAGCAAGGGATAATATTCTCTCTGTAGAAAAATCCTGTATTCTAGCCACAAGATTTGAGAACATGTTAAAATTCTCACTTTGGGCCATTTTTAACCATTCTTTATGAAAATGTTTCCTATTCTCCAATCAAATTCATTATTTAGTATTTCTTTACCTACTGATCTTTTTCCTCGTTCCTCTTTTCAAATCAGTACTGTAAGCCTCCTTTTTTCCCCAGGTAGCCAGTCATAGTAGTAGGCTCTCCTGGCTGCTTATATCACTTTAAGACTGTTAAAAAATATAAAGCACATGCCTCTGCTTTCACTGCTGCTAGGCAGCCACATACTGTCTGTCCTCACTCCCTGCCAGCTTCCTCCCTGTGCCACAGCACAAGAGAAGCAGGCAAAGCCATGGAGGGACAAATCTAAGTAAACAGGCATAATGGAATTCACTAGGCTATTTCAGCAACCTTATGCATATGCCCATGGATGAGGCTGGCTTATGGAAGGAATCCAAGGCTCCAGGCTTCTTCAATTACCTGTGACTTCCAGCCATATGAAATAAAAACATATCTTAATACGGAATGAGGGAAATTTAAAGACCCAAACCTAGATGTCTTGCTGAAATGGGGTCTTAGAAATGCAAGCAAGGCTGATGCTGCCTGCAGGAGACCCCAGAGTCTCCAAAAGTCTCTTCCTAGAGGTTTGTCACCAGCAGGCCATAGGATGCTACAGCAAAGACAGTGCAACCCAATGCACAACTATTTCTTAACTTATCTTGTCCTTTCTGCAACCCCATGCATTATTAACCATGCAACATTCAAACACTGCTCTAGAGACAAGGCCATCATCCCTTCCTGGTGCTTTTCAGAGCTACTAATCATCTAAATAATATTTCGAAAAATAATTTACCATACTTCGGGCAACAGCTTTATGAGTTAAAGACAATAAATTATTCACTGTTACAGAAGAGAATCAGAGAAATTAACTTTGAGAGTGTCCATTAGTTGTGAGTTCCTGATACATGATGCCTAATAACCTTTGGCTTTTTTTCTGAATATGTAGCATTTTATAACATCTGTATGGCATTACCGATCCTCATGACTACGTCCCACAAAAAAAACCTGGTATCATCAGATTCCAATGGCTTCAGTTTGGCATCCAAAAAAACCCAACTCAGTTAATGGTGAGTGGAGAAGGACATATGCAATTCAAGCAGCTTCTGACTCCTATGACCTGCCCCACATCTCATAATAACTTCATGGCATAAGCACAGACAGGAGCCAATTCTTTAGGGCAATATTTTCCAACTGTATCCATAAAATAGCACTGTCTCCAACTACATATTTTCCAGTGAAGTGCAGAACCTGCTGCTTCCTAATACTACCAATATTACCACTCCAAAAATATTCCCTTAAGTCAATATTCTGTGTGCAAAAATAGGTAGAGAGTAACAAATGCTAAGACAGAAATAACAGGTCACTAAACATCTATTTATTTGCTTTGGCATTGCATTCATATACCACCATATAGTCTTGCCCTAAGAGCAGGGTTAGGTGCCTCTGTTAGGTGCCTACATCAATGCTCCTTAATCTTTACTGAGACGGTGGAAAATTGCCAGGATTAACAACACAAAGGTGGTGAGCATGCGCGATTGGTGCTCCTCCATCAATACTGAAAGATCACAAGGTCTGGCAAAGTGCTGTGTAGGTTCGAAGCAGTATTGGCATTTAGAAGGCATGTTTCAATTCATCTGATCTCTCTGCTCTTAATAAATGTTGTGAGTATTCTACAAATAATATTCCACAGATCTAAATGATCTGTTGAGCAATAACAACTGCTGAACAAACATTACAAATATACTGTAACATGATAATGCCAGAAGGGAAAGTAGAAGTTAAATCAATCTGATTCAAAAGATTTTTAGGTGTAACCCGAAAATATATTTTCTTTGAAATTTGTATTTCTAAAATTTATTAAGATGCCAGGCATAATCATATATCTGGGACCTGATTCTGACCTTTTACTTTCACTGAGCAATTAATTATTCCTTTAGAAAACTCTGTTTTAGTTTTTCTCACCTTAAAACCAGTTTTCTTTCCAGAATGTGGAGTTCAAAGTGACCATTTTCCTGCCATACTGTGCTGTTCATCTGATCATTCATCAGAATACCTGCAGCTTCAAATGATGCAACTGGCACATGAACAGCATTTGAAAAAGCAGTGTGCACCTTCTACCCAGTGCAGCCACCTGTAGTTTCAGCAAGTATGCTAATGCTTTAAGAGTAGTTAATGGGGTAGAGTTTGCAGGAATAGGAGCTGAAAAATCTCTAGGAAGTTTGAAAATTCTCACTGTACTTGTGTGGGGAACTCCCCTCCAACTATTATTACAATCTACACCTTATCAAACATGTTTGTTTCCAAAGGAAGACATGCTCAAATAACACAGTCATAACCATTAGTTCTGAAACTGAGGAACATCTGAACTTCCATAGCTATTTCCTCTTTACTACTGGGCTTTTCATAGAATCATAGAATCAACGGGGTTGGAAAAGACGTCTAAGATCATCAAGTCCAACCCTTGATCCACTACCACCATGGTTATAGACCGTGGCATTAAGTGCCACATCCAGTCTCATCTTAAAAACCTCCAGGGACAGAGAATCCACCCTAGGCAACCCATTCCAATGTCTGATTACTCTCTCTGTAAGAAATTTCTTCCTAATATCCAACATAAACCTCCCCTGGCACAGCTTAAGACCATGCCCTCTTGTCCTACTGCTGGTTGCCTGGGAGAAGAGACCAACCCCCACCTGGCTACAACCTCCCTTCAGGGAGTTGTAGAGAGTGATGAGGTTTCCCCTGAGCCTCCTCTTCTCCAGACTAAACAACCCCAGCTCCCTCAGCCTCTCCTCATAGGACTTGTGCTTGAGTCCCTTCACCAGCCTTGTTGCTCTTCTCTGGACCTGCTCCAGCACCTCAATATTCTTTTTGAACTGAGGGCCCCAGAACAGGACACAGTTCTACAGGTGTGGCCTCACCAGTGCTGAGTAGAGGGGAAAAATCACTTCCCTGGTCCTGCTGGCCACACTGTTCCTGATCCAAGCCAGGATGCCATTGGCCTTCTTGGCCACCTGGGCACACTGCTGGCTCATGGTCAGCAATGTTTCTGTAATACTGTCAACTTCTTGCATTGCTTAATGCATTTGTTTCTCTTCGTGTATGAAAGATGACATGTATAATGATGATGACACTTATTACCATCCTATACCAGCTGGAATCAAATGTTTTAACAAAGTATCTTACAATAGGTGACATCTGTCTTGATCATATGATAAAATGTGTAAGGGATGATGTTTAGAACTGCTAATCATAAGAACTCAACATCAAGATGTACAGGTTTTTATTTATCTGTCCATTAAAGCATTAGTATTTTTCTATCACTCCTTCCATCTTTTGATTTCAAGTTCAGCCTTTGCACAACATGCTGATAGGCAGGGAAAGATACATGGCAACATTTTTTTATACTGTATGACTTCTATCTTTCCTCCCCTCATATTCCCTTTCCCTGGTCCTATGACCTTATTCTCTATTCTTCTCAAACAACTTTTATTCCTTCAATACCTTAAATATTGTTAATTTCTTTTCTGACTTCTGTGCTACTGTACTGCCAAAATTTCCATCCTTCCATCTTTTCCATGGTAATGTAACTAGGATTTCACAACTTATAATGTTCAATGTTACTATAATTTAGATTCATATCTTACCTACTATGGCAAACTTACAAAGAGTAACTAACAGATACATTTTCCCTATCTTGGCTATGGCTGACCTAAAGAAAAGGCTCTAAAAAGGCTTTAATGTTAAACTCCGGTGTTTCTTAAAGCTGCGGTTGCCAGAGATGTAATAAAGAGTAGGGGGATTTAAGTGACAATGCAGAATGTGGAGCGGTAATTTTAAGCAGCAGATTAAAATGGAAATATCCTAATAGGTGTAAACTGGTAACTGAGAAGTTCTTATCCATATTGGGTGACTTGCAGCTTGGGAAAAACACGGGAAAAGCCCCAGTCAGGAGCCAGAGAAGGCTCCTAATCAGGGCACATAAGCTCTACTGAAGCAGTAAAACTGGCACCAAACATGCTATCCTGCAGTTTGCTTGCACTGTCAGGAGGTGTTCAAAGCAGGAAAGACTGTCAGACCCTGCAGTTAGCAGGTCTAAAAGGCATATGCAATGGGAGATGGGAGATGCAGAAAGCCAGAAGCATTTTCAGAAGCAGAACTTTGTCACTGAGCTGGAATGACCACAGTAGCAGTAGGAAGATAAAAAGCAACTTAAGTGTGAGAAAGAGGATAATGTCAGACATAGCAAAAAATGCTGTGAAATACTCAGACGACAGGAAATGCCAGACTGAAGAAGTAATATTCAGGAAGAAGGTGAGAATATGGGGCTCCTTCCTCCACATGGCACTCCTCACATTATAGCCTGGGAAATACAAGGACAAGCTTAGTTATATGCCCTACTGCTTTAGAAACGCAAAGGTGTATCCTGCTGGGCTGCTGCCCATCAGACAGCTTTTAGAATTTGCTGCAAGTGTTTTCTGCTGAGGAGATTGATCTTCTTCTTCTAGGACACAGTCAGCTTTCATCTGTGAGAAATGAGGAAGTCTGATCTGCTGCTATTTTTTCATAGATGCAATGGCTATAGACACCACAAATTACAGGATATACCAAGAACTAATAAGTAATATCTGAATGAGTTAATTCATAAAATCCCATAACACCTAAACGATTGCCTTCAATGTCCAAAGGAAAACAAAGCAGATAAACTATGAAATCTGTCAAGTAACTGGAATGTCACTGCCATCCTCCCCTCTGCCTCTGTATCATTTGTTGCTGCAATAGCACTGTTATTTTCTGGATATTTGATCTGGTAGGAAGTGTCTCCAGCCCTGATGACACTACAGTGATAATAAAACCTTAATCAATATTCGCAGATGCTATCAAAATCATATTCTCACCTATTCATTATTTCTAAGTTTGAGAGATGCATCCTTTGCCGGAACAAAGATTGCAGCTTAAAGATGACTTTGTGTTTTCCTACTCTTTTCCTACAGACATATTATAAGCTCTTAAATAACACTGTTCTGCTCTCCCGTTACTGCTGAATACTATAAGGAGATACCACAAAAACACAAAAGACTGCTTGTAGCAGGATCTAAGTTTTTAAAGTAGTGAATTTATGCAAACACTAAGCTTGTTGCTAACTACATGGATTTTCTGTAATATTGTCAAGATTTATGTAATGTCAAATAAAAAACAGACTCATCAAAGATAGGAAAAAAGAGGGTTATTTTAGATTTTTGTGCACCCCTGCCCCACATGAGATACCAGTGGAAGGCATGGTTGAGAATAGTGGAATGAACATGGCAGCCCTAGAAAAAAGAAATGTTTGGCACAGTAAGGATTGGTGTGTATTGTTCCCCCGGTCTGAGCCTCGCAGTTGCTTTAATGCCTCCTCACAGTGCTGCTAGAGGTGTGTGCATCCTCCCTTTCCGAAAACAGCTCTGCTTCCCAGTTGTATTAATTAAGGTAAGTCCAGAAATGACATCTCTGCCTGCCTGTTCCACCCGCCCCCAACTTATAACAATTCTGGCTAAATGTACCAAACAACCCTGCATACATTTCCTTTCAGTGTTACTCTAAGTAGCCAATATTTAAACACTCTATACATTTCAATGCATCCTGAAAATCACTATGATTTGTTTGCTAACCATACTTAAAACTGAAGAATATTTTAATTCCTTCATCACAGACAGAAAAGCAAGCAAGCAACTGAATGGAGCTGAATCAAGCTCCTATAATTAAATTTAAACAAAAACACTGCCTGTAAAAAACAACTTTTGCAGTAATTTTTCAGTCCTCTTACCACTGAGATTATTGCTGCATCCTTTATCAGTTAACCTTCAAAGATTACATATGCTGTTCACTGCAACATTTTAAGAGGACATTGCAAAAAAATGCAAAACTCATATGCTTCAATTTATAGGGAAAAAAAGAAAGCTATATTGTCAAGTAGTCTACAATGAGAGCTATCGGAGCCAGGCAAGATACCAGTAATTAAGCAGTCTTAAAAGCAAGCTATCCGCTGACAATGCCCTTTCATTCCTTTTTTGTCCACCTTTTTTATCCTTAGAGCTAGGCAAATAAGCTGAAAATAATCCAACACGTTAGGTGACTGTGCAGCGAAGTTTTGTTTCCTAATTATAAATACCATGCCTGTGCTCAGACAAAAGAAATCCCATTGAACTGATGTAAGCTTCTCTCATAAAGAGCTGCAGAATTAAAATACAGCTGCCCTATTTTCAGTAATGAGGTCCTGGGTGCTTTGCATCGTGCTGACTAACATTTACCCTTTTTCTGTCTAAGGTAACTGCAACAATAGAGCCGTTAATCAGAAAACCTTCTGCATATCTGTCTCTCCGAGTAAAGCAATGCTTACCTTCTAAAGACTTGAAAAGGCCTTTCTACTGCAAAAACAGTAAAGATGCGTTACTGCTGCACTTCAACATCCCTTGTTCTATAGCAGTTTACTAGGAATACAGATCCTCCACCATTTTCTTGTCACGTGGCCAGTGGTACTGCTAAATAAGGGTGATCACCTGCCTTCACACAGCCGGCTGTGTGAACCAGCAGCTACTGGGCTTTGGTTAAAGGTGCGCCTAAATAAACGCAGAGCTGTGCTTCAGCCATGAAAATTATTTTTTTTTCCACATTTCCTGTGGAGCTTTGTCAGAGCATCACCAAATTTGACACAGCAAGTCAGCTGCCAGTACTGAAAGGCTCCCTGCTGTTTAATTTCAGTGCCTGAGGAAAGCTTATGATGAGACTGCATGACAGAAGATCCTATGGATTCAATGCATCTCAACCCTCATTTCTGTTTGCATCGATGGTTATAGAGCACATGCATATTCAGACGTGGTTTGCATAATTTTTTTGGTTTGCAATTCAGCAATGGGAATGTAGGTGTAAACTTAAAAAAAAACCTGTTCCTGCTAAGGAAAAGGATAATCCTTCCCTACAACAAAAGTAAGAGCAAGAATGATCTAGTATACACAACCACTAATATACTCTGAGAAATGTGCTGGTGGATAACAGCTAGCATAGTCATCTGCAGTCTCTCCTTCTGCCTCCCGACCACTGCATCACCACCAAGCTTCACATAGCTCTGTAAGACAAGACAGCTTCTATCAGGAAGAAAATTACCTCCAGTCTTCATAAATTCTACTGCTGCTGCACCTCCAGCCAGCAGCAGCAAAGTATGTTATCCTGCCTACCCAGCATTTATACAGTGCTCCACAAATTCTTCCTTTTTAAAGAAGCTGCTCACATATGCAAAGCTATTTTCTTTCTGGAAAGATAATAATAATGGCCAGTCTTTGCGAGCGAAGATTTGGGAAAGGTCATTAACCCTTCGAGCCTGCGCAGTGGATTTTTTAGGTGAGACACAGCGTGCGCTGAACTGAGCCCACCCTTTAATCCTGAGGTTCATCTGCCAGGGCCAAGCACGCTTGGACAGTGGCAGTGAGGGTCTCAGAACGTAGGTTTGTTTAGAGTGACCTTCTCTTAGATGGATTGCCTCACAGGGCTAACGAGCTCCATCTGCCCGGGGGGCTGGGAATCGAACCCGGGTCGCAGCAGTGAGAGTCCTGCACCCTAACCACTAGACCACCAGAGGCCCCTTTTCTTTCTGGAAAGACTGACATTAGTAATGTCCTCTCAAATATTTTTGTACTTTTTTATGAGACCAAAGAAACCTCTCTGGTTTATTACTTTTGATGTTTGTGTATTTCTGAGAAAGGTTCATATCTTTTCTTCAGTATTTTTATGCTAGCAAGCATCCTTCTTCTTCTCTTGCTCATGCTGCTTTTCGTTGCAGAAGAAAAGCAGGACAGGATGGAAGAACTTTACCTCCAGTCACAGACTTCCTCAAAACTGACCTTAACAGCCTAGAGAGAGTCTTATGTTTGACAATGGGATGAAGGGGGCAGTGACTAGCAGACATCGAAATTTTAATGCATTTCATTCTAATTTTTGTTTAAGCTTTCCGTTTCAAAATTTCAATTCCCTCTTCTACGTAACAGTAATTTTTCTTAGGCAAAATAACAGACATCTTCTGGATGAAAGCAGAAAATACTGCAAACTGTATCCTTCACTCACCCTTATTCCACTAGTAAAGGAACCTACTTCAGCCCAATATGCAAGTAGGAACTTCATTTTTTTTTTTTACTAAACAGGGACATATGGATAGAAAAGGGCTTAGAAGACAGTTACTGAGTAAATGCCTCTGTAAACTTTGGACTACTAATTCAGTTGTTTATTGGCTGGGTTTGAGTACAAATGATGAGGTTCTTTTATTCTTCAAAGATGATAGAACCATAGAATGGTTTGGGTTGGAAGGGACCTTAAAGATCATCTAGTTCCAAACTCCCTGCCGTGGGCAGGGACATCTCCCACTAGACCAGCTTGTTCAAAGCTCCATATAGCCTGGTCTTGAACACTTCCAGGGACGGAACATCTGGAAGCTATTCTGGGCTCTCTTCCAGTGCCTCACCACCTTCACACTAAAGAGTTTCTTTACATCCTCCTTTGATGTAGATCTGTGGCAGACTCAGAGCCTCATACCAGCACCATCGGGTGCCATCCAGAAATTCTATTGCAGTAATAAGAGAAATCTTAGTTTCTTCTCTTATGTGATGACACTAGTGTTTCTAACCTCCTATAGACTGGCATCTCTGCTGTATCACATTGTTTTAAACTTTGTTGGCCAAGAACAGCAGTTCATTTCAGACTTAAAAACTGCACACTGACTTATGTTTTGAGAATGAATTTGTAGTTTTAAAACTGTCAGTGAAATACATTAGAAAGCACTTCTAATTACACACTTCTACTATGTCAGTTGCTGGTTTTTCAGCTGTTTATGTAAGAGGTTTAATGAAATGGGTATATCAGCTAGAAATAATGATTCCTGTGTGTTTCATCATAATGTTTTTTGTGTTTGCTTTCATTTAAAAAGAATCATGATGTGGGCATGCATAGGGACATCTGCATGTGTCTCTGCTACTTCCTAAAAATTTTTTCCTAAAAATCATCTAACTGACCAAAGACATAAGCTCATTAGAAGTTTATTGAACATCACCAACCAAGCATAGGGGAAATGGAGGGGGAAACAGCACCATAAAAGCAATCTCTATTGCATAAGAAACCCTCATACAAGAGAATTAACTAAATACTTTTAATAGCATTAATGCTGGAAAAAACTTCCATTAGATTTTACACCTTATCAATAAAAAAAGTCTAACAAGAAAACATAAACCCAAAGGAAAGTAGATTTTACTGGTTCCATGCTTCCACAAGTAACTGTTAATGTGGAAGCTGAATAACTTCCTTGCTTTTTTTTACTTCTTTGAGCTTCAGTATCACTAATGTAAAGGACAGAATGAACCACTACTGAAAAGGCATTTGATAATAGTAATTTCTAAATGAGATAAGAAAAAGACTAAATTGGAAGCTGTAGTGACCATATATATTCTATATTCTACATAGTCTTAATAAAATGTGAACTGTTTGGGGTGGGGTGAGGTGTAGCAAAAAGCTGTGCTTTTCTATCACAGATTATCTGTATGTGCTGTTATCAGGGTTATACTGTCATACACAAGAATGCCAGGTTTAAGGGATAAAAAAGCCTACTGCTAAAACTGCAAAATTGTTAGGGAAAATTTTTAAAAAGTAAAGTCTAAAATAAAATGCAAGACAATTAAAAACTGATAATATAAGTTGTGGATGTGATGTGTATTCTACACTGAACTGGCAAGTGCTTGGAAGAAACTTGGGAAAAAAAGTAAAAAGTAACTCTTGCATTTCACACAAACAGTATATTTCCACACGTTCCATACCACATGCTTTTGGGTAAGTGCAGTTAGAAACCTAGTTTTATTTGTACTGGGAAATTCCATTTCCTCCTCATGAGAGTTTCCCTGTATAGATACAATGCCAGGTTCCTCCACTGTGAAACTGCAACACATCAGTTGCAGATGCCCAGGAGAAAGGAGGTCAGACTTCCACACTCGCATCTCTGGCACTGCCTTAAAAGTCTACTATAGTAGTTACAACCTCCTGGTTGTAAAAGAAGAGAAGTCAATAACAGAGGCATTCTCTCCAATATCTTACAATAAATTGAGTCAAGAGGGCCACCTCTCTCTCCATCTGGTGACAGAGCAGAGAGACACCTTGCAGCAGTAATGCTGTCAGCACAGAAGCTGCATGTCCACCCAAAGGGCAGGTCCATATATACTCAAACTGCCTCAATTGCCAGTTCAGTTCAAACAGTCTGAAATGCTGCTCTGACCTGACTACAGCTTGAAAATAATGACAAAGACCACAACTTTCCCTCATGCTTTTCTTTCCTCTGTAAGCACCACCATTTTCTGGGCCTTCACTCCCTCCTATCTTCCTTCCCAGCAGTTTTGCATTAGGGAGAGATAGTACTTCACTTTAATCCCTCCATAATCTCATCATTGGCATTGTATCTGGGCTAGCAGTATCACTGATACCTGGTTTTGGCCTGTGTTCCCTGGCCAAATCTGTTTTAGATTTAAAGGTAGGTTACGCAGTCTATGGGACTTCACAGAAGGAAGACAGACTTATTCCTGCAAGGAAGCGGCCTTCAAAACAATTGCAAAACAATCCTAATTTGGCTTATATGAAGCAACCAAGAATTGAGAATCTGTTTTTAGAAAGGGAGAAATACAGTGATACCTAAATAAGTAAATATAATGTGTACTTTTGACTTGAAAGTCTTGCCATCTATTCATAACGGCTTACACTTCAATAACATAGATAACAAATAACAGAAGACTTTCGAAAGAAAACAGGTTGATTTTTCCTTACTCTGACTTTTGACTCAGTTCTCCGCCTCTGTTGAGAAGAACCGTTTCCTTCTTCATTTCTTGTTCTGTTGCTACATTATTTCCAAGTTTCTGGTGAGAATTTGCTTCCCATGCACCATCGCCACCAACCACTTGCGAAACACGTGTTCCTGCAATGCCTGAACTCTCATCCTCAAGAGTCAGACTATCTGAAGGAGAACAGACTTCATGTTCAAAACACTTCTGAAGGAGAGTTTCCACCCGAAATTCTGTCCAAGTGTCAAGAATCAATTCCTGCGCTACAACAGCTTCCAGTTCTTCGCCAGGATGTCCAGACACTGATTTTGGCATCTCTGACTTGGCAGAAATTTCTTCAGGTGGTATGTCACTTACGTCATTTTGGCCCAATATAATCCAGCCCTCATCTTGTGCACAGTTTTCCTGTGATCTCCTTTCACCATCCAGCTTTTGAGGCACAACAGAAGAACTTTTCTCTTCTAAGTGACTAGAGTCCCACAGAGTCCCACAAACAGGGTGATCTTTGCTTTCATTTGTAATGGAGATTGGCTGAAAGGTATCCAAGGAGCTCGGTAAAAAGCCTTCATGAGATTCTCTTTGTTCAGCTACATTAGCTTCTTGAACTGTAAAACTACTTTTGCTTCTTTTAAGGGTTTTTTTCCTTGAAGGTGTATTTTCTTCCTCAGTAACAAGGATGTAATCCGTCTCCAGTGAAGTTGGACCTTGGAGCACCTGCATTCTCACATCTTCCTTACCCTCTGTACTTTTCAGTTCAGGGCTTTCAGAGGAATTTCTCAGCTTATTCTCTTTACAAAGTAGAGAATCAGTGCCAGCTTCTAAAAGAACAGGCAAACAGAAACTCCTTTTAGTTTTTGAATTACTGTTTTAGTCACCACAATTTCCTTAAATCAGTACAGTGAGATAAAGCTCTTCACAGTTTGCTTTGCTCTGTTAATGTGTACTTGAATTTTATAACTTCATTACCATCATCGTTATTAAAGATTATACATTAACACTGCAATCATTCCTAAGGGACAAATGATTCAGCGTCCCATATGCTAGGCCCTGTACAAACAACAGAAATGGTATTCCTACTTCAATGTTTAAAAGCTTCAGAAATGTCTGAGAGAGCGGCACTAGAGGTCTTCCCACAGTACAGTTTTGTACATCAGGGAGACACAAAAACTCCAAACTTCACTCAAAGCCTCCTCATTAAGCAGTAATACTCCAAACATTTCTTCCTTTCTGTGTCCCATGGATTTGCCCTGGAAAGCATGTTTTCTTACCATTGGGTGATCTTCTATCTCCATCTGGCGGTGAGTTGGGATCGGTTGTTTCTGCTTCAGATTTTCCTGGTGAAATATCAGAATCTCCTGGAGTTACTGCAGACCTGGAGAGCAAAGATACTGAGGTATGATTTTCCTGAAGGCACTCTATGGATGTTTCAGACACTTGATCTTTGACACTGCTGTCTTTGGTCATTAGGATGCCTTCTGCACTCTCTGGAGGTGCTGGCAGTGGTAAAGGTTTTTCCAAAGAAACACTGTCATAAAATGGCTGCTGTAACAAGAGCTCACCCTTTGCACACTCTCTGCTGCCAAAGGATTCAGCATCAAAAGATGCAGAGGATGGTGGATTACACACCACTGGCGACTGAATACTGGGCATTTCTTTAAACACAGGAACATTATTTTCAATTACAGCTTCATATGCTTTTGTTACGTCCTTAAACAGTTGATTATTTGAATCAGAATCATGACATTCATTACTACCAGGTAAAAAGAGTATCTCTTTATCCTTTGATTCCCCTTCTGCTGCTCCACTGCCTAGTACTGCCAGTGTGTTCATTCCACCATATGTTTCTGCCAGGACATTAGTCACTGATGCATTTCTGATGTTATGTTCTACTCCTGTCTCAGATTCATCCATACATTCTTCTGACATGTCTAGCTCATTACCAGTTATTGCTGTATGGTCAATATGCAAATATTTTACAACTTCAGCCAAGGCACTAATTTCTTTTAAGCTTTTTTCTTCCCTATCAGGTTGAGTTAAATCGCTGGAAAACAAATGCATTTGGGAGGTTGCTATTTGATCTGTGTCAGTTGGTGTTCCTTGATGGCTTGCATGTGTGAAACTTTCATGGAACATGTCTTTCAGATCTAAGGATGTCACTTCTATAACTTCACTGGCAATTTCTGTCAACTCAGCTGGGTCAATAACCATTTCATTTTCTAGACCATATTCTTCCAAAGTTGCAAATTCAGGAGGCTCCTGAGTATTAGAAGAGATGAGCTGATAGAATTCGTTGATCTTTCCTGGTTTATAGTCCTGGAGGCTACCACTTTCAGAGTGCATCTCCACCTTCTGCATTACTAACTGATGTTTTGAATCAAAATCTACCTCTTTACTCATATTTGACCATGTGTGAGTTGACTGACTGTTCTTGTCCTCAGGATCCACCACAATCTGAGAAGATGGGATAGAGGCATGCTTAGCTCCATACTCCTGGCACACATCAGGACTGTTTGAAGACTCTGAACCATTGTCTTGGTTACAGCTTAAAATATCAGGATTTTCACCATCTGGTTTCAAAGTGACAACCTGCTCTGCATTAATCCACAGGTCAGGTTCCACTGAAAACAGTTGATTACTTTCTTGTGTGTTATCCTGTAAAATATCTGGGATAAGTGCAGTTTGGGGAACTAATATATTCCACCCTGAACTTGACTTTTCTGCAATTTCAAAAGATAAGTCTTCTACAGTGAAAGCATCTGACAGGGAGTTGTGCACATGTAATCTTTCACAGGTGTCCTGCTGCTGTTCTTGAGGAATGAGACTTACATTTCCCTCATTGTCTTTTGGTAGATCCAGTACAGTAATTGCTTGAACTGATGTATTTGGTATAGCTTGTTCCCCTTCTGCAAAAGAATTCTGTGGAGCCAGTTGATTTTCCTTATCTGTAGAAAATAACTGCTCTATCACACCCCCTTCTTCTTTATCCAGTATGAAAGCATCAAATTGTTTGAACTGTACAATGTCTTGATTTATCTGACTATCAGGACTATTGATAGGATGTACTAGCCTTTCATTTTTTTTTTCCCCAGAGTACAGGGGGGCAGGCTGATTTCCATCATTATCTGCTTTAGTCAAATCTGCTTGTTTTAGATCTTCACCTTGGGAAGGTGAACCACACGAGTCCTCCTTACTTTTTGTTAACTGGTTTGTTTCAGAGTGACTTGAAACAGAATACTGATCTTCCAATTGCTTTTCTTCACAAGGTTGTAAATTCCACCATTCTGAACTGTTATCTGGAAAACCAAATGTTCCTGCTATGGATTTTGGATCAGTTCGTAAATCAGCTTCCGACGACATACTCCACATAGCCACAGTTTTTGAAGAGTATTCTTCTTTATCACCAACAGCAAAAGTTGGTGTTGCATCCTCATTCATTTGATACAAATATGTGTCTTCTCCATTACCTGTTTTTTCGTTGAAAATACTTCTCTGAATTTTTTTCTGAAGTGTTTCACAGTGGCCTAAATATTCAAAAGTCTTGTGATGCTCAATAGAGTCAATAGTCACATCCTCCTGGAGTACCTTCCTGGCTTTAATTACTTCAGAATTTTCACTGAAGATGCCTACCTGGGCCTCCTCTCTCACCTGAGTCTTTGCACTTAAACTGTCTTCATTTGCTTCAGTACTTGTTGCATTTGACTGAACATAATCCTCTCCAATTTCAGATGCTTTATGCTGTTTGTTTTCACATATTGAATCTTCATGAATCACTTCTGGACATGCCTCTGAATTCTCTGAAACCTCATTTATGTCAGGACTTGATAAAGAAGATACAGTATCAACATCTACATGGGCATTCCAAAAATCTAAGCTTTTAGGAACTTGGTTATGTTCAGCACTTGTTTCAAATCCTTCTTCACATTCATTCTGAAATTCATTCCTTTTACAAGAATCTTCAAGATTTTTATTATTTTTTATCTCCCACATATCTCTACTTCCTTTGTGATGACTGGCAGCTGGAACATCTCCCCACACATTCACAGACGCATCACTCAAATCAGGACTTGTTCCACTTGAGTGTGCATAATCATTTATTGAATTACTCCACACGCTGTCTTCTTCCAAATAACTTTTGATCTGTATATCCTTCGAAAGGCTACTTGTGGTATTTGCCATTTCAAGGACTTCACTTGCCTCAGGACTTGTGCCAGGAGATTGCAAATCTTCACATGGCTGTGAATTCCAAGCAGTTTGAGGAAAACTGTCACTAAGCACTGCACATGGCTCTTCACAAAGAGTATTATCAGGTTCTAAATTTTCAGAGTTTTCATTTCTCCCAGAACCTATTTCACGTAAAAATGAATTCTCCATCACAGACATATGTGTAATGTCAGGAACAGTGACATATGCAGAAGGACTTCTAAACTTATCTATGAAAGAATTTTTATCATTCCCCTTCAGTTCTGAGCTATTTGTGAAAGATACTAACTCAGAATTACAAATGCCTAGATGCTTAGGAGCCACTTCATGTAAGCCTTCTTTCTCTTCTCCCAGAGCTTCCTGTGGTTCATTCACTGAAAGAATTGGTGTGCCTACGCCACAACCATTCTTTCCAGAGTCATTCCAGATGTCTGAGGTTCCAGGCACTGTAGAATAACTATTTTCGGGATTACCACTGCCCGTATCAGAACTTTCAGAGATACTTTCCATCTGGGGACTTGTTGCATCCTCTGTCACTGTAGCCTCTTTTTCAGCTCTCTCAGAAAGCAGCTGTGACATTTCACTGTAACTGTAATTTTGTGGTGTGGCATCATCAAAAGATTCATAATTTCTGCCTTCTTCAGAAGCACTTGAAGAAGATTCTACATTATTCTGCAACAAGTCTTTCCTCTCTTCCTGACTAATTGGATTGCTTTGATTGGAAAATGACTCATTCTCTGCGACTAACAATTCCAAACTAACACTATTCCTCATTTTTTCTGGGGAGGTGGAAACTTCAGTTGACCTATTTTCTTCCAAATCTGCTTTACATGAAGGTTCACTGTCTTCTTGCACTGGTTTACTACAAATGTCACTAATCATCTGTGGTTCATTTATCTCATGTGTCTTCTTACATTCTTTTCCTTCCTGAGAGATGACAATGGCATTGTCCCAGGCTTCCTTACAACCCTGTTCACTCTGTAAACTCCATGAGTTCAGCTGCTGCACTGAAATCTGACTATCCAGCTCTCTTTCAACACCAGCAGTGTTCTGTGCTGCCTTCTTACTAAGCATCTCACTCCCTAAGTCACATATTTTCAGATCTAAACTATTCCCAGTGCCCAAGGTTGTCACAGATGTGTCTGTGTCTTCTACAGGAACACTGTCCACTGTTTCTCTGTTGTCAGCTGCCATCTGTCTAGTATTTAATTCATTCTGTGGTGCTGATAAGTCATTTACTGTTTGACTATATGCCAGTCCTAGTCTTCTGTTTTCAGATACAGAAAAATTATTTTCACTGGTACGTATCCCAGTTGAAAAACACAGATTAGCTGTTTGTTCTGAATTAAGAAGAGGTTTAGCAGTAATTTCAGAATTTCTTTCTTGTAACTGGGTGACATTATTTAGGGGAGTGTTCCAGTTATCTGTATTTCTGGTGCTTGAAAAAGGCACATTGCTAGGAGATGATGGTTCCTTACTTGCTTTCTCAAGTACTTTTGGCTCAGCCAAATATGGGTTCATGAATTTACCAGTAACTGTTTCTTCATCAAAATCTCTGTCCCCATTTTCTCTTCCATCTTCCACATATGTAGGTGATACATATGAATCAGATGTTGAATAATTGGTGTCTAATGGAGAAACAACTAAATCTTCCCCCATATTTGAAGAACCAAGATCTAAGTTTTTATACAAAAAGGAATTTTCCCATGGCACCACTACTTCTGTTACTTCCTTCCTGATGTTTTTATCGTACATGTTCCAGGTATCTATATTTTCAAATTGTTTTGGTCTATGTTTAGGGTCACCAAATAAATTTTTTTCCCCTGTTTCCAGCCTGGAATTATTTTGCATATTATTGAAAACAGAATCTGTACTTTCAGATTTTCCATATTCTTCTACTGAGTAATATCTTCCTTTATCCCAGGCTTCTAGATTTTCAGTCTCATTGTCAACTGTGATTTCTGAAGAATCTGATAAACTAGTTTTTGATATGGCCCATTCCTCAGGAACATTCACTGATTTTTTTTCTCTATGCAGTTTGGGCACGTTCCATACATTTTTTGAGGATCTAGCAGCATCTTCTTCATCAAACTTGGTCCAGATTTCATAAGAGTCTCCAGGTAGTGGACTACCTTTTCCTTCATCACTACACCATGCATCTGACATCATAGGTGTTGGCTGACTGACCTTCCACGGGTCAGTAAATCTCTCCAGTTCTTGCTTTGTCTCATCTAAAGAAGCAGTTTGCAAATGTGGATGTTCGCTGTTTTTCTCTTGATTCTCATGGTTCCAATTATCTTGTTTAAACTGTTTATTCCATAGACCTGCTCTCATGTATTCCATTTGCTTTGGCTGGTTTTGGAGGAACACGGAATCTGAGGCTCTTCTATCAATATGTTCTCGCAGCAAGGGACTTTCTTTAGAATCTTTCCATAAGACAGGACTCTGAAATACAGATTGCTGCTCACTTGAACTCCATGCATCAGCATTTCTGGACTCTAGGTCAAAGGCATCCCACCAGTTCCCATATTTAACACAAGACTGAGAATAATTTGTGCCATCTATTTCATTAATTTTTTTTATAACATCTTGCGGTAAAATTAAAGGCTGTCCATTATCTAATGGTGACATTTCTACAAGACTGTTCATAGGAGTGGGTGGAATTCTTGAATCAGCAGATTTCAACATTTCTGGTGAAAAAGAATCACCTTCGACTAAATTAATCAAACTTGAAGTTTTCTGACACATTTGTCCTGGATTCTCATCAAATTCAGCCAAATTGTCATGCTCATTTTTTGTCATAAGTAAACCAGTTGAATAATTTGCTGTATCATTTTCTAACAGGTTTGCCTCATCAAGTTCTTTCTGCACAGTGAGCCGATGCCCTTCTGTCGAATCACTATTAAGGAAATAGTCATCTTCTGGGGAACAATCAACAGAATGAGAAGATGACTCAGATGGAGCTGTAACCACAGATGCTAAATCAAAATTGAAAAGATCAAAGTTATCTCTGTTGTTTCCTGACTGAGGCTTTTGTTCTTCAGCTATTGCTCCTTCAGGAATAGGGCTATAGGAATCAAAGCCAAGTAGAAGATTGTGATGAGAAGCAGCACCTTCTGCAACAGGGCTATCATCACTAAGGAAAACAGAACTCTCCTTGGAAGACCGGCTGCTTCTAATGGTAGCCAATCCACTGTCTGGACTCACAAGGTCTACATTAACATCAATGTGGGCTTGCATAGATCCATTTAGGTCTTGAGGATTTTCTATAAAATTGGCAGAACTGGGCTGTGGTTCTACATCAGAACCATATAAATCCATAATACCAGAAGATCCTTGTGAAAGTGGAGCACTTCCAGCAACAGCTTCAGTAGAAGAAGTTCTACTGTTCGATACCATTTCTGGTTGCCTTCTATTTATAACTTCCTTAACTAGAAGAAAAATTTGATCACAGGTCACCAAAGAATTTTCTTGATGATAAATGAGAATTTGGTCACATTCACATTCTAGAGGATCCAGCTCCAAACAAGGATTCTGACATTCTTCTAATTCACAGCAGATCTGTTGAAAAATAGGATATTTCAGAAGTCATTGCAATCATGGACATAAGGGCATATATAGACTACTTCACCACATAACACAGCTATACCTATCTCTTCCTACTAACCTATTTCTTGGTCATTTTGATGCAGCATCCTTATTATAATCCCTAAATAGATGAAGTATTAGAATATGGGTTCTACATACAAAATATGGGTTATAGAATTGGTTAAAAATTATACCATTGACGTTCCAGTTCACTTCTTGTTACAACAGAAAATCCAAATAAATGTTTTCTGCCTTAATAACTGAGTAACATAGGTAAAGGTACACTAGAAATGTATTTCCAGAATGGGATAGTGTATTCATAAAATAAATGCATTTATATTGACTTTGAAAACAATGGAGTCATTTTAACCACCTATCCCTAAAATTAGAACCTTTTTTAAGACTACAAAACAGGTGCAAAAAGTTGCCACTGAGGTGGTTTCTCCCATCTGGGGACAAATATATATTAAAAAACAAAAGGACAGCACCTAGCTTTGGATAAATGAACATCCTAGTAAGAATTTGGTTTCATTTCAGAACTTGAATTCTTTAGGAATAACATACACATATATGAGTTCTGGTCATTACTATTTACAATTTCTTTATCCCTCATTACCAAAGACCCATTTGCGCAGATCACAATATAAACCCAAGCCAAAACTAATGGGGAAAAAAAAAGAACATTTTAGCTCAACTGAAAAATCTTACCTCTTTCGGTATTTCTTATAACCATACACTTTTTTATTTTTAGCTTGGTCGGAAGCAATAATAAATATCACAGTCTTTAATTTTGTATCATATAAATAATGCAGCCATTTTAAATAGCTGCTCAGTTGCTGGCCAACTGTTGCTACTTTTTGACCTCAATTAATCAACACCATAAATATTTAAAAAAATATATATTTTTCCCAAGAAAAACATTATCTGACTTTTTTCCAGGAACTTACTTGATTGCCTAGCTCTACATTTTCCGAGTACACTGCTATTTGTTGTTTTGTTTGCTTCTTCTCTGACAAACAGTTGGCCAAAATGACGAGTACATCGAACCTGTATTTATCTATGAATGCTTTCAGGTCACCAACAAGACTCCTGTGTAACACGCAGTCCTGAAATAGAGTAAGAAATTGAAAGAAATGTCAGCATCTTTTCCTTGTTCTTTTCATCCACATCTGTGGTAAAAATAGCAAGAAATGTTAATAAGCATCAGCATCGGTAACAGGTAAAAGAATTGCATTCCATCTGTCAAAACAACTACATGCCCCCAAAAAAATCAAGAACCTGTCTCACAGCACAGTAGTGGACAATTATTTCTGAAGATCACTAAAACACTAAATGCAGGTTTTGTCTTTTTGAAATTGCTGGTGAAACATAATTCCTACTTTTTCCTGGTATTTGCTTTTGCAAGGTTGCTTAAAAGTACTCCAAGATCAAGACTAGTGTATCCCCATAATCAAGAAATCAGGCAAAGGGGCAAGAGACCTGCATGGATGAGCAGGGAGCTCCTAGTAAATCTCAAATGCAGGAAAGAAATTCATGGGATGTGGAAAAAGGAACATACCACATGGGAGGACTATAGAAACACCATCAGAATATGCAGGGATGCAAAAGGAAGGCCAAGACCCTCTTGGAATTGAGTCTGGCAAAAGACATCAAAGCCAACAAGAAGGGTTTCTACAAGTACATCAACAGCAAAAGGAAGATTAGGGAAATTGTGGAGCTGCTGCTGAGTAAGATGGATGTCCTGGTAACAGAAGACACGAAGAAGGCAGAATTAATGAATGCCTTCTTTGCCTCAGACTTTACTGATGAAACTGGCCCTCAGGAACCCCAGATTTCGGAGGAAAGAGAAGAAGGCTGGAGAAAGGAAGACTTCCCCTTGGTTGCAGAGGGGTGGGTTAGAGATTGGCAAGGCAGATTTAACAGCATAAATCCACGGGCCCTGATGGGATGCACCCACAGGTGCTGAGGGATCTGGCAGATGTTATTTGCTCTGCTACTCTTCATCATCTTTGAAAAACTGTAGAGAACAGGAGAGGTGCCTGATGACTGGAGGAAAGCCAGTGTTACTCCCATCTTCGAAAAGCGCAAGAAGGAGGACCCAGGAAACTATGGGCCAGTCAGTCTCACCCCAGTCCCTGGAAAGGTGACGGAACAGATCATTTTGGAGGTCATCACCAAGCTTGTGGAAGACAAAAAGGTCATTGGTAGTAGTCAACATGGACTCACCAATGGGAAATCCTACTTTACCAATCTGATACCTTCTGTGATGGCATGGCAGGATGGGTCGATAAGGGCATGTTGTATGCCTTGACTTCAGCGAGGCTTTTGACACTCCTCTCACAACATCCTCTTAGTAAGCTCAGGACATGTGTGTTAGACGAACGGACAGCTAGGTGGATCAAGAACTGGCTAAATGGCAGAGCTCAGAGGGTTGTGATCAGCAGAGCAGAATCCAGCTGGAGGCCTGTAGTCAGTGGCATTTCCCAGGGATCAGTACTGGATCCAGACTTACACTTTCTTAACCTGTTTATTAACAACCTGAATGAAGGGATACAATGTACCCTCAGCAATTTTGCTAATGATACAAAGCAGGGGGAAGCAGCTGATACACCTGAAGGTTGTGCTGCCATTCAGTGGGACCTTAATAGGCTGAATATTTGGGTGGAGAGAAACCTAATGAGATTCAACAAGGGCAACTGTAGGGTCCTGCACCTGGGGAGGAATAACCCCAAGTACCAGTGCAGCTGGGGATTGACCAGTCCCAGAGCAGCTCTGCTGAGAAGGACCTGCGAGTCTTGGTGGATGACAAGTTGACTGTGAGCCAGCAGTGAGCCCATACAGCCAGGAGGGCCAACGGTATCCTGGGGTGCATTGGGAAGAGTGTGGCCAAAAGGTTGAGGGAGGTGATCCTCCTCCTCTACTTGGCCCTAGTGAGGCCACATCTGGAGTGCTGTGCTCAGTTCTGGGCTTCTTAGTACAAGAAAGACAAGGAGCTTCTGGAGAGAGTCCAGTGGAGGGCCACAATGATGATCAGGGGTCTGAAGCATCTCTCTTATGAGGAGAGACTGAGGGAGCTTGGCCTGTTTGGTTAAAAAAGACTAAGAAGGGATCCCATTAATCATATAAATATGTCAAAGGCACGCATCAAGAGAACAGTGCCAGACTCTTTTCAGTGATGCCCAGTGACAGGACATGGAGTAATGGCCATAAACTAAAACACAAGAAGTTTCACCAGAACATGAGGAAGAACTTTATACTGACTATGGCAGAGCAGTGGAACAGGTTGCCCAGGGAGGTTGTGGAGTCTCCCGCTCTGGAGATATTCAAAACTGACCTGGGTGCCTTCCTTTTAATCTGCTCTAGGTGACCCTGCCTTGGCAGTGGTGTTGGACTAGATGATCTCCAAAGATCCCTTCCAAACCTACTAATTCTATGATTGTGTGATAATATAGCTATTGCTATTTCTTGAATAAAACCCCTTTTTTATTAGAAAAATAATTTATGAAATTTGTCATAAATATATGACAAACATATGCCAATATTTCATCTAAAATAATAGATGTTAAAATAATAGTATTGAGATGCAAAATCCAGCACTCAAAAGGAATTTGTATGAGCTAACTTAATTTTGCAGCCCTTTCTATGTGTGCATGTTGATGTTATGTAATTGTATACAATTTTATCAGGGATTGTTACTGTAGATTATTTTTTCCTGCTCTTTGAATTCTGTGGAAAAAAAAAATCCCTCTACCTGCCCTCCCACCCAAAATAAGGACTGAGTGAGGCAAACTAGTTTTAAACTCCTTGTATCAAAAAAAGTTGCTTACTTTCACAGACACCCCACACCAAACACACAAGAGGTAAACATTTGTCTTTCCATTCTCATTTATGCTTGGACTAGCCCAGTTTTCCAGATTTTTAAATAAACCATACATATCCACCTTTCTCAACTGGGAATATAATGCACAAAGTATAAATGTCTCTCTTCAGTCCTCAGTTTTGATAATTACAAGTGAACAAACACAGAAATTTTATTTTTTCCTTTATGTTTCTGCTGTTTATATTTGAGATATTTTTTTTGTCATCTTCTAGCTAAGACTTCTTTTGTGCTGCCAAGCTACACTAGCCCTGAATAAACAGCAGTTCATCATGAACACAACATACTGTATGCGCAGCTTGGCATGTTATTCCCCTGCATCTGTCTCCTATGTAATAAATTACTGTTTTGGTTACAAATATACAAACATTATTTATTAATCTACTCAAATGTGTCCATAAAATGCATTCTCTCCCTGTAAGTTAAACTTAAACCAAAAAAATCTGTTTGTCAAATGCTTTGGAAAGAGATTCCTTTCTGAGACTAGACATAAAGTTCCACTTTGATGATTGCATAGCACATAAAAATGAGGCTTATGTGAAATTCACACAGATTAGTGCACATTCAGCTGCCAGTTTACTGGTGTACACTCAGATGTGAAATCTGAATAGGGGGTTACGGTGAGGAATTATTGTGAGTAAGGTTTAAATGTCCAAACCAGTAACATTTTTTCTAAAGACACAAGTATTTTGTAGATTAAAAAAAGTACCAAAATGTCCTTAAGTATGGAAAAGTTAACTGCAGTTAGAGCAATTAAAATCTATTCAAATAAAAAATTTGAACTAGAGCAGATTCAAAACCATCTGAAAATCCCTGATAGCTTCTTATCTTAGTTACCCACTCACACCCAACTCAAGAAAATTGGGGGGTCACAGAGAGGAACATGGGCAAATCTAGGAAATAGTCTGCAAGGTGTGTTATGGTAAATAAAGGTAAAGAAAGGTAAATAAATAAGGTAAATAAATGATCATTCTAAACAATTGCCAGTCTTCAAGCTTCATTTTCATGAAGCATCACCTTATGATGCTTCACCTTCTTGTATCCACTGAAAATGCAAGCAATTAGAAATTTTCAGTTAAAACTGTGTGACTGAAATGTAAACCTCATGAAACTGACATTGACTGATAATATCTGCCATCATATCAGTCTGCATTTGGTACTGACAAAATGGTAGGTTGAGGAGTGCCAAAAATCCTATTTTCTGCAGTATTTTGAGCAAGGAACCTCTTAGCCTGCCAACATGGCAAAGGAAAACTCCCTTGTCATGTGTACATGAATATGTACCTGTAGGGCAATCAGAGGTGTATTTCCAGAGTCTAAGGCCAAGAACCACTAGGGCATCATAGAGAAAGACTATGAATAGAATGGAACAAGACACAACATTCACATGCTAGGAGTAGGAATGGTTATGACAATGGTTATGGCACAAAATGCCATACATGAAAGGTCAGTTCTACAAGTCAGAGCAGGAACCAAGGAGGTAAACGGCTGTGGTAAAGCCCCTGAAGGTGATAAAATCTGAATTTGCATTGTGCTCTTTTTTTTTGCTGATTTACATCATACAGTGAAGGAATTGATGTAGCAGCAGGTGATCCAGTAGCATGTTGCTGTAAGTGGGGAAGTTGTCAAGTACGTATCCCTGGTGGAGCAATAGAACTGGAAAGCTTCACACTGGGCCACATTAATACTAACAATAATGGACCTATACTACCTACATGATTACCTGATCAAAGTACTTCAGGTTCTCATCATTTCTTCCATGCTCTCAAACTTACTTATTCAGTGTGTATTTTTTAATTCCTGAGGTTCTCAGCTTGTTGATGACTGAGGGAAGCACAAAGATTAATTGAGCAGTCTACCTGTCCCTCTCCATTGGGTACAAGTTGAGAAGGAGATCACTTATGTACTACGTTTTTCTCTAGCTTGGCCTTCAGACTGTGTTGTTCTAGATATATTCCTTTGGTGCAAAATAAACCTGGCCAGGTAACTGTACCAGAGAAGCCTGCAGACAGCATCCACTTGATACTAGTAATTACTTCACCTGTGAGTCTTTGCCTTTATCTAAAAGTGCAGCAAAATATTCTCATATTAACATTCTTTATATCTGGCAGTAGAAATTAGGAATGGAGTTGTTTCCTTGTAAGAAAATCCTATCATAGCTAAAAGGATAAAAAGGTAGAAATATCTTCTATGACCAGGGTGTCTCCAGCATGCTGGTGCATGGACTGGAGGCTTATTCAATGCTACAGCTCTCAGGGATCCCACAACTTAAAGAGACATACAATTAACTACAGTGTTTTCTCCTTTATAATGCTAGCACTAATAAACAGGGTTTTGGAAGATACTTCACAGAGGCTTTTCCTACTGGGTTCGTAATGGACCAGCACTGACTGGTGCAAAACACTATCCACTGATGAGAGACTGCTCAGAGCAGCATGAAAATGGGTATAGGTGTGCTAATTTAGCACCATACACCTCATTGAAAGAAAGCATTTTTAAAGAAAACGTTAATTAGTTGAGGATTTAGAAGTGCAAGAGGGCAAGAGATGCTTTACAGTGACATACAGTTGATACTACTGAGGAAATTATTAAGGCACATCAAGCCACAGCCTAAGAAAAGCAAAATTATGCTGATCACATCCCATTTATTACTTGACTCCATAGCCTGTCAATGAGAAAAACTTTCTGACAAAAAAGTCACTATTCTGCAAATGTAAAAAACACAATTCCTCATTCTGTGACATGAGGAATAACATACAGGCTTCTTACATTAGTACTACTAACCAATAATTAATGTTCAAATAATACCTTACAATGTAAGTTACTCAATTTTCCCATAAAAATAATTTTAATAAGCAACAATAAATTTTTCCCATAAACTTCTACTTCATTAAGCACATCCAGAAATGAAACACAAGGCAAACAGAACTTTTTACAAGAACAGGTTAAAGAGTAAGTTTGCTATAAAATGCTGTTATAACTAAACTATTTTAAAAAAGCCAGATCTGATTATGTCTTACACATCATGAGCCTACTTCATCAATTTTTTTGTTGACTAGGCTATTAATCAAAACCTAAAATTAATAATTAATTTAAAAATAAACAAAGGTAATTCTATTATTGTAACTTAATATTATTAATTTAGGTAATAATTTCTTTTAAGAGTTTAATTTCATCCTACCTACCAAATATCCTTAAAGTTTACTCTTTTAAACTAGTATCAACACAATTTCAATATTCCCTTCATAAGCATCCAAACATTCAAATAAATAAAGACAGTTGCAAACAAGAAAGCCTTATAAACCACCAAAGAGTATATATTGAAAGACCTGTAGACATATGGACTCCTGCACAAATTTGCTAACCTAAGTAAAAACCATAATGTTGCACATATTATAAATGCTTACAGAAAATAAAACATTTTCTTCAGAAGTGAAAAAATGCAAATCAATTCAACTGTTAAGCTGAAATTACAGTTTAACAAATCCTAAATTAATTACATTCCAAATTAATTACAAGTACTGTAAAATATGCTGTTGATGAATTACTGTAGAAAATACACTGACACAGCCAAATGATGACAAAGGTCAGCCAACTAGTCATGCTTATACTACTTATCTTTACTTTATTAGCATGTACTGGCATTAACTAATAAACAGCATATGTAAACATTATTAGTTGTCATAAGCCACCTATAACAAAAAATGGATTGTAAGTGTACTTGAAATGTATATACTTGAAATAGAGTCTAGTAGTAAATATATTTTGCATAGTTCCCAGTAATACGACTACTGGAGAACTTCAGTGTCATAACTGTGGCAAGAGAGCCTACCTCCAATAACACCTAAAATCCAATATAATGCAAGCTATCAACAGATGGCTCCAGGTGCTGTCTTGGTGTTAAAGACCATCTGGTGCTAAGACCATCCTGGTTCACCAGACTTTGAATACACATCCTCCTATTGCAACAGGATGTGACAGATAAGCTAGTCTGCTGGCTTGTAGATCTGTGACTAGCAGTCAGTCACCTTATACTATAAAAGTCCAGTCCCCTCTCATACAGTTCGGTTTTTCTAACATAACCCTTCTTGTGGTGTATGCATGGAGATTCCTCCCTTGGCTGGGGATGCCCACCAAGGATACTCCTCAAGGTTGAGAGAGTGATCTCCACACCAGAGTTAGTATGAGTGAGTTACATCAAATTTCTATTTAATAATTATTTCTTTTTGCTAGCATCAATATAATTGTTTCAATAATTGCTTCAATATAATGCACTATCCTATCCTATCTTATATCATACTATTAGCAGTTTTAGCTTTTATGCTGTGTAGTAAATAGTTCCAATTAAGATCTTTTGTCTGATCATTTGTATAAAATAAATTATTCATTTTATATAAATATTCTCATTTTGCCAATCATTAAAACCCGTGGGACAAAAGTTGTTCAATCACACCTCTATAATTCCTTAAATTTAAACTGTTGACACACTCCGAGGCTAAGATTGGATTCAGCTGCACCTAGACTCCTCTCTGAAAAGGGGTTTAAAAGCAAAGGAGTCCTTTCTGCACCTTGTGACACAACGGCAGGGCTTTTAAATAAATTTTGTCTAAACCTTCCACTCCCACCCCTGACAATAACATGTGTAATAAAATGGTGCTTTTTTTTCCTAATGCATATAAATAGCTTATGTTGTAAGATAACAATATGATGAACATTCTGAAACTTACAAATACTTTTCTTATCAATTAGAGAAACAGTATGAGAAAGTTTAAGAAATCCACAGACTTTTGAAGGATTTTTGAACATGGCCTGTTCAGTTATTATGTATTTTTGTTCAGAAATACCATTTTATGTAGGCAATTTATTGTGAAACTTCTTTCTCTGAAACTTGGTTTTCTTACAGAAATCTCTTTTTAAAATTTAATAGTTTACATAACTATAAACTTGGATAATTCTTTAGAACAAGTAAAATCTCCAAGAAATATTCAAAGAGAATCTGTAAATTCTGTCTCTTGGAATACTTTCTGAGTCATGAAGCCAACAGCCAATTACTGAAGTGATCACTGCAAGTGTACATTACATACACTTCTGACTCTTCTAAGCTAACTGTGTCAATATTAACCTGACCAAATTAAGAACAAACTGTCTCTTTTGTTCTTCACACTCCTCACATGGAGAGCACAATATGGCTTTTGTCAGAGGTGCTCCATCATTTTGGCTCAAGGAAACTGTCAGTACAGTTTGGAATTCGTTATTCATGGGCAGATACCCTGATGGGTCTAATGAAGCCTTTCTGCTGACAACTCATTTGGTAAAAATACCCAACCGTCAGAAAATATAAATGAGGAATATTGTATCCCATTACAATTTTCACAACTGACACAATTATCACAATATAGAAGTCAATACATATTGCTTCACACTGCATTCTCTTAATATTTCATGGTTGGTTCTTCTGCATTCTAGTTTATTTCTATATGATCACTGATAAAACTTTATGACATACTTAAATTGCAATATAATAGGGTAAACACCAATGTTATAGCACACATGCAGAGCTAACAGTCTGTGTGCCATTTGTTGTAAATCCAGCTAATTACAAGGCCCCCTCCTTTTTTTAAAAAAAAGGCACAAAAATACTCTTTTTTTTATAAAAAAGTTTTTAAGGTAAGGTCACTAAAAATTGAAAGAACAATATAAACAGTATGATGTTTATAAGACTCCAGAAACACAAACAAGTGTATTTGTTGTTTTACCTCTTTTTTTCTATCAACACAACTGATGAAAACACTCTACAAAAAATTAACTGTCTTTTCTGTAAGGGAAGACTGCATTTTTCTACTGTGCATTTTGATGACAAAATAGCAGTTCTTCTACACTGATACTTATCAGTCTTCTGAAAAGAACAAAGTAGCAGCTAATTCTGATTTCTTTATGTCTAAAGTTTCCAAAGAGAAATACGTATTAGGTCCTAAACAAAAGAGCAGGAGAATGGGCATCTGTGAGCCCTGCTATCTTGCTGTATAACAACCCACACCTTTTGTTTAACTTTAGGCATCTCAAACTTGATTTAGAAAGATTTTGAACACGCAATATTATAGCACTGTGAATCACTGCATATGGAATAATGCAATGAATGCCTGTTTAGAACTGAGCTCAAACCCCTTACTACTGGTGATGGATGTGCTTTTACAGTCTATTATTTTCATAAAATTCAGATAGCTAAAAAAAAAAAAAGCCAAGAAGAAAGAAGGATTCCCCTATAACAATAATAAAAAAAATATTATGCTTTGTTCAATGAAGGCATGTTTAGCCAGACTCATACTGTAAACAGTGCCTTTTGTACAGCATTGGTACATTTCATCATAGTGTCTTAACAATGATCTGCTCTTTATTAATCCACATTGAAACTAAACAGGTTTTACTTGTATTTCATACAAGTACAAATTCCGCGTATTCAAACTCAGGCTTACCCATTTTAACATCTGATTAACTAGACCTTATACAGATGTCCATGTTTTGTGTGTGTTTAGCACAGCACATCATTTCCACGAAAGACTGGAAAGACTCAACTCACTCATAAAACTTGAAATATAAAAATGTTGCTCAGCTAAACTGCCAAGCTACAGTTCCATTATTCCCCATTTACAGACTAGCTGAGATAGCTTTGAATTTAGTACCTGGGGTATCTTAATGCATCTTAAAGAACATTGTGATATCAATGTAATATAAGGATATCATAATGGCCCATTTGGCTTAGAACATTCTTCCTCCAGTTGGAATACCTACACTCAGTGTCCATCACTGCCATCCACCTGAAGGAACACAAGTTCTTATCCATGAACAAGGCAGACTCCCCAGAATGCTGAGGTGTACAAGTAACTGTCTGAAATAAAACAGTCAGAAATGCTCCCTGGTGTGGAGGGTGTGCACAAATAGTCGAAAAAGTAACAGATCAGAAGGGCTGGAGATAAAGCCCTGTTAAGGCACTGCCACTAATGCATAAGGTAAGGCCACATTGAGGGCATAGCCTAAAGACATTAACATAGGCAATGGTCTGCATACTGTTGTGTGTGCACTGAAATGACATAAAATGCTGAGAAATTACATTAGATTGCTGTGACTTCAAAATCTAGAAGAAAAAAAGTTTTGCAGCAGCACAGGAATCAAAGAATGGATGTACATTATCTAGTCTAGTGATACAAACATGAAACTGTTTATTTTTTTCCATCTTTAAAGGAAGAAATTCAAAGTACTTGAAATTTGTGGATGTTTTCTGTAATAAAAAACCCATGACAGACTAAGACAAAGCTGCCATTTTTGAGCATTTTTGGTAGTTGAAGGGTAAGTAGTTTTGAATTGGTAAAAATGCAAAATATAGCAAAACATATAGCTGTGAGTTTCAAGTTTAAAGGTTTAAATGCCACCTCCTTTTTCAAATTTGTCTTTTAAACTCTGCCTCTGTAAAACACTAAAGGGACAAACTAGAAAACTTGCAATCATAACACTATGACTTTTGCTCCAAGTAGAGAAATACAGGGAAATGTACTTGCACTATGCTGAAATGTACTCTCTCCAGATAATTTTAAAGGTTGAAATAAGTATGTACATATTTTTCTGGAGGAAACTGAATGCAGAGGGAAGTCTCTTGTTTTGAAACCATAGGTATCCAACATCCAAAGCAAAGGACCTCCTCATGCAGCACATTTATAAGCAAATATGCATAAAATGTGTACAAAGCTAAGAGGAAATATCTCCATACTAAAGTACAATGCAGTACACACAATCTAATACATTATTTACCTCAGAAACTTATATCAGAAAAAGAAGCACTGTTTCTTATTAATCAATAGGCTTTGTGGACATAGGCTATGATACACTTTTTTATTCTCCTTTATATTATCCTGCTTTCTGATTCTAGGTTAAGAAGTTCCATCTGATTTTTCCATAGTTGTAAATCAATTAAAAATACTGAAAAAGACACAAAATACCACTTCATTTACAAGGTTCATTTAGTCACACACAATATTTGATTTCACTGTTCAGTGATCAGCAAGTGGCAAGAAGCAAAAGGCTGACTTGCCAGACTGATGAATTAAAACATATGAAACATTACAACCATATATACACTGACCAGGAGGTGTCTCTTTTAGCCAGCTAAGTCTCAGGTGTAAGGTTATATGTAATAATTCATAACTTACAAAAAATCCCAATGCAAACATGGTAATGCAAAAACACATTTCTGCCTGTCAAGAAAATTTCTGGTAAAATTAATCAACCGTTCATCCATTCAGGCTCTTTGCATATCCTTTTGTCAAAGAGGGAATACTAAGAGATTTCTTTCCTCTTCCATACGCTCATTGCAATGGTTTGTAAAATCCATCAAGCCTGAGTTGATTTATTGAACTGTCTCTTTGCTCAGCAGTGTAACTATAGCAAATGAACTGGTAACTTCCTAAAAAAACAGCAGTGATTCAAAAAATATCTGGTTTATTTGATTTTTTCTAACTTCAGATTAGCAATTTCTTAAAGGCACTGACTTGCATTGTTTAGGAGCTCTATCTGAAATTTGCCACCAGCATGTTTTGTTTCTATTCCCCCCCTTTTTTAACATATGTTTTGACATTTGACAAAGGCATTTTTGATTTACAACTGATGTTAGAATCTACCTAAATCTTCACATCTTCACACTAGCTAATATGCTTCTATTGCTCGTCAATAGAGCTTTCAAATTTAAATACAATACTGCTGTGTACTGTTATGTAAGTCATCTTACTCATTATGCTATGAATACTGAAAACTAATTATCCACTCAGAGTCCCCACCTATTTCTTTATTTAGATAGACAACTTTGCACGTATATTCAACTATTTTTGTATTTATCTATTCCCATCACTAGTAATGAGCACTGTTATAAAAATTAGTTAAGGCACAAAACCCAGAGATATGCCAAGCCACTTGAAACACTGTTTAAACATGGATTTTATCGCTAAGCATCGTCCATTGAACCCCATGAAGCACATTTATCACTCACTAGCTTTGCATTTTTCTTCATAAAGATATATGACCTTTGCCTATTAGATTTCATTAGCAGGGCACCATACAAGGCTCCTCTGCAGATGACAGGATAGAAAGCTAAACAACCTCGCCTGAAGGATTTGTGAGAATAAGCCTATCTTCAATCTTTGTCCCTGGGAGGCACTTCTAACACCTGCCAACCACAGCACTATCATCAGAAAAACATTTAGAGATTTATCTTCAGGCTGGTGATTATAAGAGATAATTTGTTTGGGGTATGGATAAAGTTGGTCTAGCATAAACAAACTACAAGCTCAAATTATATGACGAACCTCATTAACTACTGATTTAACCACTGCAAACCCATGAACAAATGCTGTATCAAAATGTTAATTCTTCATAAAGATATAATCAAAGAAAAAACAAAATCCCAAGGCAGGATGGCAGGCTACTCTTATGTGCATTTTTAATGCTTGCAGTTTAAATTGGGAACGGAAGCTTGCTTTGTCGTAACAATGACATTATACTATTGCCACTTTCCCATACACAGGAAGTTTTGTCCAGCAAAAAGTGCTATATCTCTTTAGCTGCTGTCACTACAGAGGAATGAAATTATACTTTCTCTCCAACTTTGGGAACACTTTATTTTGGAGACAGCAAGACTAGATGTACCATTAAAAACACTTTCAATAGCAAGAAGCTAGCAATATTGTAAATAGATACCATCACAGGCAGACAGTCTGAAAAATTATATATACATTAATACCTTTCATATTATACATATCACATATATCCTCTGTGTCTGTAACAAGAAATAACTTGCTCCTAAACTTTGAAAATTACTTTCACTCAAGCTAATAATAAACCATCAGTCTTCAGCCAAGAGTATATTTAGAAATAATATAGCTGCATTAGTCCTGAGGTCTTTTTTGGGGCAGGGCTGTTTGTGTTTTTTCCCTTCTTTTCTGATGGAAGCCAGCCCTCTTCAGTAAAGGAGAGAAAAAATGCTGCCACTCTTTCTATTGCAATCCAAAGAGAAGAGTCAACAAATATTTCCACCCGATGTCATTGGGATATGGCCTAGCAAAGTTTCATTGTACCCCTGTCTCTGACAGCAGCCCCGTTCCTTATTATTACTACTGAGAGGAAAAGCTTATTTCTGTATAGAAAGTAGAAGGAAACCTACAGCTAGTAGGTTTTAGTAGCTAGTAGGAATTAGCTAGCTAGTAGCTAATTCCTCCAGTGCAAAATTCTAAACAAATCATTCAGAGCAACTTGATAACAAACTACCAACATTTTTAACACTAATATAGACTGTAGAAACAGCAAAAATCTTTTGGATGGAACTCAAAAACTTGCAGGTAAAACTGTCAAAAGAAGGAGAAGAAATTCTGAAAATATTTTGTGGGATGACATCTCTCATTAATTCCATTAATGCATTAATTCCTTTTAAATGAGAATTGTATTTAATGTGAAATTATTAGTTCATCAATGAAAAAAAAAGGCAAACCAACAAAATCTGATGAGGAATACAGTTTCTGTTTGATGGTTCAGTTAACAAAATTTTTAGCAATTTATAAGGCCTTAATTTCTCTAAGTTGTTTAAAACTTAAATAGTAATTTTAATTATTTTTTTTTATTTTTACCGTTTTTTCCCCATCACATTTACTTTGCTAATTTATGCAAGCAACTCTCAATCTCACCTCAAGAATGAATCGTTACAAAATTGTTAAAGCTATTTCACCCCATATATATAGATGGAGAAATGACATTGCAAGATAATTGATACAAAACAAAAATCTTGCTTTGAAAATGATCAGCTGATAATAAATCAAAAGAACCATTCGTGCAGGATTCAGATCTATCACTTTTAATACATTCTAAGTTGTTAATATGCCAGCTTTAGATTGTTACATCAAATTTTAGTAACTGGTGAAGCATTCCGTTTCATCTAGCCACATCTTCTTCTGCCTTTTTAAAGGGGCTGTTTGATTCCTCTCAGTCTTTGAATTACAAACCATTTTTCTCAAAAACATTACTTTTTCTATTCACTCTCCTGACTCCAAAATATTATTTTCTCCTACAAGTTTTCTTCCTCCAGTGCTGCAAATTCTTGACTTACATTACTTTTTATTTGCCCTATCACCTGTCATGAACTCTCTGTTACCAATTTCTCAATCTCCTTCCTATTACAATTAAATTCTTAGCAAGAACCACTGATGCCATTCTAAAAATTTATCTTTAGCTAGTCTTTTTGTATTGCCCCATATCTCTCTAATTGCAAATACAGTTTCCCATTGAGACAGAATGCTCTTTGATTGTACCTCAGTCTTTTTATATTTTCACCCTTTGGTTCCCAGTACATGTTCTCTTTCAACACCACAGATCCATAGGTTTGAAATACCCCATTCTAAATGGGTTCTCTGCATATTGAAAAATAGAAAAGTAATTATTACCTTTAGGTGTTCATTCTGCAAGCCTGAATGAATAGGCCAATTCAGAATCATGCAAACCAGAAGTTAATGGGAATCCTCTCAGTGAATTCAGAGGACTTGGCACATGCCACTAATGTACATGTTAAGTATTCTCCAATCAGTTCCAGAATACAAAAAATATTCACACTATTTCTTAGGCACTCAAGCTTCATAAAAGGCCCTTCTAGGAAGTAAAAGATTAAGTCAGTTTTGCACTTTATGCTAAATCATTGGCACTTTGCTTGAACCACCCATAATGACTTGTCAATATGGAGTAACTGGAATGCAACTGGAGATAAAAGAAAATTCATTTTCCATTCAGTCAGTTAATCTGTCTGCTAGGGAAGCTGAACATCTTCCTCCAAGACACATAAACAAAAAAGGATCAACGTATTACCAATGGAACTGAGTTAATCTCATCTGCACTGGCTGTTTCTGAACTAGGAACTAGGAATTAGACAGAGGTGGTCAAATACTGTACACTAAACTTTGCCACCAAAAAAATTCCAGTCTTCTTACAAATAAGAGTAGGATTCAGTTTCTTGTAAATCATTTAAGTTTTCCTATGGATTCTTCTAATAAGCACTAAAAGTTATGCAAGCAAAATGCCTTTAGCAACTCATTTATTAAACAGTTAGTTCCCTCCAAAGAGAGAATAGCAACACAAGCAAAAATAGGATAAGACAAAGTTCTTTGCAGATGCCTCTCAGGGGACACACACTTGGTTACATGGGACAAAGTTAGCTGTGGCACCCTTGTCTTACATGTACAGTAGCTAAGACAGCAGCTTCTACCATCGAGATGGTTCAACTTTCTGAGAACCAAATACAAGCTGTATGTAAAGAAGATTTTGGATGAACAGGACTGAGTTCTCCAGAATACATGCTTTCTTCAGGTTGTATCCTTAAGAAAGTTGCACTTTGCTCTCCCATTAGACAAATAAAAGTGACAAATGAAATGCAAAGCAAGATAGTACCCTAAAAACAACTCAAAGTTAACCACTCTGAGGCACAGGACCATTGCTCTGATGATACTGCCATGTAAAGGCAGTTAAGCAACCACAACCCAAAAAAACTGGAATATGTTTCATATTATTTTAGTATTTGATACTTACATGAAAGGTTCAATGTCTAAAAAAATTATGACTAAGAGAACATGAAGAAAAAAATATTTTTTTTTTTTTACTTAAGAACAATAATACAGCGATTTTGTTGGGATCAGTAAACAAAAATGTGCTTTAAGATTTTACATTACAGGAAGAGGGGCATGCAAAAATCATTATTTTTCAATATGTTCAGCAGACAGGCCAATTAGTTTCCAAAAATTTCTGTTGATTCTAATTATTTTAGGTTGGTACCATCCCCGAAGCATAACACAGGTTTACCAACTGCTGGCAATTTCACTGTGTGCACTAGTGACTCCAGCTAGCACAACTGAGTCTTCTCACACCATTACAGCTTTCTTCCAGGCACTTAAATCTTGAGCCATTCCTAAACATTTGTTGACTCTCTGCTTCATGAATGCAGACATTCATTGTGACTGAAGCATCTTTCAAACACACTAAGGAAAGAAACAAGTACTTCTGCGCAATGTGAAAGCAAAATTTCATCCAACAAAGCAAGCAGTTTATTTACTAAATTTGATAATTTGAGGTTTCAAAACTAAAGTTTTGAATACAATTTTTTATCATTTTGAATTTGTGTTGTCTGAACACTGAAGCTAATGAAGATAAGTTGGTCAATCTGCTACTATACTTCAAGCAAAATGTCCTTAAAATGTATTCAGATCTTACTGAACTCACAGAACTGAAGTAATTCATGGAAGTAAAAATTAACCTTATTAATTAGGCCTGTAGTTAAGGCTTTCTATCCTGCTGGCTCATTTTTAGAATTCTCTCACTTCAACCTCTGTGAAATTAATGTCTTTTAATTCAGGGCCTCATTTATTTTCTGAAAATATCATTAAAAACATTAACATGTAAATGAGAAAGCTGGACTCCAAATAGCATCCAGTCTTCTTTGAAAACACTTAAAAAATCCATATGGAATGACACAAGGGCTTTACCTCTGCTACACTTTGCATTACAAGATCATCTATTGCTGAATGCTAGAGAGATGCATACAGTAGAATGCATAATATATTATCAGAACCACATAGTACCTGTTAAGTAGTAAAGTAAAGGCTCTTTTAACAACATGCATGTTAAATAGTGTATCTACTATTTAATCTAGTTTGGGCTTCTTGTAACTCTGTTAAGACAACACCAGAATAAAGAGCAGTATCACAGACCTACAGCTCCTTTGATGGAGCTGTATCATAATCCTTAACAAAGAGAAAACTTTAAATGCCCAAATTGCAAAAGATAATGAGACACAATGGTCCAGAGCTAAAAGAACATTAAGACACTGACTTACATCTCTTTACACTAATATGGCAATGCACTTTCTGAGCCCTTTCTAATAAAGAATGGTGTGAAACAAGGCTGCTTCCTTGCACCAACTCTATTCATAGTCTTTTTCAGCATGATGCTCCAAAGGGCCACAGCAGACCTCGATAATCAGGACAGTATCTACATTCGATATCGTACTGATGGAAGTCTATTCAATCTAAGGCGACTGAAGGCCCACACTAAGACCTTAAACCATCTTGTCCGGGAGCTGCTCTATGCTGATGACGCCACCCTTGTTGCCCACACAGAAGCAGCTCTGCAGTGTTTAACATCCTGCTTTGCAGATGCTGCTGAGCCCTTTGGGCTGGAAGTCAGTCTAAAGAAGACAGAAGTTCTCCATCAACCGGCACCTTGGGAAGTCTTCCATCATCCCCATTGGCCAATCAGAGCTCAAATCAGTCCAGCAGTTTAATTACCTAGGTAGCCTCATCTCCTCGGACGGTAAGATTGACGGAGAGATAGACAACAGATTAGCAAAGGTATGTAGTGCCTTCGGAAAGCTTCATAAAAGAGTTTGGCGAAATAAACACTTGAAGAAAAGTACAAAGATCAGTGTTTACAGAGTCATAGTGCTGTCTACTCTTTTATATGGATCTGAATCATGGGTCATCTACCGCCACCACCTGCGACTCCTAGAATGCTTCCATCAACGCTGTCTCTGTACAATCCTAAACATCCACTGGTCAGATTATGTGACCAATACATCTGTTCTAAAACAAGCAGCAGTCACAAGTATTGAGGCCATGTTGCTGAGAACACAGCTGCCTTGGGCAGGGTACGTCTCAAGGATGAAAGATCACCGCCTCCCTAAGATCTTGCTTTATGGTGAACTTGCCACTCGCTGCCGCAAGAGAGGAGCTCCAAAAAGATACAAGGACTCCCTGAAACAACATCTCAGCCTTGGCCATATTGATCAACATCATTGGTCTACTCTGGCCTCCAACCAGGAGGTCTGGAGACACACCATCTATAACACTGCTGATGCCTTCGAGAAAGCACGCAGGATCACTCTTGAGGAGAAAAGACAACACAGAAAGAATCGTGCTTTGCAGAATGTACCTCCTGAGGAGTCTTTCTGCTGTGCCTTTTGCAAATGGACTTGTCTATCTCATATTGGCCTTTTTAGCCACCAACGCGCTTGCAACAAACGTGGGTAGAGCCCTTCCCAAATCTTCATTCGCGAAGCCCAGCCATGATGACATCTCTTTACACTAAACCACAAACCCTTCAATTACTCTCTTTTACAAAGTGAAGTGACCATAGCTCTGCTGTACACTTCAGGAGAACAACATTCTACGTGCAAGGTGTGGTTTACTTCAACCACTTAACATCCACCAGGAATGAGCGGAGAAGTGATGAGAGGGAATAGTACAAGACAAGGCATTCTTTGCCAGACCTTTTAGCAAACAGCTGTTTAACAGATATCAGTGAGGAGAAAGAGGATATGACAAAAAAATTGAGGACAGATAAAAGGAAAGGGGAGAAAAGAGGTTATCCATAAATTGGGCAGGAGTTTATACCAAAATAATACTTACAAAGAATTCTCTGCTTTGTAGAGTTCATTGAATAATTGAATAAAACATTGAAAAACACAAGGTACAGGAAGAAATAGGAAACTAAGTATGTACAATAACAAGCATTATGTCATCTGCATAAGAACATTACAAAAAAGTCTTGATTAAAAGACATTTAAATCTGATTGCTCTACCAAGCTTTAATGTTTATTATTCACCCACCAGATGGTGCCCTTGCAGCATCCACAAACAAGATAAGCACATCCCTGCTTCTGTCTACAGACACAGACACATTACTCCATGTGTTCTCATACCTGTTTCTGAAGGGACAGTTTAGCTTTATCACTGACACTTGAACTGTTCATAAAAGGAGACTTTTCAGATAGTTCTTGGCATATAGATTTTTCAAAATCTCATTAGAAGTCTGCCTAATTTTAGTAGCAGCATGATCTACATGCCTTACCTACCCCTATAGCAGCTGGTATCCATTGTGGTATATGGATCTGTGAGCGGAAGAATGACAGTTTGGCATCAATTAGGAGAGCACATAAACTCTTAGAAAACACTGGAGATTTACTTTGTTGCCTGAAACGTGGTTTTTAACCTGGAAACACTTCATCTCTGCAGAGCTGTGTATTTCTCCCACAGTGATGGAGAAAGCTTTGCAGCTGTTCAGGTTAATGTGTTTCTGTTTGTTTGCTGACATTTAAACTGGAAGATACACAGCATTCTTCAAAGCTTGATTGGCACATGGAAGTAAAATGTGTATTCAGTGTTAATCTCCTAGTCTATTACTACTGTCTTTCATAATCTACATATATTTTACAAAATTGTTTAGAAAGAAGTGCTGTCAGAGCAAATGATGCATCAAATTCAAACAGGCCATCAAGATTGCTAATGGATTTTAATAGCAGCTATTACAGCATAATGGTATTTTCCCAACAGCTGTTTGTTTATAAAATTTTCAGTTTACAAGACCTTTATGTCCAATCCCAGGAGACATCCCTCAATTCATTTATAATCATTTGGTTCAACCTACATGTAAATGCTGTCTTATTCGCATTGGGTGTGATTGT
>NW_016690194.1:2401490-2448319 GCF_001604755.1 Lepidothrix coronata
TTATATTTCCTTGTACTACTGAACAAATACTGCATTTCTTGCTGACACTGATGAGTGAAATGGGAATTATGTGCATCAGATACTCAGGGACGAGAAGATTAAAAGAACACTCTTTTTCTTTTCTCAGTTCATAAATCATTATGTGATCTCTCAAGATTCATAATGATCCATAAGAATAACATTTCAAAGAAGTAGCACAAAAATTGCATATTACGTTATACTCCTCCAGAGTTTATATGTCATTCATACATATCTACTCAAATATTTTGCCTCAATAGTAAGAAATTTGTCTATTCCACAATGGGAAATACATGTAAAATAAAATGTAAAGCAAAATTTCTAACAATGCCAAATGGATGCAAAGCTGGAGCAGAAAACATAATAAATTACTTGCTACGGCCATGATAAACTGGTAGCCTTTAAAAAGGCACAAACATCTTCAAAATTTTTTAGCACAAACCAAATATGTACCCTGTTTTCACCAATCACGTGGAAGTAAAATTCTTTTGTCTCACTGGCAAGAAAGCTAGTAGATATTTCCATGTCTGGGTTTCTGCTAAATTCTCAGTTATTTTTACTGAAAAAATTATGCATTATTTATTTTATTATTAGAAACTCCTCCTAAGTGTTCACAGAACTGTTTAATGAATGGAAGATAATCCACCAATACTATCATCAAGCTAATAAATTTAGCTGTCTAGTTTTATTGGCACTAAGCATTATTTTAAGAGAGACACAAGTAGAGTTAACTGTAATAACACCTGATAACAATCCTCATCTTCACGGACCTTACTGAGTAAACATGTTCTGCGTTGTCTCTCAAACAAGTCTACATCCTGTGTTCTCACCAAAAATTACTCCCTTTTATGTATAAATGCAATTTACAACATTGAATAACTGGCTGTCTACTTACTTAGATCAGATTCTGATTTCAATTATATCTCATAAGATGAGAAAAACTGGCTTCAAATGAGTTACTTCAAATAAGTCACTGGAGACAATTTACATTGGAGTTATACCAATGCCAATGCACTGAAGAGATATCAATATATCTAATCAAGCATCTTTTCAGATAGAATGAGTATTGATGTCTTTCATGCTTCTCCCTTTTTTATTCTACATTATATGGAGAATTGTTAGTATTGATTTACTTCACATAAATCAACACAGAAAATGTTTCTATAGCAAGATATTTCATCAGAGAATGCAAAACAATGTCTAGGATTCTAATAAATACCGTTATGTCTGAAATGAGTTATCTCAGTAGTGACTTGGGCTCAGATTTATTGTACAGTTCATCAACTTCTCAGCATGCTGGATAATGAATGTTTCATTTACATTGCTAATTGCCAAGCCATGGTTCCTTCAACCTTTAACCCTTACGCTTTATCACATTATCACCATATGTCAATATAATTGCATTCAACATTCCAAACAACTAACTTTTTCACGAGGTCAAGAGGTCCTCTTTTTTAAAGCTTTACCAGTGGGATATCTTTAAGACTACCAAGAAAACCGGTAGTACACAGACAGTGGAAAACTAAGGCAATGTTTTCTTCAGGGAAAAAGCTTCTAACTTCTGACCCAAAATAATCTCTTTTCTGTTAAAATCAGCATTTGCCTACTGTAACTAAAACATTTATATTTCTGTGAAGAGCTTTAACTCTACTGTTTGTAATTATGAAACCCTATTAACTAAGACCTAATATGAGATCTTTTCTGTATCTCCATGTGATTTTTGATCTGTGGAATTATGCCATTATTTCTACATCCTGATCTTCATTCTGATTTGCCAGAAAAATTAAAATATTTTACTGTAGATAAAAGACACTGTCTTAGGCTACGTCTCTGTTATAAAAGCATTGCTACTCATCTGCTTACAATTACGCTTGCCCTCAGTGGAAACTGGACTGTACCTTACCTCTAGAATAACTCACTCTGCACCTGAAAATCCCTCTCTTTCAGTTGACTTTCACCTGGAATGCTTCTTCCATCTCTGAAATCTGCATTGTCAACTGTAAAGTTTAGGCCACACAGAATAAGCTGTTCTGGAAAAGGATTTTACTACTGAGTATAACTGAGTCAGTTTTACTGCTTGTATATGGTCAAACTTAAGACAGAAATGTAGTTCTAGCTGGTAACAGTACATCAGCAACTCTGGCCTTTCTCCATTTCTTTGGAACAAGAAACTTTGGCAAGGTGCCTTCTCAGAACATTTATGAAATTCAGAAAGATAGAAATTTATTTCTCATTATCTGAGTCAGAAATCTAGATGCACCCTCACACACAGAATTAAGCACCAAATTTCATTAGAATAAAGAAAATGAGTAATAAAGACAAAAGAGTGATCAAGATAGAACAGAGTGAGCCTAATTAATTTTCCATGTAGCAAGACTTGCACATTATATGGGAGTTAGACAGTTCATATGTCTCAGATATATGTGGTGCATATATACATATATACACATACATAAATGTATGGTACACTTTTACATGGCAGAAACTTTGCAGAGAGAGCTACAAAATAATAACCACATTTTAAAATTTTAAAGTATAAAGGAGTTACAGGCACAAAATACCCAGCATATCTTATGAGGTTCATATATCCTTCCTTGTGACTTTCAAGTTTTAGCATATCCTGCTGTTAGCATGACTCTCTTCCCAACCTGCAGACAATTCCTTTTCAATTCACCTGCAGCATCTACCCAGTAAACATCCATTCATCAACGCTCAACCAATCATCTTCCTGGATGTCACAGAAAAGGACTGTTCTGCTCCCTGCTAGGTTGGACAAGACATAACCTTCTGATTTACCTATCTAAAACATGAGAAAAGGCTGGAATCAGAACCATAAAACCCCTTTGAATAAGATTAGGACCAGAAATGTATGTAGTTTTTTGTTCAAAGTGTTTCAATCCACTAAATTTATAAAAAAAATTTAAAAAAATCAAATTCCATGTTACTGCTGAAAAATGAATATTCCCTTAAGCACACCAGCTGAGACACAAAATAAGTATTTCATTTAGAAGAATTCCTAAATATGAGTAGTATATTTAGGAATATGAGCAGTATATGCCAAACCAAACCAAGAGATCTAAGTATATTGTGGTTATTCGTTTCCAGCCGCTTCTGCAGAGCCAAACTTTGTTTTTATGTTAACAGTTAACATTATTATCACATTTTGTGAAGAATAGTAACATCAAGCACAGGTACATCACTGATGGTGAAGAAGGCTGTTTGAAAATATGCCTGTTTTTTGAGTCTTTCATATGGATCAAAAGTACAGCCAAATTCAACATCGCTTTAAATATGTTCAGAATATGAGTTCATGATGACTGAGTGTACAGCACACAAAGGATCATTCCTCACTTAATTTACTTGTACAGTAGTACACAAAGGATCACTTTTCACTTAATTTACTTTAATCTCCCAACCACTTCCAGTTGACAGTAGACACTGTAAATTAACATTTTTCTAAAATAGCTGAAGTATAAAAACCAGAGAGTCCTAAATAGTCACTAGTGACAATAGTAACTGACTTCAGCTGTTACTTGTAGAAATTGAAAAGCATAAATAGGAATTAGTAAAATGACTACTTTCATGGTTCTGTCCACCTGGGCATCTTGAAAATCCTATTTTGACTTTTACTGTATGCTGCTAGTATCCGAAGTCCACAGCAAGCAAGGCTAAGGTTTGACTTCTGAGTAAATATTGGTTTATACTACAAAACACAACTCCATTACCTCGTAGGATCTGTGTAAGTGTAACTGACTGGAATACTGTAAACAAATAAGCTAATGATATAGGATGAAGGAGGAATTTGTACTGCATGACAAAACAACCAATATTTTCTATTTATTCATCTACAAGTATTTGTGGATTAGTTTGTGGAGAAGAACAACAAGATGCAGCACACTAGAGGAGTATAAAATACCCAATAACATGGAGAGAGACAAAACTGGTCATTTCAATTAATCCCTGTTCAAAAGACTGAAACAAGGGGAAATCAAACATAACTACAAATACTACTATACAAGCTAAATAAGCAACCTGTGGATCACACTGGCAGCCTGTAGCGACCATGCTGAGACAAATATTTTGTAGGATCCAATGAAAGACTTACATATTTATTTGAACTAAATACCTGCAGGTGTTGTAAATTGAATATTTCCTCTTGAAGACTTAGAAAAAATGTTGCCTAAAGGAAATTATATCATGACTGTACAATGCAGGACTATTGCACTTTCTTCTAAGTCCAAATCATGAACAATTCTGAATTATCACAGAATCACAGAATGATGTGGGTTGGAAGGAACTTTAAAGATCATCTAGTTCCAACCCCCCTGCCATGGGCAGGAACACCTTCCACTAGACTAGGTTGCTGAGAGCTCCATCCAGCCTGGCCTTGAACAGTTCTAGGAATGTAGCATCCACAACTTCTCTAGGCAACCAGTTCCAGTGCCTCACCAGTCTCACAGTCAGGAATTTCTCCCTAATATCTAATCTAAACCTCTTTCAGTTTGAAGCCATTCCCCCTTGTCCTGTCACTATATCCCCTTGTGAACAGTCTCTGTCAATCTTTCTTGTAGGCTTCCTTCAGATACTGGAAAGCCTCAATTAAGTCATCCTTAAGCCTTCTCTTTCCCAGGCTGAACAACCCCAAATCTCTCAGCCTTTCCTCACAGGAGAGGTGCTCCCTTCCAGCATCTTCGTGGCTTTTCCCCAGACTTGCTCCAACAGGTTAATGTCATTCCTGTGCTGGTGATCCCAAAACACAGTATTCTAGGTGGGGTCTTACCTGAGAGAGTGAGTAGAGGGAGAGTGGAGTAGAGGGGGCAAATCCCCTCCCTCAACCTGCTGGCCATGCTGTTTTTGATGCAGCCCAGGACATAGGTGGCTTTCTGGGCTGTGAGCACACATTACCAGCTCATGTCCAGCCTCTCGTCCACCAGCACCCCCAAGTCCTCGTCTGAATCCAGATCTGGAATGGGAATCTGCAGGTTTCTTGCTGGGTACAGAAAGTACCCAGACAGAAAGGAAAGTATATGCATTACAAAGGTTTACTGTATAACCATAATGTAAAAGGCAGGATGCAAACCACTGCTTTTTAAAAGCATTTCCTTTTGTAGCCATTTCCTTTTCCAATTACAATATCAACTGCATAACGGTAGCAATTTCTGTTATTCAGAACAATGCATCTGATAATGCCATGGAGTTTCTTTTGATCAAATATGCCTGCTACTCATTGTAAAACATTTTAGAGTATTTTTTAATGTAGCAATGCAGACCCACCCGTAAAAAAGATTCAGTCTCTGAGCTGGAAGAACTGACTAAAGAGTGCTCACTTGGGTTGCTGATACATGCAAGGAGTGGGGATGACCAAGTTCTAGAGTCCTTGAAGGACAGTTAAGAGCAGCAAAGTCCCTAGAGCAAGAAGGCAATCCACAGAGACAAAGAAAGCAACAAGAATTTGTGGGAGATAGGAGATTTTCCAAATATTTATGCTGTGGATTTCCATGGTTGTGAGTCTTGAGAAAAATCCATACCATTATTTATTTTATATTGCTTTCCGTGCCTCATTCAAATGCTGGCAGTGGCCCAGAAGACGAATACATTTATTCAATTGGTGGTCTTCTCGTGGAGGCTCAGAGAAAAGCTAAAGCATGCAAACCACAGCAAGAAAAGTAATGTCTTCACCAACTGCCCTTCATGGAGAAAGCACAGCCCTTGGGCAGCAGGCAGCATGCCAGACTGGAGTAAGGAAGGTATAATTTACACACTGCCATGCAAGCTTCAACAAATCAGTATCGTGGCAAGAAAAGTGCAGCATTTCAGTCTCCAAAAACTCCCAGGAGAGTGGCAAATACATACATACTCAGCTAAATGCCACAACTATATGGGTTGAACCTGAATAAGTTCAGCTAGGTTTAAAAAAAAAACAGAGTGAGGGAAGAATATTAATATTTTCATTGCCCTTTTTTTTCTGTTCACTCACTGTGTGTTTACCATAAATTAGACCTGCTGAGAATGTGATGCTGAGCAACCCATATGGCAAATACTCAACTGAGAGATATAAAAGGAAAATCACTTTTTTCTTTCTGAATTATTTCTAGCCTCTTTATTTAGTCTTGTTTAACAGCAAATGCCAAGAAGCAACCTAGCTAAGATTATTTATGTAGAGAAGATGAGATGACAAACTTGTTAGACCAAAACAATACATTTTCAGTAGAATATGATTCAGTTTGTGATGAAATTTGATTAAAAAATTACACTTAAATCAGTGCTCAGTTAAGACTTTTGGTTTTAAAACACAGTTCCAGGAGTTCTTGGTTGTACAGTTGCTCATCCTCAAATCTTTCTTCTGATGAAACAATACACAGTCCATGTAAGTCCATGGTGCTCTAGCAACCAAGGAGGGTGACCTAACAGTTCCCATTTGAGGTACAAAATTGACTCATTCCAACCTTTTTCCTTTCTAGTCTGTGACAAACACTCTGAGAATGAAACAAGCATACACAGATGTCCAGCATCCGTGAAACCTCAAAAAAAAAAAAAAAAAAGAGAGAGAGAGAAATCAAATTCTGGGTGTGGAATCCAGGCACAGACTGCTGACTATATGTCTCTGGCAATCTTTCAGTGGGGAAAATAAAGAAGATTGGACTGAAGACAATTCTCTGTGGACCTTGTTTACTCTTATCTTTCTTTTTCTGTAAGTCTAGGTCTTTTTCTCCCCCCCCCCTCAGAAAGGAGGAAAAGAAATCACGTTTTATAAAAATTCTTTGAAAATGTGACTGCAAAAAAGGCAAGTGCAGCAGCAAGAGAGGAATGATGCAATGCAGTCAGGTTACAATATATCTAGTAGTGAGATTGGTTCTTCTGTAGAAAGTGACAAAACCAGTAACAAATAACTACCAACTGATAAATTTTGTTGTCAAAGGCAGAATCCAAGGAAAACAAGATTTACTCTAACAGATTTTATTGTTCATGGAAAGGAAGAAGAAAAATCATCTGGCAATTAAGACGTAATTCTGCCAGGTTCTCTCTTTCATTTTACCACTAAGTCTATAATCCTGTTTGACCTGAGTCACAGAACCAAGCAACATGTATTATTAATTCTTTCTTACAGAACAGATGATAACATCCTCCTAAGTGTGTAAGAGTTGTATATACGCCTCAATTCCCCATCACTGCAACGCAAAAACCATGATTTTTCTTATTTGGGGAAGATAAAATAAGCAGATGCCACAGTTTTCCTCTGGCATAAACTTAGTGGCCTCAATAACTTTTCCCTTATCAGCATAAGTGGTTTATTACATTCTGTTCAGAAAGAAAGGGGACTGTAAGAATCCTGGAAGACAGACACTCAACAGGCATAAAAAATTCTGATTGAGAGCTACATGATCATAGCTGAAGAAAGTATCCTGTTCTGCCTTTTTTTTTTAAAAAACCTAAGCAGTAATGAAAACTCTGTGGATTTGTATAAAATCACAAGAATTATGGTAGCATGAGAAAAAACATCTCTCCATAGCTAAGTTTTCAGTCAAACGATGATTTTGTTATTAACCACATATCACAAATATGGACAAAGTTATGAAACTCAAAATACTGAGATTTATTCTTCAGATAAAGTAATTAAAAAAAACTCACAGCAGATATAAAACCACAAAATGCTATAATACTTCTGACTCTTTTATTGTAATTAATAAATCCAATCTGTACTTAGCCACTTTTTTTAAAGATATTGTAATCATTTCAGAAACGCACTAATTTCAGGACTAAATGAATATATAGAGTGTCTTATGGAAAAAATAATGTAAGTCTTTATCTCCAAAGCAGTGCAGAAATACAGTGCAGGAATTTTCATTTCATACCTTATTTATCAAGTCTGTATGGAAAAAGAAAAAATTGTCAGAAAGTAAGATGTCGAAGTACTTGCAATATACACAGGAGTTCTGAATGATGGTCTTTCTAGGATCAAAGAGCCTGAAGGTTAGACTTAATCTGTATTCATTTAATAAATAAAATTTACACAAGCAATTTAGCTATGGAGTTGCAGAAGAAATTATATTTTTTGGTAAATAACATTCATGCAGCACCTCTATGGTGAAAACTACATTTCATTTCAACTACAGTTCATTCACAATAGCTGTGAATAATTCTGAATACAGAAGTGGTGATCTTTCTGAAAAAATTTTATCTCTCTCCTAGAAAGAGAGAAAGGAAAATTGCATTCTTTGGTAGAATTACAGCTAGATTTTTTAGCTACTCTGAACTTGAGAACTCATATAAGGGCTGAGGGCTTTCAACTTGAATAATTTTGTATTTTTTTAATCCCTGTGTTATAAATAAAATATAATAAAATTAAATAAACCCTGATGTTTCCAGTCAGACAAAACACTTGAATTTAAGTGAGCCTGAGATCGTACCCAGTTACACAGAGTCAAAAGAAGAATCTTCACTGTCATCATCTAACCAGAGAACATACATGCTGAAAAATCTTACAGAGCACTTGATCTGTTTAATTCTAAATTCCAAAATGTTTCTACATCTTAAAATACCCAACAGCTTCAAGACTAGGCTTCTGATATGTAGCAGAAGGTACAAAATTCAGTGGTGCATGATAAAAACACAGGTTATTGAAATGTTTACAAGTGATAAGCACTCACAATTCCAGTTCAGAAGGTGTCTTAGGGACATGCTTTGCCAAACAGATGGAACAAATCAATATTTCAAGACATAGCAGATGTATTTTATTGGTTTTCTGCATCAAAATATCACTATTCTAAATAAATATTGCATGATTTTAAAAGTTGAGGGATGTTTAAATCTCTAAATTAAAAACACAAAAGGAGTCACCACAGTGAGCATTTGCTTAGAAATACCCTGTATCTCAATCTTCACTTCCTGCAAACAGAATTGCTGACTTTTGCACTAATGCAATACTACCACTATCAACCCCAAAAATAAGGCCTTTTATTTATAGTTAGAATTATATTCTAATATTGGATCAGCAGTTCAATATTCTAATCAATTTGTTTCCCACACAATAGCAAAGAAATAACTAAATAGCAGAAAATAAAATTTCTGTAATATTCATATAGTCATCCCTAACTATTATCAGTTCTTACATTCTCATGTATTGCTGCCAGATCTTAAAATATTAAAAATTCACATTAGATTTTACATTGATTTTTTTTAAAGTGTATTATATCTCACAGAAACAACTCTTTATGCTGAATGTTTCTCAAAACAGCACCTCCCGCTGTCAATGTCTATGCCCCATAAGCAGCTAAGCTGAGTGCCACTGACAAGAACTAGAAGAGTATACAAATGATAAATTAGTCAGCTTCGTAGAAGTCAGAAATGCAGTCCAATAATGATACTGTAGATTATAGCATTTTATTTAGCTGGTAGTGCATATTTTACAGCTGTATTTCACTATCTTAATTTATTTAAACACATTTCATATATGATATGAAAGAAAACATAGTTTTTCTTTTTGAAAAATGTACTTGCAAAAACAAGCACATTTTTACTGTGATGTTAGTAGATTAATATTTATGCTTATTCCTTTAATAATTCTCAGTTATTTTACTTTGTTTATTAACTTTTGAACCAAGATTGAACAAAACCATTAAAGGTAGAATCATCAACAATAGCAGGAGCCAAATTTAGACCAGATGTCACACAAATTATAACTGATGACATTTATCCAATTTCTTCAGACACCAAAATAAACTGAAATCCTAAATACATACCATTGCAGACCTGATACTACTGTATACCTTGTAACTTTTTTAAATTATACTGCAAGTGCAAAAATCTCTGATGCTTCTGGCTTACCATTAGTTATGACAGCAGTACAGAGTAAAATAATCCAATACACCTCACAAAAATGACAGTTGAATAAATCAGCACAGGCTGAGTTGGACAAGTTGATATAAGTATAATGGTCTTGGTCAGTTTTACAACTTTACATTTTTCTCATATCACAAGGGACCATAATGAACACTTTGCCAGAGAAGGTGATCAAGATCTTCTTTGTCAAGAAAAACTTGCCCTTGGCGAACCGATGCTGTCTTTTCCCAATCATGTGCTTCATCTGACTTATGATAGTTCCCAGGAGGCTTTGTTTCATAATTTTTCCAGATAATGAAGCAAGACTGATGTACTATAATTTCCTAGATCCTCCTTTAAGCCCTTCTTGTAGATGGAGGTGACATTAGCCCTCTTCCAGTCTCCCCATCTCCACAATTTCTCAAAGATTACAGAGAGTGGCCTCACAATGACGTCATCAAGCTCTACCAGCACCCTTGCATGGATATTGTCAGGATCTATTGACTTCCAGGGGCCAAGCTCCTGTAATAGCTCACACACCAATTTTTCCCTCACTGACACTGGGTCTGTGTTTCCATCAACCTGGATTTTTGTTCCTGGGCCCAAAAGTACTGGTGATGACAGAGGTGAAGGAAGTGTTGAGAACTTCTGCCTCTTCAGCTCTCCTGTTTAATAGCAGGCCAATATTTTCCTTCTGTTTCTGCTTATTGTTTACATACCCAAAGAACCCTTTCTTGTCCTTCCTCACATCCCTTGCTAATTTCCCTTTGAGCTGAGCCTTTGCCTTTCTAACTGCATCTCTGCATGCCCTGGCAATGCCCTTGAAGTTCTCAATAGATATTCATTCCCTTTTCATCTCTGGTATGCTTCTCTTTGGTTTTGAACAGACTCAGAAGGTCGCATTTAAACAAAAGGGGTCTCTTGCTCCACCTACTTCCCTTCCCTTTAAAAAGGAAAAAATGGTTTTCTGCTTCCAGGAGAGTGGTCTTGAAAGACTCCCAGCTCTCGCTAGGTCCTCTCTTCTCCATGGAAGCTTCCCTCTCAACTGAGCTCTGAGCAAGCTGTAGTTCGCTCTTCCAAAATCTAAAAACTTTACCTTCAAAAAATCTAAAAACTTTGCGTTTTACTAACCTTCAGCATGCACAGCCAGACCCCAAACTTCACAATATAGGGATCACTGTAGCCAAATCCATCACTAACTAAGATATTACAATGCAGGTTTCCTTGGCTTGTGAGTAGCAAGTCCAGCAGTGCCTCATTCCTGGTTGGCACATCTAGCATCTGTATGAGGAACCATGTATGAGGAACTTGATGGATAATGTAAGCTGCTGTATTGTTCTACCAACAAATATCTGGGTAGTTGAAGTCACCCATAAGAACCAGGATCTGTTATCTAAAGTTTGCTTAAGTGACCCAGATATTGCTTCTCTGCCCTTATCATCTTGGTTTAGAGGTTGGTAGCAGATGCCTAATCTAAGATCTCCCTTGCAGATGACCCCTCTAATCTTGACCCAGAGGCATTTGATAGGGTTTCCATGGTTGCTGTAGTTGACTTCCATACATTCAAGGTTCACATTAACAAAGTGCAATTCTTCCTCCTCTACTTTCCTGCCTGTCTTTATGAAGGAGCCTATAGCCATCCATCATAATCCTCCAGTCATATGATTTTTCCTATCATGTTTCAGTTATTCCTATAATACCATAACTTTCTGACTGGGTCTAGAGCTCCAGTTCCTAGTATTTGTTCCCCAAGCTGTGTACCTTGGCATACATATTCTTGAGGTGGCTGGTCTCATCTTGGGAGACGGCTGAGGAACAGCTGTTGCTGCTCTGGTTGGCCTGGCTTATTCCCCAGTTGGTTGCAAAGGCAACCACTTAAAACAACCACTTAAAAGGTTCTCCCCACCAGATTCCTTTCATATCTTTAGAGACAACTAACTTTAACAGAGAATTCAGCTGGTCTGTCTAATCACTCCACACCTTGGATTGTACTCATTACAACTGGGGTACTTGGCTCATCTGAGGCATCAACTGAACAGCTATTGTACTCCAGAAGACAGCAGTCTGATGTTTAAACATGAGAATAGTATTTACATTAATGCACATTTGGCTGCACTATTCAGTCATATGAGGTGATGATTTTACCCTCCTAATACTTCTAAAAAGGCAAATGAAAGTATATGCAAGCTTTGTGTATTATATATAAGTTTTCCTAAGGCAGATCTCACACACTGACATTTTAAGACCTTAATTAAGGTTGATTTATTTACAAATGGTATGTTTTCAACTCTCAGAAATGTTGTATTTAATGTTTTATTTTTAAACACAATTAAAAAATAATATATAAATATATACATACTGCAAATGTAATACAGATAACAAATTCATTTAAGCCCATTTATGCACATTAGTGACACACCATGTGGCAGAAAGACTAGGACTACAAGAAGACCCCTTGGCGATTTATTTTATATTAAATCCCTAATGGTCTCTTCTCATCTTTGCAAAAATATGCACAAAAGTCCAGACTATGCAGCCATTGAAATGAATGGTTATTTATTTGCTAAACGAGAACCCTATGTTTAATGTTCCTTAGACATAAGGTAGTCTGCAAAAGTCGCATTCCTACAGCTCCATACATCATTTATTTTACATACCCTAACTTCTCACAACAGGCATCAAAAAAATACTACCAAACCGCATTGCTCTTGTAAGTTGCTGAGAATTTTGTTTCCAATTCCATTACTGGAAGATTAAATGTTAACATGTTTACTTGGGGTTCGCTTCTTGTTTTGTTTTTAGCATTAAAAACAAATTCATGGACCAATCTAATGCTATTTAAAACACATTTACATTTATACTTCAAGAAAGTTACCAATACATAATATATACACATAATCATTACAGACAGACAACAAAAGTTCAAACCGTCAAAGAACCATGTTGGAACCTCATTTATTTGGGTGCAACAGTCTACCCAGCACTTGTTTGACATGCTTCAGCTAAGACAGAGGTTCTTGATTTGCTTTACAGAAGTATTAAAAGCATCACTTTTCACAATACAGAAATAAGATTGTCCAAATTTGTAGCATAGTGGCATGCCTTACTAATACTACAAAATAGCCTGAAAATTAAACCATCTCTCTGAGATCAGACTATTATTTCATAAGAAGCAGATCCACTGTGCACCCAAACATTTCTAAATCTCCTAAGTTACTTTTGCTGGAACAGCCACTGTGGGTTCCTCTGAGGTGCAAAACCACAAAGAGGGAAATTGTTACAAGAGACAGAACTTTCCATTGGTACCATCCTCAATGCATCTGGACTACTGGAGGCTACCTAAGGACAGTCAAGCTTACAGTGGCAGCATGAATTTTCAGGTCACTTTCTTAAAGAAACAGTGCTGGTGGCAGCAGCCTCCATTGAAGCTTTGACATATTCTCTAAACCATTAGTTTGGCACCCCCGTAGAGGTGCCACAGAGATTACACAATCTCTACAACCTGGAAACTGTCTTTATGAGATGTGTGGATGCCATGGCCAGAAACATGAACAAAAACCTCAACAGATCAGTCAGCCTTCAGAACACACATTTTCCCTTGTCTATATCAGCCAGTAGCAGACGATCATAGATCTTGTTTTCAACTGACTGACCTGCTTCTTTGTGGACTAACTTGATTTTCTATATTTCTAAGTTACTGCAAGTTCTGTGAAGAGTTAGAAGAAATTTTCATGAATCAAAAGATAAAAGATTAGTCCAATAAATACATTATTGATCTATATCATGAGCCATTTCAACTAAACTGAACACTCATGAAATCTGGATTGTTCTCCCAGTGCACTACACTTAAGAAAGCAGAGAACAGAGTTCAGTTTACAAAGGAAGTATTCCATTCTCAGGTAAAAAAAAATATTATTTTCACAGAAAGTTATATTGAGAAGATATTTCTTGTTTCCAAGAGAATTCTAGCAGAGGAGAAGCAAAATATACTCTCAGGGTATAACATAATGTAACAGAAATTAACTGTAACACATGCACTGAATTTTGCTACAATATCATATGCGTAATCATTATTATGACTTGGGGAAACTTTCTGACAAAAGTAACAAAAATAAATGTAATTTGGGCAGTGTCACTTTTCTCTTGTGGTTCTCTTGAAAAAAAGTGGCTATGCATTTGAAATCCAAGAAGTATATACTCTGACAGCCAGTCACTGCAGAGACGGGTCTGATTTCAACTTACAGCTTTTATGCCACATAAACCCAGGAAGGCCATATCCAAAGGTCTCAAGAAATGCAAAGCTGCATACGGACTCTTACAGAAACCTAAACACATCCACACAAAATGACTTCGCTATAGAAAGCACCCTAATGGAAGATACTTTTGCATATTTGTTGATTACTTTAAAAAAACGACCTTGTGTTACTTCTGAAAAAGCAAATACATTAGATATTCAATACTTGTTGCCAAACCTGTTCTTTACATTCCCTTAATATTTAATCAGATAATGTCTGTGGAGCAATTTGAAGATGAATAACAAATTGCCATTATTATTGCTGAGAAAATCCTGAAGTCATTAAAGTTTGTGTATTCCGAGCTCATAACAGAATTCTAAACTGAACAGACAGATAGGTTTGGACAGGGTTGTTATTAATTCCCTTATATGTATTGTGCTTCTGACACTGGGTGAAGCAAATACACATGATCCCTGGCTCTAATAAGAGCAAGTTAAAAAGGTCTTTCGCTAGTCAAGCACTGTAAATCAAGTGACTTCAGAACATGTTTGAACAAAGAGCAGTAAATACAGCAAGTGCAAAACTGATCTCCATTCCAATTTTGAAACTGAGTCCTTTTGTTACAAAGTATAACTTTGCAAACATTATAACTAGAAAAAAAAAAGGCAGTTACATCCCTGAAAAGTTAGTCCTTTCTGATGCCAACTATTCACAGCAGAACAACATACAGCAAATAGCAGGCGAAGGTATCTGTAACTTCCTGAAAAAAATCCCATTAAAAATACTAGTAATAAAAGTACTTAACAGGTTGGGCCCAAAATCCATCCTAACACCAGTAAAACACCGGTCAGTTTGTTCTTACATGCCACTGAATCTCCTTTTTCCTCCACAATGGCCACTAGATATGTCCTAAGAAAAACAATTATGAAACATGCACTGCTTGACCACCAGATCTTGACATGGTTTGACCAAGGTATGTCACCATCAAATGTTACACTATCACTTAAAAAAAAAAATTAAAATTTGCCTGCTTTGAGGACTACGAAAACCTAATGTTGCTGAATTCAAATTGTGAGTTTCAGCTAAAAAGAAGACATGTTCTGAGTTAAAATTCATTTGAGCATACAGAGGAGCAATGTAAGGTCAGCCATACTTAACTGGAGCTTAGATCTGTGGAGCCAAGGTCTGCATTCTACATAATCTATGAAATGCGATTAAAAGAAAAATAAATAAAAAGAAAATGTAATGCTAGAGGTAGCTCCTAATTACTGGCTCTGTCCACCATTCATTGAAAGTAAAGTATAAGAGAAAGATTTAAAACAAAAGAAGAGGATGATTTTATTAAGAATTTTTTAAAATCTCATTTTCTCTTTTGGGTATTTTACTTAACATACTCTTTCCTCATCCCTTTTCCTCCCAACCTTGGCACAATTTTCAGGATCAAATGGTTCACAAAGCAATGCACGTTTGGTGGTAAAGATTGCTTAACACTGAGAAACTAATCAAGAGACTAATATATTCTGCTTCATTTCTTCAAGCTTTGCTACCCAGCTTGCTTTGTGTATTTTAGTATGCTAGTAGAAACCTATGGATTATTATTAGCTGGATTGCACCACAAACTTTTTCAACCACAGAAGCACCTTATTTTTTGTAAAATGAATTACAAGAGACATACTGTAAGAAATCTCATAGGACATACAAGGGAATCACAGAATATTCTGAGTTGGAAGGGACCAACAAGGATTAAGTCCAGCTCTTAAGTTAATGGCCCATACAGGGATCAAACCCACAACCTTGGCACTATTAGCACCATGCTCTAACCAGCAGAGCTAATCTCAGAGTTAAGAACTATCCAAAAGATATTTTTCTTTTTTTGTACCATTTGAGGTAAAAAAAGTTTTGATTAAAATAAACTGCAAAATTACGAGATGACAATTTCTTGTGCATTTCAAATACTTTCATATGGGTGACCTTCGGACAAACAGAGAGATTGAAAATTACAAATATACACTCTATAAAAGTGCTTTTGTTATTGAGATTTTCTTCAGTCTGCTTAGTTTTCTTATTAATCAGTGTATCAGTATGCAAACTTCCATCAGAAATAAGTGTCACGTCATAATTGTTCAGTGATCTAAGCACTAATATTTTTAAATGCCAGTAACATTAATATGTATTTCAGATAGATAGCTACTGACAGCCATAACACAAATTGTCTTGAGATAATGACACAAAACTTATTACACAAGAGTTTTCCCTAAGAAATTACACAATGTTTGGGACTGTTCAAGAAAGAAGATCAAAGCAGTCACTTTCACGCTGTCTCAGGGATACTCATAAAAATAAATCTATAGTTTTGATTCAAAAGATCAAAATTTTACAAACTTCTGCCCCACTGAGGTACTTCTCTTTCTGGCAACAGACATTTAATTTAGGCAATTTGGCAATGGACTTCATTACACTTCATTATACAGTTTCAAGACAGGCTTTTAGAAGGCATGAAGGTATATCCTTTCCTCTCAAAAAGCCTAGAGTGTGTTAGAATGGCTTTATAAATTATATGCCATACTGTAAGTGAAAGGTAGGACAAAGTCCTAGTTAGTAACTACCTACTGAAGTACAAGGGAAAGCTCACAACTGCAATTCACCCAAAGGCTGCAATTTTCTTATGCCATTGTTTGAACACATCATGGTAAAGTCTAATGGGAGGGAATAATCAGATGCATAACAATGTAAGTCAGACAACAAACAGCTACTGCTTCTACCAAAGTTAATTAAATCACTGAAAATTCTGCTCATGTGTAATATTGAGAAAAAAACTTGTTCAAAATCTTTATTAAAGAACTGCATCCCTATGCAATAAGGCTGTCTACCTACTATGTTGTTTAAGCTTCCTCTTACCTCCAGTGTCACGTACACAGTGCTAATTGCTACTTTGACTTCTCCATCCGAAATCTCCTTGAGATCCTTCAGCATAACCTCCTCAATACTCACACCTGTTTGAGAAGAGACAGGAATTTCAATATATACAAATATCTACAGCTGACAGATGCATCAACACAAATTAAAAACACAGCTTAGACCTTAATGCTGAGGCTTCTGTATTTCAGGACAATCCTATGAGAAAATTAGAACCAATATTAATATTTCAATGCTTAATGTTTGTAGAGGAATTTTTTTAAGAAAGGAGGAGATTTAAGGGAGGGGACACAATAACAACGAAGATGAAGAACTAAGTCTTCTGCAACGCAGCTCGTATTTTTCAAGTCAGCTTTACTCCAGTTGATGATGAATGTATAGACCATTCCTATGGTCTAGTAAGAAATCACTTATATAAAATACTTCTGGAATGAGCAATATATTGAAAAGCACCTGTGGAATACCATGGTGTTTAAAAAATACTCAGAAGCAAAACATTTAAGATATTCTCTAAGCACAAAGTCATTCAACCTTTCTAACCTTTTTCACGAAGAGATAACACCAGTAGGTTTTTCTTATGTACATCAAATCATTAACGTACTGACTAGATGTTAACGTACCATACAAACATTAACATCAGAAACAATTGTGTAAAATTGGAATTATTTCACATTGCAACTAGACATATTGATACGTTTAAGCACAATGTATTGAAAATCGAAGTGACTAAGTTTCCCTAATTGAAGATGTCTGCGTAAATGCTGTAAAGATTCTCAAAATAAACACATGTTATATAGAGGAACATAGTCACATCTATAAAAAATAGAGACATGATAGTGAAATGTCTATGTAAAGAATGCTGCTAGCCATGTACCCCAGTGTATGGTGGCATTTAAAATGTCCATTGACTTTTAAAGCCTAGCAGCATAACATCCAAAATATGTTTGCATGACTGATTTTTAAGAGGGAAAAAAATACCAACTTAAGCCTAAGAAATGACTCCTTTCATTACTGTTCCTGTACAGAGTCCAGCTACTGCATTCAGTCTAGTGACAAGATGAACATTTACTTATCTGTCATTTAAAAAAATTTAACTTGTAAACTTTCTGATGGGCTGCAACCTACTGGTTCTCAAATAACAAATGAATTTGTGAATTCAGGCCACTGAATCATTCTTTCTGCATGAAACTGAGAACTTTGTTTTGCTGAAATGTCCTAATACTGCCTCAAATAACAGGTAGATGAGGTAAAATATTCAGCAGAGTTTACAACCTTCAAAGGACTTCAGAAACTCAGCAGCACCTTAATATTACAAATGTCATATGAATAAATGCAGCGTTAAATATGTACCTTGTAATATACAGAGAACAGCAGCTATGAGATAAAACAGGGTATGACAGTGCCCACCTTATGCGGCATATATAAACTACTGGCAACTGATACCATGCAGACTAAACCGATCCTTTCTACTTTGCATTTGATATTAGGAAAACTACATGAGTCAAGTACTGAAGCATCTTCCTAGGCAACTGGTAGAACTAAGAACAGAACTCCATAAAAGCCACTTTCACTGTGTCTCTCCAATCTAGACTCCATTCAGTTAATTTCTGAACTATGATTACTTGACCGGAAGAACTTCAGGGAACTATGTGAAGATTTATTGCCCTGAACTAATCTAGCTTGCAACCTCATTGAAAGGAAGGGCAAAGGAAGCAGCACTTCAAAGTCTGTTGTTATGTACCAGATAGGGCAGCCATCTCAGGCTGATGGTCTGAATTCCTATGACTGATTTCTGCAGATGGGTGAACAGAGAATGGTAAAAAAAGACCATGTGTCTGCATGAACCCTGTGCATACCTGACATACCTAAGAAAGAAACATCTCACTAATTTAATACTTGCTCTTTGGTAACAACTTGGTAGCAAATGCCAGTAAAAAATTTAAGAGTTCTTGCAACAATTGTCTTCCGGCTTTTAGAACATCCCCTCAAAAGCCTGCTACAAAATTTTGGGTTCAAACATTCCCACTTTTGATCACTAAATATTTTAATTTGATATTTCTAGCAGAAGAAAAGAATTGCAATTTTCCCACTGCTTCCTTAATCTTAGTCTGGTGTCAAATTCACTTCATCTATATACAGTCCTTGGTAAAACTGGGAAGGATCTTAGAATAAAATCCACTTCCACATCATGTAGGCAGTTTCAGCACAATTTCTGCATGTGGGTTGACGCATTAATTAATGATAACTTTATCTGTAAAAGCAACATAAGATTATTTATGAGTTTAGTAGTTCCTCAACAGAAATCACAATTTCATGATTCAGAATGTAAGCAACTTAATTTAAAATTAAATATAACACATTTAACTGTCATTGAAGATAGCATGCTGCAACTATTTTCACCACACATTAAGACAATATTCTGATACAGTTATATAAATATATTTGTAACAGGTCTGAAAAATGGAAGCAAGTTGCATTACCTTGTGCATTAAACTGAGTCTCCTGGAGTACAGAGATAATTTCCTCTCGTGGGGGAAGATCTGGAAACTTCTCCTCTAGGACTGACAGCACTTTCTCCTGCTGCTCTGTGATACTGTCAGCTTCCAAAGACATGCACTTGAAAAGAATGCTTCCTGAAACATTGAAAGATAAAAATCAATGCCTCCTGTAAATATCAAAGAGGTACTACAGAATCAAGAATGTTTACTGTATTGCTATCCAAGCCCCTTCTTTCTGGGAGGTTGTTTCCACTGATGTGTTCACTGAATTAGATATGGAACTCACACAGAAACATCCTCCTAACATGAAACTTCTAAAATCTGAACTGGGTGCCTTTTCAGTGCCTATGGTAGAGCTAACTGGCTGGTCTCAGTGCTGCCACAGTGTGTAGCATGCTTCTGTACACCTACAGTTCTGCAGCATGCCCAGCAGCAAGTGGCGGGACACCAGGGTTTATGCCTCTCTCTAAGCATTAGACCAAGTGCTGGTATACTTTGAAACAGTAAATCCACATTGCCAGTCTTTCTTCTACAGACATGTCAATTAACTGCTATAATGGACAAAAGGAAAGAAATACTTTACTGTGAGGATGGTGAGATAATGGAACAGGTTGCCCAGAGAAGTGGGTACCATACCACTGGAAGTTTTCAAGACCAAATTGGATGGAGCTTTGAGCAACCTCATCTAGTAGAAGGTGTCCCTGCCCATGGCAGAGGAATAGAACTACGTGATCTTTAAGATCCCTTCCAACCCAAACCATTCTATGATTTTAATTCCATGAACATAGCAAAGAAACATCTATTCAGTCAATCAAAATGATGCACTCAAAATTTAAGAAAAATATAATCCAATAAATAACTTCAACTCTTACAATACAGAGGTGAGAGTAATGTCTTTTCAGACAACTATGTACTTCACATATTCCATCCTGAATGTAAAACAGTCCTGATTGTTTACGGTATAAAGTCACCTTTTCATTCCCTGGAGATTGGGATCCCATTTGTTAATATACCCAAAGATAGTGTTCACTTCCAATTACTCACGGTAAATTAAGGATAATAAAATCTTATATTTCAGCATTAAAATTATTTATTACTCTGCTGTGCACAGGGATTTCAAACAAGTGTATGTTTGTATTATATTCGGTTGGGTCAATGAGCAAATCAGTACAATAACATAAGATAGTTACTATAAACCGAAGTGTTTAGTCTTTAGCACAGAGTGAAGCAAGTAAAAGAAAGCCCTGGACACAGCCATCCTCAATCTCACTAGATGGACTAGGACCCAAACATCTAGTATGTATCAATTTTTCTCCTACACTGTTATCACATAAAATACCAAAAAGCATTTCTTCAAAATTCACAAAACACTTGCAATTTTGCAATGCTAAGTAAACACCTCCTTATTAGACACATCCTGTGTGAATTAAATAATAAATAATGCTTAACAAGACAAAAACTGTTCCCTGTCAGATATTAGTTTCTGGAAATTAAAATACATGAAGTTCCATTCTGTGTTTCTGTTACAGATATTTTAACTGCCAATAATCTTTTAATTCGCAGCAGCTATTTCTTCATGCCAGTCCTACAATCACTTTAAGACAATGCTCCTGCTCTATTTTATAGCATTAAATATATTAAATAAATACAAACTGCATGAAAATCAGGTATACTAACTAACATTGACATTTGTAGATTTAGGTGCACAAAATACGGCTCCACAGCAAGCAGATTTCAGATTTCTACAGGTAAATAACTGATATATAAAGGACCCAGGATATCTATACCCATTAGCAAAGCCTATTTTTCCTTTCATAGGAAGAAAGTTTCTCAATCAGCAGCCTCCAAGATAATTCATCTAAAAATACCCCTTTGTCGTTCAACCTCTAACCAGGTAACAGTGTCTGTGCTACATATATACGCTTGAAACATACAGCTGTCCATACCTTGGGAAGGGTGGTGACCAGAATTAGTTAGACACCCCATAGCACACTCCCAGTCAGCACAGAGCTGCACCTCGATAAATGGCAGCTCAGTGACCAGGTTGCATGAATTATTTTAGCAACAGCAAATTTCTGCTTTTTCAGCACTCCTTTTATCCTCCTCCAGGAGCAGAAAGGGAAATTGCTCATGTACACACAAAGGAAATGGAGACTCCAGAAGAAAGTACTGGATCTACAATGCATGCTCAAATTCATCATACAATTACCTACTGGAGGGAGACTGCAGCATATCCCATACAGCTCTCCAGCAGCACTAGGATGAGCTAGGCAACCTATCCATTTGCACAGATCCTCAGATATGCAGTATATAAAACTTCTATCACAGTTGTGTGTGCTCCAGGGAAACAGAGTATTTGGGTAAGACCAAGAAGATAAGATCTTAATACAAACACACAGGAAAAAGCAGTAGAACAAGAGATGTGAGTTGTATATCCAACCAAGCTCAACATTTTGGAAGTCAACATGATGTGAGCTTGACTCACCATAGGCAGAGGGCTGAGATAGTTTTTTAAAAGACTGGTTTTCTCACTTGTCATAGCAATACTGTAGTGTTTGCAATTGCTAACTTCTCTACTAGGATGAAATCAAGAAAATGATCCTTCTCATATTACTAGGTGTCCACGAGCCCTAAGATGAACATTTACTCATCCTTTAATACTATGATCATTCTTTAATACTATACTCATCAGCAGGAAAGAAAGGCACATCTCTTCTCTCTCGGGCATCCTCAACATTCCTGTAAGGGCTAAGATTCCAGGTAGTTTAGAAAAACAGTTCACTTAAGGTACTTTTGACCAAAGGTCAGTAGTCTGTTTAGTCATGTGCTGTCTTGGAAGTAACTGCTGTAAAAGCAATACACGGTCTCAGAAATCTCCTGCAGATTTTACTGAGTGCTTGTGCAACTCCCCCAGGGTTTTTGAAAGCATAATGGAGGCTGCTGTTTGCTGACAACCACAGAAAAAATATATAATAGGCAATACAAGATTCAATATTATTTCTTGTGTACCTCACACCACTCTACATATATTTTTTCCAAAGAAGAGGCCACTAGAAAATAGGTTAAGGCTCTTAAAAAAATGTGCCTTCTGTTCTTTTCTTGCAAAGTGATTTGGAAGTGAAGCACTAGTTTTGCCAAAAGCAATTGCTGTGCATTAATATTAAACATGATCTAATGAAAGCAGAAGTCATTTTGGGAAACCATTATGAAAAGCACAAGCATCTCCTGAATTATAAGTTTATGGCTGAGAGAAACAGTACAATGAAAATATAGGCATTTCTCCTGTCAAGGAAATATAAAGGACAGAGAAAAGAGGAAAACCAACAGTCCCTCATGGAAAGTAAACTTCAACACTCTGCACTCCCTCACAGCCTCCACAAACCCCAACTGTAAACAGATCCAAGAAAGCAATCTGCATTGTAATTAACATGAAAAGCCATGAAGCTGCAACACAATGTAATATGGAGGAAGAGAGTAGGAGTACCGTCTCCAAGAAAGCTGCTTTCACACATTAAGAAGAAAGGTATCTGACCAAGTAAGCGCAGTGCTTGGTGCAGTTAAAAATGATTCTTTCTTTCTGGCCTATATACTAAGGATGCATCAATCCAGGAAGATGTGAATCATCTGATCAATGTACAACACAGAAAAAAAATATTGGCATAATTCCTAGAGTCCTTAGAAGGACATTTCTTAACGTTTGTCTGGGTGGCTAGAATAACAAACTAATCTTCTCTGATAAAAGTCAGACTGCCCCAACAGGGTATGAAAAGACCTCAACTATGCAGCTCATAACTAGCAAAAGCAGATACACAAAAAAAGATTGCTGATGCTCTTACTGTAAATCTGTCTGTATTTACATGTTGCAGTTTGCACCTTGTGGCATCCTTCAAGGCCTTATACAAATAAACATAAGGAGGTATTTTTGAGAGTGCACTGATCCAAGCTACTTGACAGTGAGTGCTTGGAATCACATCCTTGCCAGCTGGCTGCAGCAGACAATGTAATGATTCAGCAGTTTAATGGATCTGAGTTTGGCAACAGTCCCCTTCTAAACATCTCTGGGGAAATAAAATAATACAGGCCCAAGACTCTGGCAGGTTCTATAATTGTTTGCTTCTGGCACAAATCCAGGAACAGCACAAGCTCTAACTTAAGGCACCTATGGCTATACAACACTGACTCTCTAAGCAGGCTCTAATCAAAGCCCAAAGGTAGAATTAACTTATATCATGTCTGATGAGGAGACAAAGATACCAGAAAAGCACTCACCTGAAAAAAAAATCCTTAAATATTAGAATGCCTAAATCAATAATGCTCGGTTTCACACAAAAAGTCTTTTCTCTTGACTTTTTTTAACACAGACAAGCAGGTGAAGCTTGTTCAAAGTTGAAATGTAGCAGGTTATAAACATCTGCCCTTGTTACTGAAATTTAAAAGTTGCCAACAGACTTTGAGAAAAAAGAAGTTTGGAAAAGAGGCAGTAAATGGAGCTGTCATGGTCACTACACGATAATTATTAAAATTTTAGATACTTCTATTGTCTTACTCCCTGGAAAGCCAGAAAATAAAAGAGGACTTCCCAGCTCAGAGACTCAGATGTTAGCATCTCTCAGCTGTTTTACAAAAATAAAATCCTAATCCTTAGCAATCTGAATTCTACTTTGGCCTTCTCTTCTGAACTTTGCCCAAAATTTAGACATACTAACTATATACAGATTTACATTGGAAGTAACATAATGAAGCGTGAAAAACACAGTAAAGCCTTTTCACTGCCTCTATGCCTCTGAAGTGTCCCCAAAGAGAGGGGACATCCTGCGAGCCTCTACATACTCAGTAGTGAGAATGAAACAGCCACCCCTCCTTCCAGACCATGTGTCCTAGTTAGGACAGCTGAGTTCATCATGGTATGGGTGTAACCCAAAACTGTGTATTCTATAGCCTTCCATGCCATTTCCCAGAAACTGTTGTCAATAGACTATTAGCACCTCTGCCCATAAGAGCCTGACTCCTCAGGCTATAAACTAGGTGTTAAGAGGCCTGTGAGATAGGAGGATGCTCTTACCTTTTATGGAACTCCCTGAGGGAAAGAACTGACCATTCCTGCCTGAACCAGAGAATATATAAACCTGGAGTTTTCAGAACTTTTCAACCCGCTCGTGGGATCCAGAAGGAAGACTGCAGCTCGTCGCTCTCGACCTTTGCTGGACTTCAATCACCGCTTCTGACCAGACTGCAACAGCTCTCCCACCAGCAGGTTTCTCCCCTCTCCCTTTACTTTGGACTCAAGCGGGGCCCAGGGAACACCACTTTGTTCATGCCCCAGGGTACCAGGTTGTACATGTGGGTTTTGTGGGTTAGGACCAATTGTTTGTTTGTGTGATTGTGCTTGCTGTGTTGTTTTAATAAATTGTTATTCTGACTTGTGGTCTCTCCTTTGAGTTGAGTTCATTTCCCCTGCTGGTTGACTCTTAAACCAGCACACCATGGTATTTGGACCCTTTATTTCCTGGGCTTACAGGTAAAATGAATTTCAGAAGCTATACCTTATGATAAAAGGCCATAATACACACAGAGAAACACAAAATCTAGATATCATAGGCTGTATTTGATATTTTATTTTCAGACTGCTTGTAATTTGATCTGCTATCTACATACATTTATGTCTATGTTTTATATTTTTTTACGAATCTTACCAAAACCAGTAATGAGATTCACTGGCTTTTCTGAACTTGGCATGGAAGATTCTTAAGCACCAAAACCTTTTTCTATTTTAAGAGACCCACAAGAGGACTTGCTGCATTGCTGGGAGAAGTAGAAAAGCATCAATCACAAGTGCAGCTGTGTTGTGTTCTCTAGGCTTTGCCAGTCACTTCTCATACTATGCAAAAGAAGGTGCGGAGGGACTTCTGTGTCCAATAAGCTCCCCAAACACAACAATGAAAATGTAGTTCCTAGTTGTTAAAAAAACAATTAGCTACTATCTCCCTCCAAACCTGAAGTGCTATCTCTAACACAAACACTAATAAAAGCACTTCATTTTAATTTGGATACCGATTAGAGACACAAAACATGTGGAGCTTTACATCCACTTATAGTACTCGATCATGTTCTTGAACACTATTCAGAGCACTCCCTCCTGACTCCTTCAACCAACAAACAAGTATCCTAAGATTCCCCCAATGCCTTTTTTTTTTGGTTCTGCCTCCAAAATCAATTATTATGCTTGGTCCTTTGTCTAGATTCCTGGGGAGCTACTCACAGAAATTTGGAGATTACAAAAATATTTCAAGGTAGGTTTACTAAAGTTTGTTAGCATTGAAAGATACTATAAAAGCAGGCTAAATGCTGTGTTACTGTTAATGCTTATTCTGTAGAACATTAAAAAAATAAATTAACTTTTGTAATTTCTCATAACATGCTCATTACATTATTTATCACAGTGATTACTACAATGACAAGCCAAGATTGCAGTAGCTTCTGAAATCAAAGTGTAGACAAGTTTTCATAACCCTCATTAAACATGCCCACACTAATTTCTTAAAAGGGCATTTAACAGTTGCACATCAATCAAAACCTAAAACTACAAAATTTATTAAACACTATTAAAATTCAGTAAATAACTTAAAAGCAGTGATCAGTTCTTTTCAACCCTGGTTTTATTTCCAACTGAAGAGTTCTGATGCAGCAAACAAACTGAGAAAATTAATAAAAACAATGAACTATGAAGACAGAGCAGAAAACACTTCTGCTCGCCCCCTCTTTGTACTCTACCGGGCATACAATAAAAGAGAAAGGGAAAGCACAACGAAGATTTGGTAACAGTGGTTCTAAATAGTAGAAGTTTGGCATCACACCATTAAAAATTATTCTATTAAAAAGTACGACCATTGGGAGGGAGAAGCTTTAACGTGTAAATATTAGATTCCAATCCATATTGTTGTCCACAATGCCCCTGGAATCAACGAACTGCACAGCTTTTCCAGCTACCCAGCTGGTGTGTCGACAGCTTCATCTAATATTCTTGTCTAGTGATACAGCAAAGACCTCTCATGCCTATTTTTAAATGCACATTTTTAATATTCAATATAATGTTACTCTTTAACAAACTCTTTACTCCCTGCTTCTTTTATGAAGCTTCCCGTGGTCTTTAAAGGGATTGTTAACCAAAGAATGGATCACACTCTTTCTGCATGAGCAGATTCAGAAACACTCCATTAAACCTTTCAGTATTTAATATAAAGAGTAATCTCTCACCTCTGAGGAGATAAGCCAGTTGCTGAGTGATTAACTCTGGTGCCTTTTGAAGAATCTCTTTTACGACTAAAGAGGAAGAACATGCTTGTAACTCCAGGCTCCTGTCACATTGCTCATCTGGATTGATGACTTTGACAACAGCTGATTCCAAACTTTTATCGTCACTATCAAGCAAATTTAAAAGTTATATATATATTTATCTTTCTAGCTGTTTAGACAACCCAGTAAAAAGAGTGAAACTTTTTTCTTAAATTCTGGACTAAAACACTATTCCTATTGCTACTTGAAGTCTGCTATAAAGCTAAAGAATGTCACAACACACAGTTCTTTTATTGCTTGATACATTCATCATCATCATCATCATCATGGCTAGGCTTCGCGAACGAATATTTGGGAAGGGCTCTACCCATGTTTGTTACAAGTGCATTGGTGGCTAAAAAGGCCAATACGAGATAGACATGTCCAGTTGCAGCTTGATACATTACTAAGACTTAAATGTTTACATTTCCTTCATCAAAATCTATAAAAATTAATAATTTTAAAAAAATATTTCTACATGTGCTGAAAATATCCCTCTTGATATAGAGAAGATCTTGCATTTTCTCCATTGAATATTTTGAAAACCTACAAAAATACTTACAGGGTTTTTTTGCATTTAGACACTTTACATTTCTGTTTACAATAGCAGTAACAAAGCCAAACTAAGTTTAATAATAAAATGCTAATCATAATTCTTTAGAAAATAGAAACACAAAAAGAAATAGTAATAAACAAAAAGTAAATATTACAGACACTTTTTACTGTGAGAAGTGAATGATGCACCAAACTGATGGCTGGTAAAGAATCAACAGTTATAAGATTTACATTATTTCTCTCTTCAGATTTCCCCTACTTTTATTCTTATCCACAAACCTCTCAGAATAGGATGGGGCCATATCACAACAGGATGTTACTCATCTTCAATGAAGTTCTAAAGGGAGTTGGAAGTAAAAAGAATTCTTCACTCTGGGCAAGACAGGCAGACCATTTTACAAAGGCTTCCTATAGAAGATTCACTATGGACTTGTAAATAGTCCCTCTTAAGAATAGGTACATGGACTACCGTCTCCCACAGAGCAACTCTGACCCTCTGGCACTGATGACATTTTGAAAAAAATGTCGTAGTTGGTAAGGACTACAATAATCCATCAACCATCTTAACAGCACATATGGAAGTGTCTGGGCACCTCCAAATCAACAGAAGAGTTTTAAAGCTAAACTAGCTAAGAAGCGGGAAAAAAACTCTGATCTCTTATTTAATGGTCACATGAAACTTCCAGACTATCTGAACTAAATTAAAAAATCTAATCTAAGCTGTGTGAAAATACAAGGTTCTTAAAAATGACAGTTCCATTAAAAGTGAGGGAAATACAACTATTCAGCTTCTCACATTCATTGAATGTAAGGAAAGACAAAATATATCTTAACTTCCTTAGCATATCAATATTAATAGCAGAATACCAATATTACAGCAATATAAATATTACTGTAGAAAAAATGTAATTTTTAAAACAGCTCAAACTCATGTAAGCCATTTTATTGTACATAAAACACAATACCTTGTCAGCATGTTGCTGTTTAAAAGTGTTAAAGACAACTTCCCTTCAGCATTCAGCTGGTGCAAATTGATTTCATCTCGGAAGATATGGAATGACTCTGGGATATTCAGCTCTTCCAGTATAAATTGTGTCTCAGTGAAATAGCTAAAGTCTCTTCTTGGTATGTTCAATACAGGTAAGCAAAGAACGTCAGGAGGACTGACCTGTAACACAGGTGCACATTTGTCAGAATTGCATAAAATAAGACCCATTTTTTAATAGGAAGATATTTTAACTGAGTGTCTAATTAGAAACAGCCTGGATTTTCTGTTTGAGTTTTCCTTCCCCCTTTTACTTAATTAAAAAAAAAATTGCCTTTTTTTTTTGTTCATCTGCTTCTGTTTGCCTCCTACAGAGTAAGTGGGAAAGCCAGAAGAGAGAAAGTTTAAAGAATGAAATGAAAGTTTAAAAACTTTCTTTTTAAGAAAGTTTAAACTTTCTCTCTTCTGGCTTTCCCACTTACTCTGTGGATGGGGGTGATTTTTTGCTTCTATTCAATAAGCCACCTAACTGCTATTCAATAAGCCATTTCTTTGTATGGAGGAATACGTAGATTATTTATATTTTAAAAACGCGCCTCTAATAATAAAAAAATCATTGTTCAGGATAAAATGTTTTTACAGTAAGTTTTAATTGACTTAACAATAAGATGTCTGTAAAAACCTGGAACAAGTGAATTAAGACCACTCAGTCCAATTTTTCCATTACCTTGTCCAGAAAGTAGGCATAGGCCAAGGTAGAAATGAGCGAATCCAAATCACAGGGTTTATTCCCAAGAACAACATGGACTTTTTCCAGGCGTTTGCTCCTTTTCTGTAACAAATTACGAGACAATTGCAATGAGTGACAATGAGAAAAAAAAAAGCCAAATCACCAAGACATTCAAACACAAGTTAAGTATCAGGTGTTGTTTTCAGTTGGAGCACTTTTCAGCACTGGATGAAGGAATAGACTTACTGTGGGATCAAACATTCCTTGCTTTCACAGCTCCCAAGAAAGCCAAGAACTCTTAAGTTTCAAAAGAGACCAAACTTTAGAACCCAAATGAGGTCTGACCTGACAGAAGTCCCTTTCGCAGCAAAGTAACAGATAAGCAGCAGCTTCAACGTACATGTGTAAAAGCTTTTCAAATCTAGTAAGAAAAGCAGTCCTAAAGAATATGGAAATACACACAGTACAACACACGCATACAATAAGTAGCAAGTCATACTTTTATTTTTACCTTTTTTTCTTTACTCAGCTGAAATCAGCAAACAGACAAAGTAACTGGCTTTAACCCTGAACCTTCAGAAGCTGAACACAGCTGAAGTACCACGGGTTTTGAGTTGTTCTCACTAGCAAAGGGAACTGAGTCTGTTCTGCACTTAATAAAATCAGGAGCCTTCCAAACAAGAGGAAAAGAGAGATCTACTGTGTGAAAGCAAAATATATCAGGGAAGTTTCTACTTTTTCATAATTGCACACGCAAAATATCAGGTGACAATATTCTCTTGTGCACACCATTAATGTCAAGCTAGCTGCACAGAAACATTACAGTTTATTTTCTTTCAATGAGCTATGCTTCTTAATTGGAGAAATATACATGACTAAGCTAAGGGAGATGTTTCAGAACCAAACACATGCAACTAAATATTTTTGTTGTTGGCATTTACAGGCTGATGTACTTTTTGCTATCTTGAATTAGGATTCTGGACAGCAAAAAAGATTTCAATCTTCCAACAGAAACATATAATTGTTTTATTTTCCCCAATAATTATAAATGTGCAATTTTTTTTAAACTAACCTTTTTTCTTTGTGTCTAGCCTTAGCTCTACCTGTATATAAGGAATTAATTTAGGTCTCTTTCCCTTTATGGAAAGCAGCCATCAAAAAATACCTTCGGGTAATAAAACCAGGATGTATTTTCTTCATTCCCTGTGTATTGGAAAAGACAGTCAGCTTTCCGAAGAATACAACGACTGGAACAGATATGTTAATTTACACTCTAAGTCTTCACTAGCAACAAACTGTCTCCATTTTCCTCTTTTCAATATAATTTTTGTAATATATTCTTCTGCAGCATACATTTCTGATTGATCAGCCACCCTAAAGGATGAAAATAAAGTTCATGAGCTCATCCTTTTTTTAGTATTTTTTCAGTGAATAGAAGTCTTTTTCTTCAGGCTCATATTAACTGCATAGTAAATGACTCAGCTCTAAAAAAGAAGGAAATTGAATGAACTGACAAATTGACTACTAAATCTACAAAGTTACCCACCTCTAGGAATCCAGAGCAAACAACAATTCTAAACACTTTCAAAAATTTGCTATTCTATCTCTACATATTCGGTACCTATAAAATTAATTGCCTCCAATTGCTCAGATTCCACAAAATACTATCCCATGTTGAACTAGCAACAGTCATATGTGTTTGTGATGAACACCAGACATATTCATGTCATCAGGTACATGAGTATTTTCTCTTGAAAAATGAAGACATTTTTAAATCTGCACACTTGTTTTTACAACTCACATATTAGCTGTAGTCTCATTATGCAATTATATTGCAGTCCTAAAATCTGTAGAAAATCATGTAGGAGAACAACCAAAGATGGAAAATTGTCTTTGTCTTAAAAGCCGTTTAAAAGAAAAAGAACAATTCACATTCTTAAAAAAAAAATCAAAACCCCAAACAAATAACCCAGCATCTTTTACTCATTTGTATGCATTGGTATGCCTCACACTCTTTATTGCCTCTTCAGGAATGGGGACAGAATAATTACACAAATATTGAAGAATTCTAAGGCTGAAAGTTTCTCGCTCCTACACTTAACTTCTGAGGACATGACAAAAGCAGGACAATAAGGAGCAGAATACAAAGAGTATATAGTGGAGCATGAAGGATCTGGAGACCATCTCTCTGTAATCCAAACAGGTTAACTAGCCATCTGAGGACTGATTTTTTTACTCCAGCACACCAGAATTTCATCAAAACATATAAACCAGGACTGTGGAAGGACAGGCTATCGCCTTGGACTCTTCTCAAGAGCTTAATAAGAACTCTGAGATGGAACTTACTAAACTGAGATTTTAATATGACAGACTAACAGTGAGAGGGTGTATTTCTTGGTCAGGCTGTTAACATACTATCACTCCAAACAACTGCTTTGTTCTTCCAGAATATTTTAGCCTAAGACAAAATATGCAGTCGAGTTAACCCATTAGCTACTGTTGAAGCAATGGGAATGAAAAATAAATTTCTGAAGGCTTTCAGTGGTTTCTGTTGCACACTGCCTTTCTCTGGTCACTCCTGAGAGAATATATTTTTGTTTCATCCACTTCAATTGGTTATTTTAATGACTGTACCTCTCCCTAAGTAAGAATCTGTACATTTGCACAAAATTACTTTGTTTCAGTCACTAATCTCTCATTTTTTACTTTTTGCACAGTGATTTTGCTATGGGGTTTTTCTAATAAAATACGAAAGCTATTCTATTAATGTTAAAATACAAAGTCAGCCTGTAGGCTTAGTAAGAAATTCACATTTCTATTTTGCAGATTTCAAGACCAAAATTGGCCAGAACAAACAGCAAAGACAGTCTCACATCCTGATGTGCCTCACATCCTGATGATGTAAAACATGCTGATGAAAGAGAAAAGTGATAGTTAACATCTTGGTTTACCAGTCTGAAGAATTTTCTTCATTACAAGAAATGTAATTTTTGAAGGCATGCCTTCCAATATCAAATCATCTATAACCAAATTTATTACAAATGATAAAGTAAAACAATATTTTAAGAGTTGTAGAATACGTTTGGTCAGCTAATTGTTCTTGTAGTTCTGGAAACTCATAAAGGGAACAAAACATTACAAAGACAACCTAAAATGCCACTCAATTATTACTAGAAAGCACAAGATGATGTTTGTTACTATAACTGAAACCCTCCATTTTCTGAACAAATATTCTTATCCACATAAATAATCTCTTCTCCCAAAGTCTGATTTTATGATCCTTGCGGGTCCCTTCCAAATTCTATGATTCTATGATACCTTCCTAAAAAACTGCATAAATTTGATATAGATAGAAACAGACCAGACCTGCAGACAATCTGCACCAACCACATTTAGAAGTCTCATCCTAGTAAGTCCCATTAGAGGCAAAGTTAACAGGAAGGTTAGAACCATTGGGCTAAGCAGCAACTCCCATAAGCACATAGATGCAACTCCAACCACACATCAGCAGCTATGGTCTGAAAGCCACCACATGCAAAACTGACCAGCTGAAGACATGTCTATAGGGAAGCAACTAAACAGATACTTGCTATCTCTGACACAGCTCAGTATATTAACAATGAATTATTTATCTTATTCCCCAGTGATAACCACTAAAACAGCTCAGTGACACAAAACCCACACCAACCAATTCATATGGACAATACTTTCTACTCCAAGCATCTTTATTATTTGAACTGTGGTTTTATCTGTTGCCAGAATCATTGACAATATATTTCAATATATTTATATTTTAATAGATTACTCAAGACAGCATCTCCCTCATTCTATTTTAACACAGGAAACCTTCTTGTACCAACAATACAGACGCTCAATCTGAAATCTGTGCATCCGGTAAAAGATAACTACCAAACTGCAGAATGCCACTGCAAACATTCATCTTAGCATAAGCTATCCTAGGCCTATGAAAGCAACATTTTTAACCCTCAATCTGATTTGTAGCATCTTAGAAGTTGTAGAAGTCAGTACCTTCAGCATGACATCACCTCCTCAGATAACCATTACTGGCAAAAAGGCATCACTATCCATGGGCAAAAATCATGAAATACTCTTTCAGGAACCACCAGGTCTTGTTGTCTGTAACCACAATGCGGCTTACTACAACTTTTAAAGTAATCAAAACCTAGCAAAAAGGAGAGCTAGATGTGGATTTATGTTATGGGGAATAACTGAATAAATTGTTACAAAACTATTTATGTATTCAATAAAATTATACTTTAAAATCAATGAAGCCCTCAGAACCTTTGTTTTCATCTTTCAAGGCTTATATATGAAATTATCCTTAATAATTTAAACAGAACACTGCACAAAATAAGTGTTCCTTGCGACATACTGCCTTTTTTGTATATTTGGAACAAACATATGCTATCCCTCAATTCCCACCTCAGACAAAGGTTTTCAAAGAGCATATAAAAGAAATGGCACTCTAGCTCAGGTGACTCCCTCAGCTCTGACACACTCATATGGGAAGTCTCCCCTGTTAATTTGGTACCACCTCTTCTGAGGCTGGGGAAACTGTCTCCTCAGATTCTACGGCTGCTTGTGGTTCAGGAACCAACAGGAATCCAGCATGAGCTACTGTCTGTCATTGTGACTTCATTTATCTATTTTTTCTAGAAGAACAAGGCCCAAGGTAAGCCTTCCACTGACAGTCCTCACATGCTGTTTTAAAGATCTTAGAATCACAGAATGGTCTGGGTTGGAAGGGACCTTCAAGATCATCTAGCTTCAACATCCCACCCATGGGCAGGGACATCTTACATTAGACCATGTTTCTTCCAGCCCCATCCAGCCTGGCCTTGTACACTTACAGGGATAGGGCATCCACAGCTTCTCTGGGCAACCTGTTCTATTGCCTCACCACCATCACAGTAAAGAATTTCTTCCTAATATCTAATCTAAACCTGCCCTTTTTCAGTTAAGGACCATTCCCCCCTGTCCAATTACTACATGGCCTTGTCAAAAGCCCCTTTCCAGCTTTCTTGTAGGCCTCCTTTACGTACTCGAAGGGTGCTCTAAGGTCTTCCTTGAAGCCTTCTCTTCTTCAGCCTGAACATCTCCAACTCTCTCAGCCTGTTTTCACAGGACAGGTGTTTCATCCCTGTGATCAACTTAATGGCTCTCCTTTGGACTCACTCTAACAGGTCCATCTCCTTCTTACATTGGGGACCCCAGAGCTCCAGGTGGGGTCTCACCAGTTGAGTAGAGGGGCAGAATCACCTCCCTTGACCTGCTGGCCATGCTGCTTTTGATGCAGTCCAGGATGTAGTTGGCTTTCTGAGCCCCAAGTGCACATTGCTGAGTCATATTGAGCTTTTTGTCCACAAACACTCCCAAGTCTTTTTCCTCAGGGCTGCTCTCAGTCCGTTCTCCACCCAGCCTGTATTTGTGTTTGGGATTGCCACAGCCCAAGTGCAGGAGCTTGCACTTGGCTTTGTTGAACTTCATGAGGTCCATACAGGACCACCTCTCAAGCCCTCTGTGGCAGTGAGAGTCATCAGTGATATCTTTTTTTTCCACCCTTCCTGCTCTTCTCTTCACTGAGCAGAATTTTCTTCTGTTCTTCCCTTCTTACAGATCCAATATAGGATTTCACCGACATTTCCTCTCCCCTTATGTAGCTCCTTGAATGGCTTTTTACTATCTTACTCCTACTCAGTAATAATAACCTCCTAAAACTCTCCATATATACTCTCCAAAAATATAACTCTGGAGCATGCCCTCCAAGGGTCAACCAAGTTTACTGCTTATCTTGGAGGTCTAAGGCTGTTTCCTTTTCCACCACCTCATATAGAACTAGTTTGCACAGTCAACTGCTTGCTAATCAGCCAGCTTTGAGAAAAGCAGGCACATGGATGTGAGGCTTCCTCTTACAGGTCTTTCCAAGCAAAGACCCCAGCAGAGAAGCCCGCAACCCAGAAGAAAAAGCTTTAGATCCATAAACTCTATGAGGCTTAGCTGCAATAGGACCAAAATGTGATTAATTCCTACAGCTATCAGAGCTAAACCTAAGAGGAATCATGAACTCTCAATACCTCTAAGAATCAAAAAAATGTAAGAGGTTAATGATGAAACTAGAACTCATAAATTAAACTACATAAGAGACCAGTGACCTCTTAGTGCTGACGCTTTTTTGTTTAGCTAGATTAAAGGTAAATTGTAAAACTCTGGATGCCTGGGATAAAATGAATTAAAGAAATTATGTGTCATTTTCAGATGACATCAGTCAGGATAATTCAGTTTAGATCAGACCTACATAGATTAACATTCACTTATTGTGGTCAGAAAAGAGATTTATAAACATTGAGCTACTTCTGGAATCTATTAAGAGATCTAATTCTTAGATATTTACTACAGAGAAACTCTCATATCTGTTCAGTTTTGTTGTCTATGAACAAATAAAAGCCTTAGTATAGCACAACTGCATTTTTATGCAACTGCAGTAAAAATACCATTTCACTGCAAAGATTTTGACTAGGACATATTACCACAGTGATAGATCAAACTACAATATTCCAGTAAAAAATTACATTGTTTCTATTTTTTTTTCTTCTGTTAATACAGAATCTGAAATCATCTTGCAAAATAATAAATCCTGAAGATTCAAAATCACAGAATATGCTGAGTTGGACAAGATCATCGAGTCCAACCCTTAGACCTGTACAAGATGATCACCAAGAGTCACACCATGTGACTGAGAGTATCATCCAAACACTTCCTGAACTCTGTCACACTTCGTGCTGTGACCACTTCCCTAGGGAGCCTGTTCCAGTGCCCAATCACCCTCTGGGTAAAGAACACTTTTCTAATATCCAGCCTAAACCTCCACTGATGCAACTTCAGGCTGTTCCCTCATATCCTGTCACTGGTCACCACAGATAAGAGATCAGTGCCTGCCCCTCATCTTCCCTTCATGAGGAAGTTGTGACTGCAATGAGGTCTCCCCTCAGTCTCCTCCAGGCTGAACACACCAAGTGACCTCAGTTGCTTCTCATACAGCTTCCCCTCAAGGCCCTTCACCAAGTCTCTAAGAGGTTTATATCTTTCTTATATTGTGGTGCCCAAAACTGCACACAATATTCAACGTGAGGCTGCCCCAGTACGGAGCAGAGTGGGACAATCCCCTCCCTCGACCGGCTGGTGATGCTTTGCCTGATGCCCCCCAGGACACGGTTGGCCCTCCTGGCTGCCAGGGCACTGCTGACTCATATTGAACTTGCCGTCGACCAGGACCTCCAGGTCCCTTTCTGTGGCAATGCTTTCCAGCATCTCATTCTCCATACCTTCTAAGGTAACTCCATCTGGTTGGTGATTGCCCAGTCCTCTCATTTGTCAAGGTCTCTCTGCAGGGCCTCCCCACCTTCAAGGGAGTCAACAGCTCCTCCCAACTTTGTCAGCTGCAAACTTGCTTAGTATCCCTTTCAGTCCTGCGTTCAAGTCATTTATGAAGCTGTCAAAGAGCATAGAGCCCAAGACAGAGCCCTGTGGAACTGCACTAGTGACAGATCACCAGTCTGATATTATCCTATTTACTGTTACCCTCTGTGCTCGAACCGTGAGCCAATTGCTCACCCACCACACGATGTGTTTACCCAGCTATACATTTTGCTGGACATTTTGTCCAGAAGGATCCTGGGAGAGACAGTATCAAAATGAAATCCAAAAAGATTACATCAACTGGTTTCCCTTGATCAACTAGGTCGGTTGTCACAAAACGAAATCAGCTTTGATGAGCAGGACTTTCCTCTCAGGAGGCTGTGCTGGCTGTGACCAATAACTGTGTTGTCTTTCAAGTATTTTTCAATATTTCCCAGAATACTCTTCTCCCTAACTTTACCAGGCACTGAAGTGAGACTGACAGGCCTGTAGTTTCCAGGGTCCTCCTTCTTGGCCTTCTTGAAAATCGGAACAACATTCACCATTTCCAGTCAGCTGGGACCTCTCCACATTCCCAAAACTCTTTCTAGCATAAACAGGAACACCTACAAAATGCTGTCTCAAGGCAAAAAAAGTTATCGTCTTCCCTCTCCTTCAGACACATTTACTCCACACACTAACATTCCACAAATGCACACACAGCAGGCACACACAGCCTTGCTTTCTGAGCTTTTTGCCTCTAATTTCACTAGTTCTTCAGTCCATCAACTGCCATGAAATGACTGCATTTTAGTGCATGGGATGGGACAGTACTTGTCAAGCATAGCAATTCTTTCAAGGAAGGAGCAATATGGCTCAACAGAAGCCTATTAAAAAGAAGTTGCAGAGTCACATAATAATACAGCATCAGATACAACACTGAAAGCTTTTCCAGCCATGTGGCTGAAGCACTAATAAGACAGTATAAGCTGCACAGACACACTTAGCTTTTCTGGAAGTGCACAAGGGAAAAGCCTAATGATTCGGACAAAGGCCAAGATAGTAAAAAAAAACTGTGTTGCAATATTTAAAGTCATTTACTCACATGAGAGATGCTTTTTGTACCTACTTGGTAGGTCTGGAATTCTACCTCCAAACCGGAGGTGCAATTTAATGAGTAATCATTTTGGAGTGCATCCTGCATTTGTCTTGCCTACTACATTTGCAGTATTATACTTCCATTGGCCTGAGGGCTTTTAAGGTGATTATCCTTCTCTGTTGTCAAAGAAATGGCTTTATGCCAAGACAAAGTTAATTTGTCATGAAAAGTTCAAGTTAGTTAAATATTTCATAAGTCTTTTCAAAAGAAAGCTTTATACTGGCCTGGAAAAAAAGGAAAAAGATGGTCTCTTATCCTGATAAGTCTTTGTTTTCCTCAATTTTTGAGAACAGACAAAAAACTATTACATTTCTTTGCTCCTGTACATGTACAGTATATAATATATAGTAATTTACGGTACTAGTTGTAAAATACCTGGTTACATAAGGATTATTCCCTAAGGAACACAATTTAGTGGCAAAAACTTCAAGTGTGGCATATTTTAACCATTAGCTGTTGAATATATATTGTACAATATTGCTTTACTTAAAATAAGATAAAAAAAAGTGGAATAATCAAGAACTCAATACCATTCTTAGAAATGGCTGGATAGGCAGAAAATATCCCCTGATACTTTGCTTTGAATAAGATCTGTGACAAAAGACCATGACTAGTCTATAACAAAGATAAGGAAAAGACCTTCACACCTTAGTCACAGAATTTACCTGGGCTCTAACTGATACATGTAATTTATCCAGTCTTATTTGCACTACTCTCTGTACTTCCCACAGTAGGTTGAACACAGCCTTATGGTTATGTCTGTCTTCTGAAATTAATACTTTAAAAGCTATATTTAAGAGTCAAGTGCTTGATAAAAAGAGTTTTATTTAAAAATGTCACTTCTCAATTTCACGGTATTCCATAGAATTATACTGTTCCTTCAAAATTAATGATGGAAATGAGGCAGGTTAACTATCTAGCATGCCAGACAGACAAGGAAGTCCTATCCCTAGATTGTTCCTAGAATTTCCACAGGACAGGAACTCTTTTTTCCAGTCATTTATAATAAAGATTTGGCATGGTCAACTATTGCTGATGAGAATTCAGTTCAATATATCTGCATTATCAATAGGCCCTGATTTGGCATTCCGCAGACAGATAAACTTAACAGTGTTTATCTACAAACATCTACTCTCTTTTCAATTTTAATTAATTTTACAGCCTATAACTACATGCAAGTCTACTCTACCTGGTTTTGGAATACCTTCTCTCTAACTTATCACATACATTTATTCACATTGCAAAAAAACCAGAAACGAACAATGACTTCTACAAGCAGTTTTTATTTGAAAAAGAATAGTTGGCATAATCAAATAATGCATAAATTCCATTTAAATATAAAAAGAAGCACCACAGAATTGAGAACATAAATCAAAATCTTGTTGGCTCCTTTTAAAATTAGATTTATTCCATCAGTTGGATTGGCATTGATTTTTCATCATGTTTTATAGGCTTTACATGTTCACACTCTCTTGCTTCTCCAAATTTTTGCCTTTAGGATCAACACTTGAGAGACCACTTCTACTCAGTCACGGGGTGTATGTATACAGAATATCCGACAGTATGCGGTTTTCAAACTGAATCATACATGGGGTACACATACACACCCACAATCACACACATTTTGGAAGCTTCACTTCGTCTCCGCGTGTTTTGATTCCAACTCTGCTGTTAAACTATGGTAAAAAATGTATTAAGTCAGACAGACATTAAATATGCTTTTTCTTAGAGAATTAAAGAAATATAAGTTTTTTATGATACAACATTAAAAAAGTGATAAAAGGAAATACTTATTTTAACGACCTTAGTCTCAGTAAAGATATCATATTACTCTTCCTGCCAAGATAAAACAGGATATACTCTGCTGTTGCTGAAAGAGGAAAATGTTCCCAGCAGAATGATTATTTAAGTTTGACTCAGCAGTACTTCAACAGCCTGTCAATAGGATTCTCTATCACAGAAGTTACTGAAGTAAAAATCCAAGTTCCCTCTTCCTTTTATGCTGCATTAGCTCATTTCTTGTTCAAATTAATGCATTCTGTGGAGGATTAGTGCACTCACCTAATAACTGAATATGAGCAACACAGCATACAGCAATTTAACTCTACAAACGAACAAGTTATATTCCTGCCCTAGGTCATCTTTAGTATGTAAAGCCAGCCCCATCTTCGAATTTGCAGTTCAACTTACATTACTTCTCTTCCTTCTCTTTCCCCATTTGCCACTTAACATGCAGAGGTGAGACCAGGATACCTATCTAGTTTACAGGACTTGATAATATTCATGTCTTCGAGGAATTGTTTGGCTTACTGTAGGATCAAAGTGTTGTTTGATATATTAGAAACAAACGAGTTAAAAGTAAGGAGCACATTTACCTGAGGAGCAAAGTGATCCCATCATATTAATTGTATCAGTTCTGTGTTTTGTCAGGAGGTGACGGGTGGCAATAAGCCCCTACATCATACACTGCAGAGCTGAATGAATTATAGAGAGCAAAGAGAAAGTCTATTGGAGAAAAAAAGTTGTGTTTGTTTTGGTGAAGGTAAGGGAATGCAACTCAAATAATGCAGTTAATTTACCTGCCTCTCACAGACTTAACATCTGACCTTGGAGTGTTTGAGAAGTTTAGCTTCTTCTTTACAATGAAGGAAGCAACTTGGCAAATGAGAATATGAGTCAGTAGGCACTTGAACACTGTGTTGTACAGGAGTCCTTGGGGTTGAGCTTCATGTTTCTTATGTCAGTGTAACCCTCAGGTGACGGGCACCAAGCTGAACAGGAAACCATACCCTGAAGTGAGCCAACAGACCAGCAGAAATATCATGAATGAGCAAGAAAATCATAGCTGGAGGAGATGATCAGGAGGCCAAAGCCACTTCCACTTTTGCCTTTCTTGTTCAACAGTTTTTATCATACTATAATTCTAAAATGGCTTACTCTCTGATAAGATTGATACAGACAAGACATCTTTTTTTTGTTTGGGTTGGGCGGGGGGTGGGGTTTGACTTCAGTAATATTTTAGTTGCTCTTTCTTCTTCCACACTAAAAATCAGAAACCAGTTAACATGTACTCCTCTGTAGAGTACAGCAAGCAATACTGCTCTGCCTGCTCTAAACACCATTCCCCAAAAACTCCTTTCTTATCTTTGGCAGCTTTGTCTTCCATGAAGGAATTCTATTACTGTTTTACTCCTGTTGTCCTTGTGCTGGATAGATGTTTGGATAGATTAAAAATTGCAATATTGTGTTTGTTGGTAAAATGACAATGCACTCAGAATGAAACTTGACTTTACAAAACCAATCCTTTTTTTTTATTTTGGATGTTATGAGAAGAGAAACATACACTTCATTATGAGAAGGCACTGCCTTTTTACTCATACAGTAATTAGTTATGTCTATACCATTCAGATCTCTGAATTGCCCTCACCGTAATACTAGTATCAGAGCCATAGACATATTGCATATGAGCAAGAGAAAATCCATAATTACATTCCAGTATTACTTTTATCATGCATATGATTTCAGTGTATGTCTAATAAAATCATGTAGCTTTAACGTCTAATACTCTTTTTTACGTAGATGGTACTAAAGCAATAGAAATTTGGAAGTAGTTTATTTAGTACGTTAGGCTGGGTTCAGGCTGGAGACAGATGAAATATGTTACCTCTTGAACACATACGCAAAGGATATAATCCATATATCAGAAGTCTCCACATATGGAGTAATCCTCTTTCTCTGATCATTTGGGCTGTGTCTGAGTATCCAGTCTGTTCATGAAATCCAAACAGGTCATTAATACAATGACCCACTGAGCACTTCTTGGAACAGTGTGAAACCACCTTGGTCAATTTGCCTCAGCAAAAAATTCAGTTCAGCCGGTCACCACCACGACGACATATCTCCCCTCCAGCACAATCAAAAAGGCATAACCCAACACCTATGCTAATATTGTTGAACTTGGACCTTAACACACGCTGGTGGGATCTTCTCAATCACTCATGCTTCCTGTTGGATTGTCTGTCTTTTGCCACAGCAGAACCAGTGCAAAAATGTACTGCCAATGTCTCCAAAGTCAGACACATGAAATTTAAGGGCTGATGCTGCATTCCATTTCATCAGCTAATGCCAGTGTATTTCTTCAGAAGTCAGTAATCTAGACTTATCATATATTTTGCCTCTGCAGTCAATGTTCCTACACATCTTCCTCTTATGATGGCAAGAAGACTCCACAGAGCTTTCCAAATTGCTCTCAGGTCACAAAGTATGTTTCAGCATAAACATTAACCAAAACCTTTTCTGAATCAGGCTTCCCCATTGTAGTGGTATGAACTAAGTTTTCCTCCTGAAGCTAAGAAAGTGGTAACCCCCAAAGGGTGGTAAACCCCTGGAAGTTTTGAAGTTTTGTCCAATGGGTGCTCCTGCAAAATGTAAACATACCACAAGCAAACGGAAGAGTTGTAGTTGGTTGAAGAAGTGGCAGCCATGTTGTGAGCCATGAGGAAGGGGCTCAGAGCCCCTTGGAGGGCTCTGGCCCCCTCCCAGCCCCGGCTGGGGGGACTGCAGAGACTTGGAACTGTGTTAAACTGGACTATGTGTCTGTAGCTGTGAGTTGGGAGATGTTTCTTCACTGTGAGCAGCAGCAGCGGCAGCAGAAGCAACACTGGCCGGAGAAGGTGGCAGAGAGTCAGAAAAGATAGGATGCGGCAGAGGCATTACAGCCAAGCAGGAGAGACACAGTGTTGTCCGAAGAAAAAAAAAGAGTCAGCAGCAGAGCTACAGAGTTTTGGGGGTAAGAACTGAACCAGACCCAACCCCCCCCCCCAAACTCCTTTGAGACCTCCGGGAGAGGAGGGACATGAACTCCTGTTAAGGAGAAGAGTCTTGGACATGCAGCACTAGAGAGAGAGAGGAGCTGAGAAGCTCAAAAGCATCCTGAAGTTGGACCGGGATGGAGTAGGAATGCAGAGGGGGTGACCTTAGCTCCCCCCTCGCACTGCTGCCAAGGTGGCAGCCTGAGGCAGAGCACAGGAGCTCTGTAAAAGGGAATCTGAATTCCCTGAAGATACCAGACTTTCACGAAGACCCCCCTGCGTCTCGTGATATGACCGTGGTGAAACGACCTTTGTCTGGGGTGACGTAGCCCACGGAAGACCCCTTTGCCTGCGTCAAGGGGCCGAGGGGGATACCCCCTCGTGAGTGCTGGTAGAAATCCAGCTATCAGCTGCTGCATACATGTGAAGAAGACAGATTGCTGCTGTAGAAGATACTCCTGCTTAGAGTCTGGAAGGGATCTGTCCTTCTTCCCTCCTGGACTTTTATTTGGAGGGGAGAAGAGATCTGATCCATTGTAAATACTTATGTCATGGTAGAGATAGTTGTGATTGTGTGTATAACGTATTGTAATATTTATTTGTACAGTCATTGTAATATATTCCCTTTCCCCGTTTGGAGTCTGGTGTGTTTTATCTGGAAAACCCATCTCACATTAGGTTAGATGTGGAAGGGGGCTAGGACTAGGGAATTAAGATTTTGGAGAATCTCAAACCATGACACCCATCTATCCTTGAAGCATTAAGAAGGCATTCAAACATATTTCCTTGATACCATTTGGCTCACTGCAGATTTTTGCTGTGTTTTAAGCACACTATTGACTGCATTAAATAACCTCATAATCACATTTAAAGGCTTAGTGATCTAGTGCCACCAATACACTAAAATATATGATAACAAATGCAGTCAGCATTTTCCATACCATATGCTTGTAAATATTATTCTGCAGGGAACCAATTAAAACTATGGAAAATTTGGAACACAGGCATATGGAACAAAACAAAGCAACTTATCTTGTCACCATGGTGCTTGCTCAGTACATCAATTAGGGAATGGTGATATTATAGGACAAACAAATGTCACTTTAATTAAAGTGTGCTGAAAGGCAATATACAATAGCAATCTAAAACATTCATTTTTGCTGTGCTGATGTTAGTTTTCCTTCTAATGAGATACAACAGGTAAAACATACTCCTGTAAAAACAAAAAATCCACAAATATTCCTATTTGAAGAAATGCAACACTAGTCCTAATTTATTGAAAAAACTGCCTATTTTAACATTCAGTGAGAAAAGGGTAGGAAACTGAAATGGAGTATTTGGGTTTCCAGGAAAATATTTAAAATACTGCTAAGGATATAACATTCTTTCAGGGGAAAAATAGGTTTGAGCAGGGACTTAAATGTTTTTCTCCAAAAATGCAGTGCATCATGGAAAACACTGAATCTAGTTCTTGTATTCGTCCAGTGTAATTGACAATGTAAAAATAGTAAAAGAACTGGAAGAAATATCACTTTAAAGCAAAAAGTTATCAGGAGGTGGAATCATGATTATCTGATCCCTGAGGCAAGCTGGAAAAGACTGTAGGAGGAAAAATGCTCAAATTTGCAATTCCCATTCCTCCTTGTACTTCACAGTTCAGCACTGCAGTAGTTAAAGCCCCACAAAGCACCACAGCGCTCATTAGAGAGATTACCAAAAAGATTAAGAACCTAGAGGTTACATATTTTGGGTAAGACTCCTGCATTATTACTCCTGCATAGTGCCAATGACACCTTGAACTGACATACAGATGATGATGCTGCAAACAATATTTATAATGATGATTATTATTATCCCTCTGATGCACAACTCCATTTCACATTACTTTGTCTTGACATGGAATATATGTGTAACCGAGCCATGTTTAATTTAATGCACTTGAACAACTGGTACAGAAAAAAAAGAGGGAACCAATTGTGTTAATCCTGTTGGTCATCAAGTAACGTTACAGCACAGCTAAGATCCGTCAAGAAATACAATACAATAAACACCTCTGTCTCATACAGAATTATAACCAGATTGTCACTAGCTACTAAAAAAAACCCACCTTGAATGGAGGTGAAAACTTCAGTAATGGTAAAGCCTATTGATTGCACAGACAGACTTTTATCTATCAAGGTAGTTCAATATCATCTCATAAAAGATACATTATAGAAAGATGAACCATAGAATTAGAGAGTATAAAGTATTAAAATTACCTTTATGGTAAGCATATCAACTATTGCCTTAAAAGTGCGGAAAACATTAGACAAAATATTTAAAGTGTAATTACAAAGTAAATTCAAGGATTGTTTGTATTATAAAACAATTTCTTTAAAGGTATCACATTAATTTCAATTAAAAAATGGTAAGCACTAACAGAATATAAAAGTAACAAACACAACTAGCAGAGATTTTTTCATTTCAGATTTGGCTCAGTTTCATTCATTTTGATTAAAGTTTTCACAATGTATTATTTCAAATTTTATTAAGCAGAATGAAACAGTAGATATAAATTGACAAATTCACATATGAAGAGACACTAATGACTGATTAAGATATCTTCCTCAATGACAGTTTTGCTGAATCCTCTTAACACCAAAATGGGCAATTCATCATCCCTGCCAAATCTGCTGTCCTAGCTAATTCAAAAGACAAGAAATACTTTAGAAAAAGATATGGTTACAACAAATTACATTAACATTTCAACTTTACCTTTCAATATCTTCTCGTTCTATATTGAACATGCTACGATGTATTTTTAATCTACGTAAAACACAGGTAACTGTGCCTTCCCCCACACAGGGACTTGCTAGATTTTCCCCAGTAGTAAAGGTCTTGGTTTCCAATTGAAGAGCATACTGTTAGGAAAAGCAATGTTCATTGACTTCTATGCCTGCTGTAGTTAAGAACAAAGAGTACAACGGTAAGGAGAGATATGTAAGCTAGTAAAGAAAATCTGCTTACTCTGAATTACTTCCACTAAACCACAGAGCTCTGAGCTTGTTTAAATTCTGATTCTGAGGGTAAAAAATATCCGAGAGCACAAGATCCTTCCTAGGTCCTAAATCTCTGGGGGTGACCTCAACCAACCAACCAACCACAACAACAAAAAACACTAAAAAATCCCCAAATCAAAGTAAATAAAAAGGACAAATCTAATGCAGAAGGCTGATCACAGCAGCCAGACCCACACTTTCCTACTGGTAAAGTCTGAGACCACTGGTAGGGCATCTAGAATTGTAATTCAACCCTACTTTGGCAACTAGCAACACAACTTACTCCACCACATGGACAAGCGTTATGTGCCAATAAGACAATTCCTGTGTCTCCAATTATGAGAATGCTGCAACACATGAACTACAATTTCTCTGTATCCTCAACAAGTTCAAGGTGTTAAAGGGATTCACTGCCCTTCCAGATACTGACCAAGCATCCAGATTAACACCTGTTACCACAGGAACAGTGGTAACATTAGAAACTTTGATGTCATGGCTTTTCAGTGTAAGGTCACCCTCTGTTCTCAATTTGATATTTCTTTAGCTTATTATTTCTGCTTAGTTAATTGTATAAATCTCAACAGATCAGAGGACCACTACACAGCATTTTGTGTAATACAAGCACTTATCACTGAAAGAACAAAAGGAAAAACTGCGTAGTTTTCTTTCCCTTATACGGGAAGCATGTACTGGCCTTGTGATGCTGTTGAAAAGGGTACGTGTTCAGTGTTAATGGAATTAGGAAAGTCTGTTAAAAATAAACACAGAGTAATTCTTTCCTTTCTTTTAGCAGCTAAATAGAACAATAATTTCTCTTAGGATCACTCAAAGAGGATATGGTATAATGGCAACATAATTATACACAGTCATATTTGAACATTTAATCTCTAGCTGTAGATAGAGTTTATACGTATAAGCACCAACATATACTTGCCACTCCTGAATAAAAAAAGCACATAATGTCTTAAAAAAAACATACTGACTTAAGAGAGATTTGAGATGTTCCACTGCATGATTATTGAAATGTTATTAGTAAGACATTTTCAACCTAAGGCGACTGAAGGCCCACACCAAGACCTTAAACCATCTTGTCCAGGAGCTGCTCTATGCTGATGACACCACCCTTGTTGCCCACACAGAAGCAGCTCTGCAGTGTTTAACATCCTGCTTTGCAGATGCTGCTGAGCTCTTTGGGCTGGAAGTCAGTCTAAAGAAGACAGAAGTTCTCCATCAACCTGCACCTCATGAAGTCCCCCATCATCCCCACATCGCCATTGGCCAATCAGAGCTCAAATCAGTCCAGCAGTTTAATTACCT
>NW_016690194.1:2448785-2496285 GCF_001604755.1 Lepidothrix coronata
AGTCTACTCTGGCCTCCAATCCGGAGAGACACCATCTATAACGCTGCTGATGCTTTTGAGAAAGCGCACAGGATCACCGTTGAGGAGAAAAGACAATGCAGAAAGAATTGTGCCTTGCAGAATATTCCACCTAAGGAGACTTTCTGCTGTGCCTTCTGCAACCGGACATGCCTGTCTCGTATTGGCCTTTTTAGCCACCAATGCGCTTGCAACAAACGTGGGTAGAGCCCTTCCCAAATCTTTGTTCACGAAGCCCAGCCATGAGGAGTAAGACATTTAAATTTATACAAACCCACAGAGGCTTTGTGATTTGAGTCATCTATTATACAGATGACTATGAGAAGCAAATTTTGAGAATGAGATCTATTTATAAAAATAGAGTGCAGTGCAATGCCTGTCAGAGGAGATCCATATACACTTGCTGAAATCACATGAATATTGCATTCCTGTAATTTAAAGACTAACCTTACAAATACATTGTAATGATGACCAACAATTTGAGAGACAGGAATGCTAATAATTATGCTTGTTAGTGTCACAATTAGGATAAAAATAGAAAGTTTAAATTTTATTTAAGTTTTTTCTTTAAAACCAGTCTGTAAGATATACAGATAGCAACATACATACATTTTAACAAAATGCATGACTTAAATTAGCTGTTTTGTTATGAAGGGTATATCATGATGCATTTGGGCTGAGCAACATGCTTAAGATAACATTAGCAAGAAAACCTGCAGTTCTTGCTCTGCTGACAATTAGTCTGTGAAATCAATTAATGTGACATAAAGTGATAGCTGTACTTAACAATAAGACAAAACCTAACTTTAAGAGCCTTTTAAAAATGCACAACATGGGGAAAGTTAGTAACACACAAAATCTACACTTAACTGGTCATCATGAAGGAATTCTCTTTTCAGGAATGCTTCATCATAAAAATCAACATTCAGAGAATGTAGTAAAAATATTTAAATAACAAGATTTTTTAATTAATATGTAACACCTCAGAAAAATTTGCCATCCATTTTGGAAGTCTGAATTCTTTGCAAATAGCAGGACACAGAAGACAGATACTACCACTGTCTAAGCACTTCCTTCATCCATCATCAGCCTTGGCTCATACCAATAGCATGACACTACCCAAAAATTAAACTAGTAGAGTCTCAGTATAAACATTCTAAGAGGAAAAGGAAGGGGAAGGGGGGAAAGGGACATTTCAGAAATTCTGTCCTAAGCAAACATAGCAGTATGGTATTTTCCCAGATACAAAGTATTATTGTTCCCAGACACAAAAGTGCCTTTTTTAAACATTATGTAAGTGCAACTGACTCTCCAAATACGAGATTTGACAATATCAATTACAGTTCAAAGTGAACCTCAAATTAAAGTTGTAGAAAGAACATGAACCTTAGCAGCTTTCTACAACAGTATTAGTATGTTTCTCCTATTTCCTCCAAAATATCTTTGGTTTTGCCACATAGTGTCAAACTGTACTAGTGCTACTTACTTACCTTAGTATAAGTTACTTCACCCTTTTTTCTAGCTTTACTCTACAAATTATAATGTAGCCAAGATCCCATCTCTAAGTTACCAAAGTTTGACTCCACTTTTCACTCCTAAATGTCTTCCACTTTTTAAAAATACTTCTACATTTTATGTTTTTGACGATTTATACATTTTTATGAAGAAACTAAATTTAAATGTCTGTGGTGGAATGAAGTTACAGTAACCTCTATGTAGCACAGTTTTACCATCAAAAGGTAAGAGTCTTAAATTATGGATATAGAAGTGCCCACAGGTATGAACTCTGGACATTTTACAAGTTGAGAGTTGGTATTTGCATGTACATATTCATGTAGGCATGCCAGCTATGTTCAGACTATCCTCCTATTTAATAACATGGAATGAGAGAACTACTTCTATGTAAATTTCTAATACTTTAAAGATGAGGAATACCTGCTTAGGTATTAACACTCCACATAGAAGTTGTGTACAGAGAGGAATCTTGGTTTCCATCCCCACCTCAAAGGTTATATGGTCAGTCCTTTGCATCATTGCTCCAATGCCCCTCACTACCTGGACTGCCTAACTAGAACTAGTTAGGCCCAACTCCATTCCCACCCTTCTGCTGGTTTCCTGGCATAGCAGCTGTGTGGGTCTGAGGACAGGGACAAAACAGGTATCACAGCTGACTTACTGAGTACATTTACCTTAGAGATTATCATAAGCTTAAAAAATCATATTGCACTGATGTTCCGTGTCTTCCTTTTTCTTCCCACTGATAGCAAGTCCAATTCCAGGATTTTTAATTAAATAGCAGATGATAAGGAGCTAAAATCAGACCTGTTGATTCTCTCCTTCTGGGACACTTCAAAAGATGCACTTCCAAGAGATGTGTTTTAAGAGAAAGAGACTAGACAGCTTTAGTATTAGGTGCTGGATGACAGACTGCCCTGTCAAAAATAGAAATAACACTGTGGCTTAACATGGCCTTCTTCAGAAAGAAGAGAAAAAACTTTCTTCCCACAGACGATTTAGCAGCAGAAGCTATGAGCACCATAGAGGATAGGGAAGGGAAAACCCATCTCTCTGTGACTGGAAACACCCCACTATTTTCAACTGACATTTGGTTCCCTAGATTAACACTGCTCTCTGGCCTCCCATACAACTATCAAATTTATATAGGTGTTTGTGAAGGAGCAAGATTCATGATGGGAGAGGTTCCAGGCGTGGAGAAAGACATACAGCAATTGACAGGACTTTATTATATGGACTTTACCGTTATTATGTGGTTTCAGATATGTGTATTGCATTGTATCTACACTACACAGTTCACAGCCTGGGCATGCCCGGGCTTGCCAGGAGTTTGCCTGCTCCCTGCTTCCCCGCTCCCCCCTCTGACAGGCTGAAGAAGCTGCAGAGAGGAGACAGTTACCATTCGCCCTTTCCTTCCCCGGTTCCTCCCACATTCCTCCCCCTTTGCCTGTGTCCCTACCCCGATTTGTTCCCCCGTTTGTCTGTCTCATGCTCCACCCCATGTTCTAGCCCTTTCCCCGCCTGAACTCATAAAACCCCGTCACGCCTCAATGAAGCGTTCCATTTGCACCTCTACCTCGTCTCCGTATCTATCCGTGCTGTGTCACGACCCCGTCCCCCCTCGCACCGTGGCACGTGTTTGTATAACGGCTTAACAGGAAAAAGACCTAGTTACTAAAGCTCATTGGGTTTGAGCTATTTTAAATTTTATGCATGTTCATTTATGTACATTAAAGTCCCTCAGAAACATTTGGAATTACATAAAGCTGGGCTGTTGAAATTAGTATCTCTCTAACAATAGTAACTAAACATTGCAGACAAATAATGTAAGTGTAGAGAAAATAGAAGTTGTCAAGACTCAGGTCAAGTTTGCAAGTTTATTTAGACTTTTGACAGAACCTGGAACTAAATAGGACACTTCTGCATTAAAAAAATATTATCACTCTATTTTCACTTTTCTCTTGAGATTTTGATTTGTTGGGGGATTTTTTGGTTGGTTGGTGTTTCTTTTTGTGGGGTATTTTTACTGGGGTTTTGCATGTTTGGTTTGTGTGAGAAACAGAGACCCAATCGGGCAATTTCCAATCAGAATTTTATTATATGATAAAAGCAAATTCAGCGCTGGGTGATCAGGGAAGGGGTCCAACAACTCCCAACGCCTGTCACACCCAAAGAAGACAGTTGTTCTACATTTATTTCCAGCTACTTCATGAATATTCATTATACATAAGCATAAACATTATACATTGTTAAGTCAGACACTCTGCAGATGTCTGCTTGCTATCTATACAAAGTTATAAATTTCAAGAAAGGTCCTATTATCTATCTAACTAAACAAAATTGTCTCACTATAAATCCTACACAAGGTAAAAGGGAGGTAACTTGTTTTATCTCTTTATAGGGGCCCAATTAAGTTTTACGACTTGTTTTTCTTTTCTCTCCAGGTCATATTGACCCTTCACTGTTTCCTCTTAATCAACTCGAATTATTTTCTCAGTTTATCACAGTTTGGTGGGGGTTTTTTTATTTGTTTGGTTTCTGTTTGTTAGGGGGGTGAGGAGAGGCTGTGTGTATATGATCCTCAGTCCCGGGCCTGGACCCTGTCTTACTCAGCAATCATGTCAAATAAGGTTCTATGATTTCCAGCAATTTATTCATAAATTAAATGTTCATAATCTTGTTCAAAATAGTACTCAGTATTAATGCCAGGAATAGCATGGGGCTTGCAAGTACCCAAGTATTTCTGTAAAGATGCAGAAAGCGCAAGAAAATTCCCTTGCCCTGTGTGTTAGCTACTCCTACAGACTTCTGTTCATTTTCCTTATTACAGAAGTGGTTTCTAACTCCCAGTGCAGACAACATGCTTTTCTATCTAATTCACATCAAATTATCACACAAATTGGGTACTTCCTAAATATTCAGCAGTGAAGGGTTACCTCTTCCAAAAAAAAAAAAAAAATCCAGGCATATTTGAATTAGAAAACATGCCACTCCTTGGCTTCTCTGGACTGTCACAACAGTCTATTGCAAGGGCTAAATCTTTTTAATATGAAGATAAATGGTCTTTCAACTGTAGCTATGTACAGTGTCAGTGACAGCCAGTCACATGTTCTGTCTACAGCAGCTGTGTATTCTGCTGAAATCTTGGACTGATGGAGCTTATCCTGTCCTTCCTTTAAAATGACAACGAAAATGACAATGAAAATACCTGCAAGAGCATGTCAAACAATGACCACATAGAAAACAGATCCATTTTAGATTTTGTAGAAAAGCTTGAGGAAAATTGTTTACTGTATTTCTTCTTGTTTCAAAGGAAGAATTAAAAGCTCTTCATATTTTACAGAATCATAGAATCCTTGAATATCTCAAATTGGAACGTATTCATAGGGATCATCAAGCCCAACTCTCTGATCCTTGTAGGACTTACCTAACACTAAACCAGATGACTCAGAGCATCATCCAGACTCTCCTTGAACCCTGACAGGCTTGATGATGTGACCATTTCCCTGAGGAGCCTGTTCCAGTGACTGACCACTCTCTCTCCCAGTGAAGAACCTTTTCTAATGTCCAATTTGAACTTCCTCTGATGCAGATTTGTTCCATTACCTTATGTCCTATCACTGCTCACCAGAGAAAGATCAGCAGCTCCCCTTCCACTGCCCCCTCGAGGTCTCTCTTTAGCCTTCTCTTCTCCAGGCTGAGCAAACCAAGTGACCTCAGACATTCCTTGGAAGTCTTGCCCTCAAGGCCTTCAAATTTTTCCTTCAAATCAATGTGAAAATAGAGTATTAAGAGTACCTTATTTTTTTAACAGTGTTTGTCAGAAAGACAAAATCTTATGCCCATACAATATGGGCATAAGGAAAGCCTAGTTTCCTCTTTCTTTAGAGGTGCAAATTTACGCAAGAGGATAGTATTTCTAATACCCATGAAAGATTCCAACTGGACCAGTCTTATGCAATAAGGTCTCAATGCTTGCCACCTTAGGAATTTTCTTGCCTGTCTCAACAATTTCTACATGCAGACTCCCTAAGGTTTGTGCTTCTCTCTGTGTGTGCAAGTGACAGAAAGTGTGAGTGCATAAGCAAGTGAACTAGGTGAAAGTGGTAATTTAATAGTATGGATTAAGTGAAAACTGGTAAGGCTAGGATGCCAGCTTGGACAGCTACATTCAGTGTTAATAGCTCCCTTCTAGTTTCTTCTGCCTTGCCTCTTTTTTTTTTCCCTATAGATTCCTAAAGGATCTATATAGTCACTCAGGAAATGTTAAAATCCAAACCTGTATGTTAAAGCAAGTCCTACATTCTCAAAATGCAATAAATAAGTCTGTGACAGACGTTCATGCATTTGAGAAAGATGCTTACACCTTACAATGCCAGGAATGCAACCTATTATGTTACCTTTCATGTTTTCAGATTGCACAGAACATGTCAGATTACTACTCCAGCTGTAATTTCTGCTACTGTACTGCAGTTCAAATGATATAAAATATATAAGTATAGCCAATTCTGATTTATGGGAGCAAAGAGCAGATTCTGCTCCTACAGACTGCTGCTAACTCAACATTTGTAATTATGATGAGGTTGTAAGAGAAGCAGCTAGATTCTAATCACTACGTAACATGGCAACTAACTACGTTGCTTTCTCCACAACATCATCAAACAGCACTGATCTAGAGTATGGAAATTCAAAATATGTGAAGACTTAAATTCTCACTAGCTCAAAAGGTAAGTGATTAAGCACTCAGGCAACAATGGAGGACACATGTAAATAAATGGGTCTAGAAAGATGTAGAATGTCTTTCACATCTTGTTTAGCATCCATGCTTATTTTCCAGCACAACAAAATACAAAGAGAAACAACCTCAGAAGCAGACAGGATGATCCCTCTGGTTATCTAGCAAAGGAGAGCATGTTGTAAAGTAGAATAGAAAATGGCAGTTCATAAACAATCATAAGATGCTCAAAAGAACAAATCTGTACCTCATTGGTTGGCACAGATGGAAGTGACAAACTACAATATCACAAGCACTGATGAAGAACCACAAAGTACTTATATTACAGCGCTCTGAAACCACTGAAATTTACTAGGAGGCTGTACTTTTTTGTACACCCCTACTCCTAAAAGCCATATGACAATATCATGGCTCTGCCTATTGAGTAACGTACTGTGTGGAAAGGAGAGAGAGAAGAAAGAAGAAAGAAGAAAGAGGGAGAGAGAAAAATAAAATAAAATAAATATATAAATAAAGATCTTGTTACTGCCCTGTCTTTGGAAGCTACAAAGTTGTGGAGAAAAGGACACAAGAAGGTAACGTCATCTCCTTATTGCTGTTTGCATTAAAAGAGAGCATTTTTATATTTAATGTTCCATTTTAGCACACTGGAAGCACTCTCTTCTGTTTTTCTCAGTATAAACACAAACTAATGCTAAGAACACTGGCATTAATCTGTAGTTTCACTATTTTAACACACAGAACAGAACTTTAATTCCCAACCTAATAGAACGGTTGCAAGGCATTTGACAATAAAATCTCAAATAAGTTCTACAAGAGGCTTGGGGGGAAAAAAACCAATAGTAAGCCTTGAAGTTTTCTCATGCAGTGGTTTCTGCCATCATAGACAATTTGCTAAAGAGACACATTCAGATTATTTTATATCAATACAGATAACAGAACACAGAAGTAGCATGTAAACTGTTTCCACAAAAATAAACTATATACTTTAACTTGTTCTATTTTCAAGAAAATCTCATCATTTCCAGTCAGAGTTCCTAGTCTTCATACTTACCTAAACTTAACTAAAAATATTTCTTTATATCAGTTCATTTTCTCTATCAACTGTAACTTTTGTTTTACTAGAGAATATGTAAACAAATTATCTTTTCAGACCATGAGACTGTAACTGGTCAGGGGCGAGGGGGTGTGAGGGGTATGTGTTAATGGCTAGTTTGTTTGTTTGGTTTTTTTAAATGAAGGCTCAGCACTTTGATATTGAGACAGGCTCATACTATAAAACAACTGTTGTACAAACTTTGCAAAACAGATCAACCAAAATACGTCAAACCCAGCCACAGAAATCCCTCTTCCACTGTTTAAAAGCTGACAGTTGAAAACTTCAAGAGGTGAGCAAATAGCTGCTAAGATTAGATCACTTAACTCATTTTCACATGTGATCTAAAACAGGATATAAGTCCATGTCTCTGGAGATGAAAGACTAGAATTCCAATCTGCACCACTCTCTTATCCATGGAATGAAGGCTTTAACGCATTGTTCTGCCACTTGAATAAATGCAGCCACTGCCTTCGCTTTCTCTTAAGACTGTCAGTGTTGAAGTTCTAGAGTGCATCAAATTTTCAAGGGAGGGAAGCAACTCCACATTGTAGCATGGAACTGTTTTGATATAAGTTTATATAGTTAGCCTCTCAGAACATGCAGAGAACAAAGAATTGTACAAAACCATTCCACACCTCTTCCTTTCATATACAAAACAAATTTTATGTAAAAAATAGCCAAGATGCATAATTTTAAATCTGGTTGCAGCAACTGCACACTTTATCTATCATTAGCCTCTACAGTTCCATCATATCACAAATGCAAAAATTTCCCTTTGGGGTGGTAGGGAAGAAGTATATAATCTCTTACACCGACTATGCCTTAGTGATACGATTCAGGCTATAAATGCCTCACAAATTTAATGATTAATTAATTTTGAAGAAAAAAACCCATCTGTAATCCAGATTGTAACTTGATTACAGTGTTTTTGTAATTAAGGTAAATTGTAATTAAGGTAAACTTGAATTACAGTATTTTTGCTAGTCAAAACATTACCATACCTACTATTTCGAATAAGTCAAGAGAAAGAACATCTAAGTCCACCTGTGCAAAAAGGGAAAAATTTCTTTTCTGCACTACAGTTATTTCAATTGAATAAGTAATTGCCATTTTCATGCTTGTTCAAACAAAAAAGCAAAAAAAAAAATTGAAGAAATACAGAACCAAATCCAAAACCAAAGAGAGGCCAGAAGTGAAACAGTGGGGTTGAAATCATATCTGGTGTTTTAACTTTATAAGGCTATTCACACATGTGTAAAAAACAGGCAGGAACCTGGCAGGCTAACACTTCCATGATTTCATATAGACCTAAACATCTTCTTACAGACACAATATACAGGTACATCACATAAAGCCACTTGTTCTTCTAAGTAATGTGACAGCCCAGGATACAGCTGAAACAGATTTAAACTAAGTAAATAAATATGAAACTTACGCAGACTGCATACAGGCATTGTCAAAAAATAGTAGTTAACTTTTCCAGCAAGTAAACTATCACTGCACTGCATCTGACTCGGCTGTTATATAGCCAGGCCTGCAAATGACTTCGACTGAATATTAAAACACTTATTAAGTCAAAGAAAGGCTGCTGAATCAATCAACTGATTATTTGCCAACTGTCTATATTTAGGACTGGCCCTCCAAGTATTTAAAAGTTTACCACCAAGCAGAATATGCCTGCCTCTGTCAGCGCTCCAGATTCTAAGTCTTCACATATTTCCACAAGTTTTAAAAGTATAGTAGTAGCTGAAGAAACAATTTAGAATTTTCTTCCTCCCTAACAATTCACCTTTGATCAGCTTTTAATCACTATTTGTACAAGTGCAAGAAAGTATTTATTAAGAATGATAATTCTTATGCTCTGTATCACAGTGCAGCACAATAAGATTAATCATAAAGGAAAATGTCACTGCAGCCTGATGGTGTGTCGCTCAGTGAAAGGCTACTTCAGCAGCTAATTTAGTTATTTAGCAACAGAGACTGTATATAGAGTCACCTCCACACAGAAGACTAAATCAAAATCAAAACTGTTCCAATTACAAACAGACATGCACACAATTATTGCTATCAAAATGCAGCAAAATCAAAATTTCTTAAATAGGACAAACCAGGTAAATCATTTCAGGTACATGGCAAAATCTCACTGTGCTCTAGACAGAACTTTTAATAAGAAGGCTTAAGACTAATGAATTCAAGCTAGAGGGGAAGGTACCAAAGCAGGTTATGACTGTGCAAGATGGAACTGGGCCAATGCATTAGGTCTATTAGGCCTACTACACATTATTCAGTTACTGTCAAACAATAAAGTAAACAAGGAAGGAGAACTATCTGACGTCATCCAGACATCACCATTTTCTGAAATGTTCCTAACCTTTTCACTGTCCGTCTTCTGTCTTCACTGTACTGCAATATATTCATATCTCATTAGAACAAGTGGTATCATTCCAGTTATTAAGGACTGTGATTGGTCTTACTGTTGATGGCACCATGCTCCCTTTTGGAGAAAAACGATGTAACAGGAATGTTATGAAGTCAGTTAAACTTGAAGCCTCATCTCCCTCAGGACTCCAGGCTGGCAAATGGGACTTCCATGCTGTTCCAGTCCTGCCCTTTCCCCAATAAAATCCCACACCTATTCCACACCTCCCCAGCATAAACACTTTATACAGTCCAACTCAGTATGGCTAAAGCTGATGTTTTACTCCCTCTCCTTTTATTATACCTCTCACAGAAACATATATAACAGATACATAGGGATTAACAAAACTATCCTACATGCAGATCCAGCCCGTAATCTTGGCATCACATTCAGTTTAGACACACACATCTTGCCTATTGCAAAGTCCTGAGGGCTTGTTTAGCTCACCAACTTTTCCTATTTACTCTCACCTCACAGGTAACACTCTGTCTATCATTACCTGATGTGATGTTTTAATCACATAAAAGTTACTTAGCTTCAGCAGAAGTAACATGGCAGCTTCCACAACCATGCTCTGGGAAGCCTTGCCCTAGCCTTTGGCTCTGACTCTGCCATATTGTCTCTGCCCATACAGACCTCTCTCTTCCAGCTCTTCTTGCTCCAACACATGAAAGAGAATGCCTAAACTACATTTTAAAACATTTTCAAATCTTTCTCTGCTTAGTCTATCATTTCCTATTCAATAATGAAATGCTAACTTTTATCTCCTGCCAGTCAATAGCAGAGAAATGGAAAGGGTAATTAGATCATCTCATTTCCTCTGATGTTGCCCCTATACTCAAAGACGTTTCCAAACCTCAGCATCTTCCGTTTTATGTTACTCCTACTCAAAACTGCCCTTTGCCATGATGCATTTGAATTTTCAGGATTTTTAGCTTTTTGTAGGCTTTAATGTAGCTGTATAGTCTGTCACACTTTAGAATTGTAGTCAAACACTCACCAAACCCTTTCCCTCATTTCATATCAAATTTTCTAAATTCTTTAAGCTTGTTTAGACTTCTTTTCAAGGCAGGCCTTCATGCTGTTTAAGGACATTTGCATCCCAGGCCTGAACAACAAGATACCATCATAGTCAAAGCAACCTTCAAGCCTGGAAACTTGAAGCCTCCAAAAACAATACATGCTATGAAGAAGAGGAACATGAGGAAGAAAGGGGTCTTAGGACCTCGACCTCCAACCCAACTTCCATGGAGGCGTGCCTGGGGGGCAGATCTGGGGGCAGGTGGTTCTCGGATAGGACCATAAATTGTGAACATGGGGGGTGTGCACCATTCATACTCCTTGCTCCTGAAGGCCTTCATTAAAGAGCTGCTCTTATCTAATCTCTATTAAATTTGCCTGGAGAGTCTTTTCTGGCTCCTGATTTTAAGGCAATAGCCAAAATTCTAACAAACAGGTTAGGAAATATAAATGTTACCACACCTACCTATTACCACCATACTACTACTTTGGATTTATCTGCTTCCTCCACTATGTTTTTCAGCTTACTTAATGGACTCTTCAAGACAGGCATTGAACAGATTTTTTAATGTAGTATATAATCTAGCACAACAGAATTCCGGCCACACTTAAGTAATAGTATGGATAGTGTGATATCTTAGTAAATACCCTACTATACTGCACTGAAATGCTTATTGAATTTATTTCTATGTAGAACAATGTAGAAAGTATGTCAGCTACATATGGAATGATTCAACAATCCCAAAAGTTAATCGGGATAGAATTTGGCTTAATCATGATTAATATGATGTGCTTCACCTCCCCCAATGGAAAATGTACAAATGTGTGCTTTACTCCCCTGTTTACACTCTTTTTTTTTTTAAAAAAAGGAAAAAATATCATTGCACCAGAGACTGATGAAAGGCAAGGTATGCAGGTTATTGTTTAAAAATGCTATTTCTGTCCTCCAAAATGATGAAAATTCAGGAGGGGGAAGCATTTTGATTCTCAGCTTCTGCTACATGTTTGTAGTCTGTATGGCTTTAGTGGAACTGTATGAGGTTATTAAATCATTAAGGTTATTAAATATTTTCCTTACAACTACAGATTGCTTTTTAAAGTAGTTTTACATATGTTCATCCAATTCAGGTTTTATTTTGGTTTCCTTATATGGAGAGGCTTCCTCTCCTTCCTTGGGAAACTTCCTTCCTAGCTAAAAGACCCCATTTTCAGGAAATATTTTCCTTATTAATTGTTTTGCAATTATTTATTTATACCTATGTACATGAATGAATGATTCCTTCCTTTCTTTGCATTGCTTTTAGTAACCCCATAGATCCAGACTACTCTCATGTCTCAGTGCAGCAGTAATTTAATCAAGTTTTATATTTAGTTCATTTTTATTTTTCTTGGAAGTCAAATCTTCAAATAATTTTGCTATGATTCGCTGAATTCTTCCTCCAGTTAAGAAATACTTATAGTTATATGGTACCCATAAGAGACTGAAGTATTCCACTTTAAACTGTATAACAATGATGAAAAACAGAGAGAGAAAGTCTACGGGACATAACTTTACCTAATAAAGATGTGTGTGTGTGTGTGTGCATAAACATATAAATGTCTACTACTGTCTTGCTATGGGATATGAAGACTGTATCTCCAAATTGCATTTCTAAGACATCTTTCACCATTCATGCATGTCTTATTTGCACTGAAGTGGTCCCTGCATCTATCTCCTTCTTTCTACTTCATGCTCTCTGTTTTTCTTCCACATATTGAATGTATATTTGGCATTACTCTTCAACAGAATTTCACAAAAATTTTTTCTAATCATTTCACTCAATTCTGTAAGCCCTGTAATAGCAGTGTAACTGCTCAGCATGTTTCACAACTATTCTTTGGTTAAATATTTACCTCAAAATTATATTGGTGCAATGTTTACACTTTTTTTCCACATTACTAATGAATGCTGACTCTGTAGTTCACACTGCATGGTTTCTTCTGACAGATTTAATTAACAAAAGGTTAATCAGCTCTAAGACTGATTCTACAACATTTCTAGGTGTATGTACAATTTACACGTGAGTTTTCCAACTGAAGTCAATATCATTACTCATACTCTTTATTTCTGTACATACTGTAAGTGCCCTGCTAAGTGGAGTCAAGTCCCCTGTGTGCTGCTGGATTAATGCAAAGAAGATACATGAGAGGGTAAGACTTGATTCCTTGTCTTAGTGCTTGAAAGCTTTTTTTCTCCTTGGCTTGGAGAGTTTAGCAATTTCTGGAAAATAACTTCTGCTTCGCTTCTGTAACATCTCTCAATTCCCATAAAGCCACAACTTTATTCCAGCTAAATCAAATATTATTTTCAAAGCAACCACTGCCTATCACTGATAAGAAAACTCCAGACAGGAAAATAAAAGGCAATATGAATAATTATCTAAGTGACTTGACTTGTTTTAAAACTGTGGTCACATAAATCTACTCATGTCATGCCATCACTACTAACTGTTCTTTGAACTTCTTTGCCTCAGAAACAAACACAACATTCATTTTTTGTATCTATAGAACCAATGCCTTGAAGGCCTTTTTTACTATTCTCAAGGGCATCTCCCTGGTGGAGGGCTTCCTCCTCAGTCTCGAAAATGTCCAGTCATGCAGTACAGTATTTCCCTGTCTAGGGGCTTAACTCCCCATTTGTCCAGTGTGTTATCCTGTCAGGCTTAACACTGGCCTAGAATTATAGTCTCTTTTCTTATATCAGCAAGGGATTAAAAGAACTCAAGTTTTAGAGAGTTTGGGTTCTTTTTTCCAAATGCTGTTAACTGCTAAAGATGACACAGCATTTAGAAAGATCATTTCCCCACCTAATCTGCTATTCTCTGCAGGAGGAGGACCATCTTTCAATTATTAGTTTGAAGCAGTTTTCTGTAATATGTGGATCAGTATTATCTATGCATTAAGCCCTTCCCAGGGCTAATTCTGGTCTTTCTGATTTCCCTGAAGCCAGCATACAAAGCATTAGGCTCTCCATTAAGCACAGACCTAAAGTCAGGGGAAAAGCACGGTCTGGCAGCCCTTGGTCTCAGCATCTCATGGGGGAATTTTGATTTTTTTTTTCTTTTTTTATTCCTACAGCTACTTTCTTGGGAGACTCCCTTGATTTAACGTCTCACAGTCATTCAGCTTCACTGCAACAGCCTGAAGAACATGAGATTACTTGAAAAATACCAAACTATCTCCTGCAGTACACAGTATTTCACAAGAGAGAATTACTAAAGAAATACTTTCTGAATGTTTAGTTCTCTATTTAATTGACTAACCTTTTGATAATCAGTCTGATAATCATTCTAAAGTTACACCACTGAAGACTTAAACATTTGATTTATTTTCCTAAAAAATTATACAAAATTATGTATTGACTGATCAGTCACTCTTCTCCAACCTGAGAGCTTAGCTGCACCTGAAAGAGTGTAATCCAGAGAGATCAGTAACATAATATACTGGGGAAAATACAGCCAGTGTTTGTGAAGTATGACATTTTTGTACAAAATTGTTTAGATTTCATTCTTGAATAATTCAACAAACTTGCAGAGAAGGACAAGCAAGTCAATGCATTGTATTTGAGTCTTCAAAAACATAATTGAAAAGTCTAGAGGCCAGTAAAGAAACTAAATCACTAAAGAAAAAAGGGGTGCAATGTTCTCATGACATAGTACACAATTAAAATTAAGAAAAAAAGGACAGGAACAAATGGTCAGCTTTTACAATGATAAAATAACAATGAAGGATTCTCCACGAGGATATGTGCTGGGATATGTGCTGTACCTCATATCCATAAATAATAAATAATATTACTTCCAGTTGGACACGCAGGCAAATAATGAGGTGAAAAAAGCTGCAGACAATACCAGATTATTTAGGAGAGTCAAATCTAGAACTGGCTACAAGAACTGCAGAAAGGACTCACAGCACTGAGGGACTAGGTCATAAAACAGTAAACAGAAACAAGGGCCAAGAAGCGTAGACTAGGGAAAATGTCACGTCCCTTTTTTAACTGTATTGAGGTACTGTAGACTGTCAGATGAGCTTTAAAATGGGTACTACACGGAGAAAACATCTTGTATTCGTTTTACCTGATACTCCAAAAGCATCAGAAAACTGCTTTCTGACAGTAAAACAGAATAAGTACAACAGCAAGAACTCTCAAGAAAATGGAAAAAAAATAAGATGTTTTTATACTACTGTCAGTCTCTTATGCTGTCATGACTTAAATCTGACAGTTCTGGGTTCCACGACTTTCAAAGGGTTAATAGAATTATAAAATCTTCGGAGAGAGGCCACAAGAATGAGCAGAGTGATAGAATTATGCTCATGTATGAAGGAGCAATAGAAAACCTTAGCTTGGAAATGTCAGAGAAAACAAGGAGGGTACGGTAATATTTAACTAAAGAAAGAAAACGAAGAAAAAATATTCAGATAGAAGACTTGTGGAAGACACACTAAAATTGTCAGACAATTTAAAGCAAACAAACAGGGATACTGGCCCACTCAGACAGAGCACCTGACAAAACTGTAAATCATAGAATCATAGAATCAAGAGGGTTGGAAAAGACGTCTAAGATCATCAAGTCCAACCCTTGATCCACTACCACCATGGTTATAGACCATGGCACTAAGTGCCACATCCAGTCTCATCTTAAAAAGCTCCAGGGACAGAGAATCCACCCTAGGCAGCCCATTCCAATGTCTGATTACCCTCTCTGTAAGAAATTTCTTCCTAATATCCAACATAAACCTCCCCTGGCACAGCTTAAGACCATGCCCTCTTGTCCTACTGCTTGGTTGCCTGGGAGAAGAGACCAACCCCCACCTGGCTACAACCTCTTTTCAGGGAGTTGTAGAGAGTGATGAGGTTTCCCCTGAGCCTCCTCTTCTCCAGACTAAACAACCCCAGCTCCCTCAGCCTCTCCTCATAGGACTTGTGCTCCAGTCCCTTCACCAGCCTTGTTGCTCTTCTCTGGACCTGCTCCAGCACCTCAATATCCTTCCTGAACTGAGGGGCCCAGAACAGGACACAGTTCTACAGGTGTGGCCTCACCAGCACTGAGCAGAGGGGAAGAATCACTTCCTTGGATCTGCTGGTCACACTGTTCCTGATACAGGTGAGGATGCCATTGGCCTTCTTGGCCACCTGGGCACGCTGCTGGCTCATGTTCAGCTTCCTGTCCATCCACACTCCCAGGTCCTTTCTGCCTGGCTGCTCTCCAGACACTCTGTGCCCAGCCTGTAGCGCTGCATGGGGTTGTTGTGGCCAAAGTGCAGGACCCTGCACTGGGCTTTGTTGAACCTCATCCCATTGGAATCAGACCATCTCTCCAGCTTGTCCAGGTCCCTCTGCAGAGCCCTCCTGCCTTCCAGCAGATCAACACTCCCCCCCAGCTTGGTGTCATCTGCAAATTTGCTAATGGTACACTCAATGCCCTCATCCAGATCATCAATAAAGATATTAAAGAGGACTGGGCCCAACACTGATCCCTGGGGGACACCACTGGTGACCAGCTGCCAACTGGATGCAGCACCATTAACCACCACTCTCTGGGCCCGGCCCTCCAGCCAGTTCCCAACCCAGCACAGAGTGCCCCTGTCCAAGCCATGGGCTGCAGCTTTTTCAGGAGTATGCTGTGGGAGACGGTGTCAAAGGCTTTGCTGAAGTCCAGGTAGCCCACATCCACAGCCTTCCCCTCATCCAACAGGTGGGTTAAGTTGGTCAGACAGAACCTGCTCTTCCTAAACCTGTGCTGGCTGAGTCTGATCCCTTGTCCATCCTGTAGGTGTTGTGTAATTGCATTTAAAATGATCTACTCCATAACGTTGCCAGGCACTGAGGTCAGGCCTGTAGTTTCCTGGATCCTCCTTGCAGCCCTTTTTGTGGATAGACGTGACATTCACCAACTTCCAATCATCTGGGACCTCCCTAGTGAGCCAGGACTGTTGGTAAATGATGGAGAGTGGCTTGGCGAGCTCTTCTACCAGCTTCCCCATCACCCTTGGATGGATCCCATCTGGTCCCATAGACTTGTGAGGATCCAGGTGGCTCAGCAGGTCACTAACTGGATTTCCTCCTGGATTACAGGGGGGCTATTCGGCTTCCTGTCTCTGTCTACGAGCTCCAGAGGCCAGCTGTCCTGAGGACAACCTGTCTTACTGTTGAAAACTGAGGCAAAGAAGGTGTTAAATACCTCAGCCTTTTCCTCATCTTTGGTGACTATGTTCCTCCCCATGTCCAGCAAAGAATGGAGGTTTTCTTCCTTGCCCCTCCTTTTGCTACTGATGTATTTGTAGAAGCACTTCTTGTTACCCCTAACAGAAGTGACTAGATTGAGTTCAAAATGTGCCTTTGTCTCTCTAATTTTCTTTCTACATGACCTAACTATATTCCTAAACTCTTCATGAGTAGCCAGCCCTTTTTTCCACAGTCAGTACGCTCTCTTTTTTACCCTAATTTTCTTCAAAATCTCCCTGTTCAGCCAGACCGGTCATCTTCCCCAACAGGTCACCTTTTGGTACACTGGGACAGCCTGCTCCTGTGCATTCAAGACTTGCTTCTTGAAGCATGTCCATCCCTCCTGGACCCCTTTGTTTTCAGGGTCTGTTTCCCCAGGTACCCTCTGAACCAGTCTTCTGAGTAGGCTGAAATCTGCCCTCCAGAAGTCCAGGGCAGAAGTTTTATTGAGGGCCCTCTTTGCATCCCTGAGCACTGAAAACTATTATTTCATGGCCACTGTGCCTCTGACCACCACATCTCCCACCAGCCCCTCTCTATTTGTGAAAAACAGGTCTAGCAGGACCCCACCCTTGGTAGGTTCATTTACCAGCTGGAGCAGGAAATTATCCTCTATACACTCTAGGAATCTCCTGGACTGCCTCTTCTCTGCTGTGTTGAGTTTCCAGCAGATATCCAGCAGGTTAAAAGTCGCCCACAAGAACAAGGGCTGACAATTTTGAGATATCCACCAGCTGCTTGCAGAATAATTCACCACCCTCATCATCCTGGTTGGGTGGTCTGTAACAGACTTCCACCAGGATGTCACCTTGTTGGCCTTCCCCCTGATTCTGATCCACACGTACTCAACCTTATTGTTACTGAATTCAAGTTCCACAGAGTCGAGAAACTCTCTAACATATAGAACCACCCCTCCACTACTCCTACCTCACCTGTCCCTTCTGAAGAGCTCATAGCCATCCATGGCAGCACTCCAGTCATATGAGTCATCCCACCACGTTTCCGTGATGGTGACTACAGCACAGCTTTCCTGCTGCATGATGGCTTCCAGCTCCTCTTGTTTGTTACCCATGCTGTGTGCATTGGTGTACACGCACTTGAGCTGGGCTGCTGATTTCAGTTCTAACTCTGGCTTTCCACCCTCAGGCTCATCTCTGGAGAGCCTGGTTTCAACTCCTTCCCCCTTCAAACCTAGTTTAAAGCCCTCCTGATCAGTACCACCAACTTAGGGGCTAGAGTCCTTTTGCCCTTGCTAGACAGATGAAGCCCATCTGACTCTGGCAGGCTTGGTACCATAGAATTTGCCCCATGGTCAAAAGAACAAAATTCTGCCAGTGGCACCAATCCTTTAGCCATCTATTGATAACATGGGTTTTCCTACTCCTCTCCTCATTCATCCCTGCTACTGCAGGAACTGAGGCAAACAACACCTGTGCTCCTGTCCCATTAACTAATCAACCCAGTGCCTTGAAGTCCTTTTCAATTACCTTGCCACGTCTTTCATTAATATGCTGCTGCCAGCCTGGACCACCAGGAGTGGATAATAATCACAGGGCTGGATTAGCTCAGGGAGTCTCCTACTAATATCCCTCACCCGGGCCCCAGGAAGGCAGCAGACCTCCCTGTGGGATGGGTCCATTCGGCACATAGGGCCCTCAGTTCCCCTCAGAAGGGAGTCACCTACTACAACTACCCTTCTTTTTTTCTTTATAGCTGTGGTTGTAATCCGTCTGGTAGATGGGGTGCAACCGGAAAACCCTCCAAACAGATCCTCTTCTTGACTGCCCTCTGCCTGGCTCTCTGGGTCCAGGGCCTCATACCTGCTTTTTAAGGTTATCGTGGGAGGTGATGGGGGTCATGAGGAGATTCCTTTACCTCTCTGATCAGGAGGTTCCGTTCCTCTCCACCTACTTGGTTTGCTCCATCTGCCTGATGGCAGGAGGGGCAGGGCTTCACCATCTCCTCCTGGACTTCTTTTGGGGTTGAAAGGGTATGACTCCACCAGTCTATTTCCCTTTCACTCTCCCTAAAGCTTCTTAGCCTCTCCACTTCTTCCTTGAGCTCTGCCACCAGGCACAGGAAATCACTCACCTGCTTGCGCCGTATGCGGGTGTCTCTCACGCTGTCCTCTGGGATTTTGTTGAAGGCAAAGCACAAAAAAACAAACACATAACATAGCCAAATATGTGGAAGATGGTTCTAGCTGCAGCTAACATAGCAGTTGAGCTATTCATTTTGAACCAAGCTTTCAGCACTTGTTCAGCGGGCCTGTGTATTCTATGGCTTATAAACCCCCACTAGACAAGACAGAACGCTGGTTTAGAAGCACCTTTGGCCTCATGTAATCTCACCTATTCTCACATTATTACTAGACTTAAGAAAAAAATGGGGAAAAACCCGCAGGACTGACCCATACACATCAAAAAAATGTCAGTAGGGCATCTTTTACATACTGTCATGTTTTGCCTTGTAACACTTTCCTTCCTTGGTTTTACATGGATTACATGTAACAATTTTAAAGATTGTCAGTGAAGATTGCTGAGGATGTTTTACCACTACAGGACAAGCCACAAAAGCAAAATTCATTGTTCTTTAAGAAAGAATAGTCTAGTGGAGACTTTATTATTAATAGATAATACGCAGAGAATTTTCCTCTGTAATAATCAATGAAGGTACATAATACAAGAGTCTTAGAAAACAAAAAAAAAAGTGCATGTCCTTTGTGCAGCACACTCTGAGGCTATAATTTCCTCCATGTAGAAAAACAGCCTTGAATAATGTTGTGGCTGGATCCAGACCCAAACGAATGACGAAGCACTTGCAGCAATAGGTTCTCCTGCACCGTCTGGAGCAATTGTTCTTCTGGAGCTATTGTTCATGAGTAAAGAAAATTTTCCTTTACTCATGCTGAATAAGTAACTATATAACCAGTGCACTGTTATCAGTTTAACCTAAGAAAATTACCTATGCTGTGAAATACTAGCACTGTAAGACTGGCATCATCAGGCCTCTGAGATACAACTGTAGGGGTTTTAGCATCTTCCACAGACACAGCTGCAGTAGCATAACAAACAGCAGCTCACTCATTCTGAGCCATTAACCCATTTACCTGGGCAGCTTTAACTTCCATCAGTGGCAAAACGAAGATAGCCTGTTGTTTGTCCTCAACTCAGTCTACCTTGTCCTCAACTCTGGCTACCTTGTACCAGCTGAGAAAGATTCCCCACAATAGGCTTGACCAAGCCAGAAAACACATCATCAACCCTCCATGTAGCAGAATGCAAATCCTGAAGTACTTTGGGTTATCATTTTCAGGCTACTGTAGTACAAACTAAACTGGCAAATTGAAGTCAACCTATAAGATTTATAGATCTGTTTTGAACTGAATACACCAGTGCTCAGATGCTTCTTCCCCAGCCATGCTCAGCTGACATGACCATACAATGAAACATCACAGTCAGAAAGACACTTGCTCCGACAATACTATGCTCCAAAACATGGCTTTCCCTCCAATGATTCAGAAGGTACAAAGAGAATTCTGCACTTTTTTGAAAACCCCCATTGCAGGAATTAAAAGGGCTGTGCTCTTGTGTGTTCAGTTAATCAATTAATTATTTAATAATTATCTAATTAATATTATCTACATATTATATAATATCCATTCTCCTCGGGCCTCTTCAGACTAATAGTTTTCTAGACAACACCTTTTTGACTATCAACAGATATTCAGAAAGATTAATGCAATACTTGCTTTTAGAGGCAAAATCAAGTTGTTTTTAATGCTTGGTACTTATTAGTGGGAACCGCTATCATTGCATAAGTAATGTCTATTAAGTAATATCACCTACGGTGTACTTGAGCAGAAAGTTTGTCAAAACCAAATCTCCAGCTCAAATTTCACAATACATGAAATGCTGATGAAAAAACATACTAAGTATTTGTAACTGCACTATGCACTATCTTCTAAGAGGGCTACAAAAATTCAGACTGTGTATACAAAAACATAAGGGACATACTTTATAAACTCTTAAAAAGACATTGTATAGCAACTTAGTTGGCATGTGACCAGGATGACATACTTCATGTTTACCCTCGGCATTTGCCAGTTAAATATTAAGGGAGCCATTAAGGACTTAATTTTCTCTTCTATTCTGCCAGTCCTCTAAAAAATTATTTAATTCTCTGATTTCCAGCAATGCATGACAAAAAAAATGATAGTATAACAAATCATCCTTTACAAATCATTACATATAGAGAACCATGTTAGTCAAAGAAAGAACATCTTAGGTTTAGGATTGCTCATCCTCCACAGATTCATAACAGGTCCACAAAACTGGGAAGGGCCTACATTTTAAATTATCAACAACGAAGTTCACATTTAGTTATCTACAGCAATCTCAAAAGGGTGGGGAGGGAACCCTGTAAGCACATGGTTCCAAGTATGCAAAAATACAGGACAAAACTAGCAGCCGTGGGATTTTATTTACAACCCATTATTACTCCTATAATTGAACACACTTAGAGCTGGGATAGCTAGCGGGAACGCAGGCTACACATGAAAGGTAACAACTTGATAAAACTGAGTTTTGCAGAGAAAATCAACCCTCTTTATTGTAAACAAGCTGGCCTAAGACCAGTTTGCACTGCGCATAAGAGGGAAAAGGGCACTAATTACTTGGGGCTAGATTATCAGGCAAGGTAATAAAAATAAATGCACTGCGGTTTTAGCTCAGCCCGACCATCAAGTCCTTTGAGAACAGGACCTATATATATCTGAGATTCCTAACACAGTGTCGAATACCTATGGCAAATAAGACACAATTATGAAGCTGGACCTTGATAATCTTTCTGTTTTTCTCAGTTATTTTATGTCTTGCTTATGGAAACTTATGCCCTATTGCTAGTGAAATTTAGACCACACAAATAACAGACTGTCACTGACTTCTCATACATAACTATTCCTCCATTCAACTATGAAACTTGATGCATCTGAAAGTCTCTACAAATGTGCAAATGATCCCAAAACGACATGCTGCCATTCCCTACGTGCCTGCCAGATATGGGTTCGTATATTCGTACAGCAGAGCATTATTCAGCAATAACCAGATGGCAGAGAAGGTGCAAAAAGATAACGCATCCCCAAAACACACCCCAGCCGATGCTAAGCTCACTAGCCCCATTACTAGCCCAACGGGGACTAAAGCACTGTTGGAGCTCTCCTAGAAGTTTCGGGGAGCACCCGCGGGGCCACAGTTACCGCAAGTCGGGCGAAGTTCCGCGCCCGCTGCCCCCGCCGTGACTCACCAGCTTGGACTGGGCGCGCTGCAGGAACTCCTCCATGGCGCCGGGGGGCCGGGCGGCCGGGCGGCCGCGAGCAGAGCAGGGCAGGGCACAGCAGAGCAGAAGCACCACCGCCGCCCCACTCGGCTCCGCGACTCCCGCGCCCTCCGCAGCGGAGCAGCCCCGCCCCGCCCTGCCCCGCGGGCCGTGACGTCAGGCCGTGCTGCAGGGGCCGCGCGGAGCTCCGCGAGGCGCGGGGCGGGCGTCCTGGGATCCGCGCGTCCTGGGATCCGCGCGTCCTGTCACCCGCGCATCCCCTGGTCTGCCCGTCGCCCTCCTCTGCGCGTCCCCTGGTCTGCGCGTGCATCAGGCCCCGGAAAGCAGCGGTTTGCTCTGTGACAAGAGTTCGTGACCGAAGTACAGAGGGCGCCCAGACCCGCCTCGGGGTCTCAAAGCAACAGGCAGCAGTTGGTGTCTGTTGGGGGCCCTTGAACAGCGATGACTCAGTTTTCCATTTCACATCTGCTAAAAGTCAACAATGGAAAGCTCGAGGGCATCAGTCAAAGGCAGCGAGCATTTCGGGGTCCCCTTCCCATGGTGGCACAAGGACTGGAGGGAACCAAGCAGTGGGTTCAAATCGAAAAAGACTAGGATTAGATTAAAGAGTAGGAAAAAACTCTTTAGTGCAAGGGCGGAGAGGCACTGGAACACATTGCACAGGGAATTTGTGGCTGACCCATCCCTGGAAGTGTTCAAGGCCAGGTTGGATGGGGCTCTGAGCGACCTGATCTAGTGAAAGGTGCCCCTGCCCATGGCAGGGGGGTTGAAACTAGATGATCTTTAAGGTCCCCTTCCAACTCAAACCATTTTATCATAATTCCAAGATTCACAGTCAAGCCTTCAGAAACCCTACCCTCTACCTCAGACCTAGGATCCTTTCTAAATATAGTGCCCACAGTCACATTTCATTTATATTTTCAGTTGCACAGCTTGCAAAGGAGTCTCCTAGACTAGCGTCCACTTTATAGAGAAATAAAGAGAAATGTCTAAGAGCTAGAATCTGGAAGTACAGAAGTCGATGGAAAGTCACGTGATGAGTGTAGAGTAGACCAGGAAATAAACTGTAGGATTTGCAGCTTCTCTGATGCTATCACACCACTAGGATTCACTGGTGTGGGATTTTTTTCCCCCCACTATAAATAACTACCCTGGATAGTACAAATTTATTATTCCAGTGAAGCTGGGCCTCACTGAGGAGCTAGTGATGGCTAATTGTTAATAAACTCAGTGTTGTGAGATCTGGGATTTTTCTCTCTTGTGTATTATTTTACAGCTCATTGAAGATATTACTGTAAAAGCTAAAAGCTCTTGCTTCCTTGTTAACAAACTTTTTTTTATTAACATAATCTACTCTCATTTGATTTGTTGATTCTTTCATGATATCCTGCAGATCCTATTACTGTGTTTCCTGTCATGATCAATTTGCTGTGCCCAGTCATATGTTCCTATTACAAATTGTTCTGGAGATCAGAAAAAAAGAACCCTAACCTGTATCATAACTATTTAAAACTGAAAGGTAAATCTTCATTAAAACATTAGAGTGGACAAATTACATGAAACAAAGTACTCTAAATGACAGTGTTCTAAGTGGAAAAAAAGAATTCTCTTACATTTACTGGAACATTTCTTCTTCTGAAATACATTAGTGTGTTATTGTGTTTTAGTACTCTATCTGAATTTTGGTTTTCTGGTTGTTCTATAGAAAAGCAACTCTCTTGAAAGAGTGCAGGTTTTGCACAACATATTCTAATATTTGTAACTTAAAATTGAAACTGAATATTACAATACAGAAATTGCTATATAATTTGAGATGCAGAGTTGAGCTCTATTGAAAATGTATTGCTCAATAAGAAAAATATATGAGCTCCAGAAAAAGGAGTAGAGTTTGTATTTTACCTCAGTGAAGTTTGCAAAACAAGTGGAAAAAAAAATCCAGCTTGCTACATGAGCTAAACTGAAGTTTGAGAAACTGATGCTCAAGGAGGTCATTTTTGCTGCATAGGTATTTAAAAAAAAAATAAAGCCAGAAGGCAGACTCTGGTCAGCAAATAGTTGAAGAATAAAAACCTGAATTTGCTAAATAGGCAGCAAAGTTGTATTCTTATGCCTCATACCAATAAGCACTCTTACTCCCATACACTGTAAATATAGTGTGTTGACTAATTACTTCTTTGTACATCCACTTAATAGGTCTGCATATGTGAATATAGTCTTACATAATGTACCCTTACCCTTAGCCAAGTGGTCTTTCACTGAATATAGAGGAACTATGTGGACTCTTTGTGATCCACGTGCTCGAATTCCAGAGATGGCCTCAGTACAGCTGCATTGGAAACAAAACAGAGTGCACCTGAGCTCCTGAAAACATGGGCAGTAGATAGCTTTTGAAACTGTTTTTTAAGTGACTTGTTTGCCTCCATAATTATTGTATGAGTTAGATACTGAGGACATCCTATTATTCACATCCTATTGGGCAAAACCATGAACAGAGAATTAGTCTTTATGTCTGCTTAATATTTAATAGAAAGTCCTTAGCCTTATTCTCCTCTTTTGTACCCTACTTACACCCACTAAATTACTTTCACTTTACTGAAGCTTAAATTAGAGATCAATCAGGACCCAAGTAATTTTTTTATCCATCTGTCTAAAGTACCTAAGCCAAACCAGTTCACAGTGATCCAGGAGCTCTTCCTAAGGGGTGTTCTTCACTTGTTTATAATGTAGTTCCTTATGAAATCAGTAGGAATCATGTATGTGTCCCAAAGTGAGAATTTGCTCCATATCTCATTCATAGAATCTAGTTATTAAAAAATAACTTGTTAAGCATTGCTGATTTTTTTGCTTGTTCATAAGCGCTTTTGCAATATGTCTTGTCACACTGAATAGATTTAGACTGTGAATTATGAGTTCTGATTTGTATGTCTTTGTTGTTTGGAAAATATAAATACAAATAATGTCATACTTCTGCAAGATAGTATGGTTTGGATGTGAATGCTGCTCTATTCAAGTGACAATGGAGAAGTACATTTTTTAATGTCAGCCGTTGTTGAAGCATATGTGAATATATGATTATTTTGCTGTGTCTTTTTACTGTATCCTAAAAAAACCTGTAACTCTACAGTGAGAAGTGCATTGAATGATGAAGAAAAAGAATGTCTTATGCTATAGGATCTTCTAAAACCTCTTTCATCTTCACTGTGGCCATCCAGGAAAAAGTAATTTATATCATATACAAACTATCCTAGTAAAACCTTACATCCTCGTACATACTATGTGCTACCAAACAATGCAGAGTTTTTGATATGCCATAGTTTCTGTAGTTCTCAACCATTTTTTTATTCTCCAGGCACGCAGTTGAGATTGTTTTACTCCATATGATGGAGAAGCAAAACCAGAGATTACACATCTCGGAACAACTCAGTTATGAACTCTGTAGCTCATCTTTACTGTTTAGCAAGGAATTTGCAGAGCTGTCATGATACAGCTGCCCAGTGGTTTAGCATTTCTTTACAGAAGATGGGGATGAAAATTGAGTCAATAAACTCAGTGTCCCTGTTGGATTCCTACTAAGGTACGATTAAGAAATTATGTTCTCCAAGGGACCACTGTTGCTTGTTTGATTACTTATTCTCAACCATAAATTTCAAGGTGAAATTTTGTAACAGTCTCTATTGCTTTTATGGAATGTTAGGTATGGAAAATGTAATTGCCGTTGCTTTTTCTGAGGGGTAGAGGAAGAGAAGGGGAAGCCATGCCTCATTAGGACACGACTCATAAACATCTTATACAAATATCTGTTGAGGTTTTCAAAGACTGAATGCATTAGTCTCACTTTAGCAGTGAATAGCACATAATCCTGTGTTACCATAATAGTCTATTTTGTTGCTCCTTGCAAAACTGCGTGAGATACCAGAGTCCGCATTTTTGAGCCAAAGCTAGCTACTAATTCAAAGCCAAAAAACACCACTAAATCAGTACCAAATGTACTTGGAGGTATCCCAAACAATGGATGATGAATGGCTTTCTCTGTGGAAAAGTACAGGCTGAAGGCAAACAATAGAACTGCAGGTTTAGTCCCCTCCCAAACTCCAACTTGTACCAAATAAACATGAAATTAAGAATATGAGAAGCTAGAATTCAAATTCATCTCCCATCAGCACTATGGCCATGCTAACCGACTTTCCAGTTTGTTCATCAAATTTCAACACAACGAATTCTAAGGCAGGTTATTATAGAAGTTAACCTTCTTTGCTACTGCCTCTTTCTTATTCCACTTATGCTGAAAATTTAGGCAAATTACACGCCCCATGTGAATACATCCCTAACTGTACAGATGATCAATCTACTAGGAGTCAAGAGATGGTATTTCATTTGCACAGCCTGAATACGGACTACTTGAATGAAACTAATCCCAAGTCAAAGAAATAATTCTAGTAGATGTGCTCAGCTTTGCAGGTTTAAACTGTTACTAAAACTCCTGTCAACCTACCCCTCACTTGGAAGTTAGTTGAAGGAAGTTTATTCCCATTATCCTGCCGTGTACTTGTACCATTTAAACCAGGTAGAAAATATGTTTCCAAGGAATGGTAATCTCTGTCAAAATACAGAGAAAGGACTTAAGACATTTAACTTAAATCACTAGCACTGTTTCCATCCCATGTACATGGGTCAAAGTCCTCGAACACAGAACTCTTTCTCAGCAATATCTAATCTCATGCCTTTGACAGTAAGGTTTTATGCTGCAGTGAGCTCAAGGTATTTCCAAGTTAATTATAAGGAAATTATAGTAAACAGTACATAAAACTTCTTCTGTTTTATAGATTACCATTAATCAACTGCAAATAGTAAATTATTATTTTTGGAGTCGTTAAGCAAAAGTGCACAAGGGAACATTCTTACAGATAAAAAAAGAAATAAAAATTACCCCCAGATTTCAAATTATAGAATATAATATGAACACAATATTGGCTCTGTGATAATAATTCTAAAACATATTGTGCTGAATAATATACTAGTTACTCTTTGAAATCCAAAGAGTAATACAAGAACTTCTCATTTTGCAAGCTGACCAGAGTATGCAATTACTCATAATAGACCAGCTAAAAGTAATTTGTAGGTTAAAAATTACTTAATTAGTAGAATACGTATTATAATTTTTAGACAAGTGTTCTCATTCCGCAGTCAAGTAACATAGCTACAGTTTCTTTCCTGAAATACCATATTTGTACATTGAGTACAATTCTTACATTGACCTTTGAAATTCATACATACTCAACAAACTCAACAAATTCATAGGACCTCTGCCTTGCAGAAAATATTAAATGTTTAGTAGACATGCTGAGAATAAAATGAAGGCTTGTGGATTGTAAGTTTCTTTATCCTGACCATGGCAGGGGAGTTGGGACTAGATCTTTAAGATCTTCCAACCCAGACCATTTTATGATTCTATGATATTATGAAGGTCCCAAATACAAGTGAAAATATTCTATGTGATTAATAAAGTTCAATAAAGAACATTGTGTCAATGATATCTCCATGTTTTACAAGAGAAAGATATTTCTGATGGGAAAATTACCTCTGACTTTTTTTTTTTTAAAGGAAATACAGTTCTTCTAATGACACACAAATATAAGAATAGAATTACAAAAGCCATAGTGATCTGAAGGTGCAAGTGAATGGAATTCATGCATAGGTAATCGTGGTTTGGATGAAAAAAAGATTATGCCAGAAGAGCGTAGAACTTGCAAAATACAGTCTTTCCTTTAAGTCTGAATTACATTTGCTGATTCTGTATACCTGTCGTACTTTTGGCCAGTATCCAGAGGTTATTATATATCACCTCATGTCATTGCTAGCTCAGTCAGTAGAACATGAAACTCTTAATTCCCGGGTTGTTGGTTTAAGTCCCACATTGGTAGACAGATAAGACTTTCATGTTTTCAGAATGGTACTCTCCAATTCAGTGCCCCCACTGAGACTCTCCCAAACCAGACTATGGAGCAACAGTAGCAGCAACAGTATTAATAAAAGTGTGCAGAAGAGAGACTGATTCACACACAAAAAGGCTCAGTGCAGAGCTCAAGACAATGAACACTGGCGGATGGCTTCTCCCCTCTGGCTATGCGTATTTCAATGAGAAGCCACACCCTTCTCAGAAGGGAGACCCCCTCCCTCACACCCCCACAATGGTGTGAGGTGGTATAGAGTAACCTCCAGTTCCTAGCCAAAACTAGGACAACACTTCAAAAATTGTCCAATTTAGGTGCATCATATTTTACAGGCAAGTATTGTGAAACACTTACCCACAGCTTTGCTGTATTATGATTACTCTGTGCACAGCTTCAAAATAAGTAAAAAACTGCTGGCATTTAGACAACTCTTTTACACTAGGCACAGAAACACAAACTATTACCCAAACAAGGCCAGGGAAGTGAAATTGTAGTTTATCAGCTATTTGAAAAATGAATGCAATAGTCTAATGTTTCAAAAAAGTAATTAAAATCTTCTGTATTGGAAAAGCAAATGTTTGTGACAGATTAGCTGAGGACTGGCCTGTTTACAGGCTACAACAGTATAATGGTACTAAATGGTACTAAGACAACTCATTTAAAGGTAGAAACTTTGAAACTCATGGAAGGAGGTAACATATACAATGTACTCCTCTGTGCAGTGACTACTAATGCTGCAAAAGACTTTTTACTAAGACTGTGGCTATTAACTTTTCTACTAACTCCTTCCTAAACCACTGCAGCACATTTCCTCTTTTATATAGATACTCAAATAATAACTGTTTCTATGGAACTCAAATGTGTAATATTAAAATGTCCTCATTTTGGAACACTTTAAGGGAATAAATACTGTGTGGCATGCAAAGGAAGGTATGCGTACTAAGTTTAATTTAACCTTTACATTAGTGCTAAACTTCATCATGTCAATGGCAAATTTTGTAAAAAATCCCAGGGAGCTTTAATATCATTAGATAAACTGTGGCTAAATGGCAACATTTCAATACATGCTTCACTCACAATATATATGATTGTTAGTTGAAAAAGAGGAGTATTAAATTGAAGCACATACAGAATATATGAAGATCATTCAAAAAGGATGTCATCAGATACTGAAGATAATACTAAAGAATACTTTTGAATCCACAGATCCCCATTCTAGATGGGTTGTATTCTGTATGACTGTAACGCAGCATAGATATTGAAAATGATCACTATTGAAGCATAGAGTTCCTGAACAGATTTCAAGTCACTACAGAATTCAGTTAATTTCTAAAGGGTTTCAATTTTTTTCAAAGAGAAATGGTCTCAAATATGTCTCATCATCTTTTTATCCTTTCCTATGGAAAGTCTTATTCATTTATTCCATCACACTTTCCCATTATAAGTGAGAATAGGTCCTACAACACAAAATTGCAAATACACTGCCTTCCTATAAGCTGACAGAAGGTGGTTTATATGGCAGAGCTGGAAGTCTTCTTACAGATTTATTACAGCCCTCTCACTGAGGAACTAATAAGCTGAAAAAAGACAGCAAACCTGGAGATGGTGATGTTTCTTTATGAGGGTCTGTGATTCTCTCTATGTTGTGAGCACAGCACATTATGCATTATGTATACCTCTTGCAAAACAAAGCACAACCAATCTCACATAGCACCAACAGTGAGCTGTACATCCCTGTTCCTACTAGACATTTCAGGTGTCATTCTTATACTCCATGGCTGGATAATTTTGTTCATGAAAAAGTCCAGAAAGCACATTGTCACACATTTTTTTCATAAAGTATCTGTAAATCATTATCCAAAGAGAATCTTCTGTAATATACTTCATCTGTAGAATGCTGTGTATTTAATGATTTTAATTGCATTTTAATGACCAAAATATCTTTTTATATTCAAGGGGAGGAATACAGAAAAAAGCAAATAACTCCGCAGCACAGAGGAGCAGACAAACAATGTGTCTTCTAAGAACAGGTATGTTTCCTTTGTAGCATTTTCTGGTATCTAAATGGGAATTCTGTAGACTTTTGATGGCTGATATACTCTTTGTATGGCCTCCTCAATGCATAATCTTACATTTAATCAAGAAAAATTCATCTCCAGCCTTTAATTCCGAGCTCCAAGTTAAATATATTGAAAATTCTTTCAAATATGCTTGAAACTGATCAATGCTGTAGAAGTTATGGCTGTAAAACAGTAACAGACACGCAAGTAACCATTTTCAAATGAAAATATGTCTAAAACAGACATTCTTCTGCCAAAAGTGTTGTTAAGGCCAGCAAATACTTTAATCAATAGCTCACAGGAGGGGAAAATGTCTAATTGTCATTATAGCTTTAAATGTCCTGCCCCAAGGAATACATGCCACTGTATATGACTGAGCTGTCTGAAGACAGCATTTAGTACAAATCTCTGGGAAACTGTCTCTTTTACTTGCACTACCTCAAGTCTGTATTATTAAGGCTGAATAACATACCTTTGGAAAAGTGTGGAACCTCTTCTGGTACTTGCTGTGTGTTGTTTAGAAACCTGAGAGAGCTGGAGCACAAGGGTAGCTAGGCTGCATATAGTGAGTAAACATGGTTATATGGAATACAGCTGTGTCCACACAGCCTCCTATTACTTTTGCATGAAAATCAAGGGGGAAAAAAAGGTTTGGAGCATTTTCTGTTATTTCTGTCTTATATTTTTGAGGATTATCTTAGACCACTGGTTAATGCCAAGGATTTGCATTTATTTTCTCTTTCAAAAATAGGAAGTCTTGTATTCAAGACTTAGGCTTTTCAATTAAGAATTCGTGCTGTAAAGATAACAGGCTTGGCCATTAATGATCATTAGTGTCACCACTAAGAAGAGATTCATGTCGGTCTTATTTAATAAAGCAATCAAAATGTGCTATTATATTCCTAAGTATGATATTTATTCAAACTCCCCTACTTACCCACAGTATGAACACAGTGCAGGCAGCTGTTGTAGAAGCTTTTCTTTCAACTAAGAACACTCTTGCTCTTGAAAGGAAAGAATAGAATAAATGTGGATCTTAGAACTGTGAGGCAAACACTGGGTTTGGATGCATGAAGTTGTATTAGGGATAAAAACTGCAGAAGCAGAGAAGTGGCTAAGAACTGTAGTAGATCCAAAAAATGGTCTGTTCAAGCTTCTGCCTCTGGACACAAGCATGTAATTAAAAAAAATTAAAAGCAGTCAAACAAGCAAACAAAACTTTGTCACTTGTAATGTAAATCACCCACAAGAAAAAAAAATATTTCAAAATAATACAGAGTATTTTATTTATTCACTTCCCTTTAGAAGATAAAGAACATCAGTATCGGAATTTACTACCAGAGATTTGATATAATAAAGACCTCTGCTGAGAGCTGAAATGAGAGGCTTGCCTCACTGCTATGCAGCACAGTGGCAGAAATAAACACAAATTATAAAACTGGGGTTATCATAAACTCTATCACACAAAATATCAAGAAGCAAAAATGTTTGATAATTTATTTGAAGAACTTCTATTTAGAATGTTTTTAAAACCTCTTTACATTAATTCAGTGTCTATTGATAGTGTCTATTTTTTGCTGAGGTGTGAGCAATGAGTTTATTAAGTCAGTATTATCGATTTCAAACATTGTTAAGCAGAGATCACTAAGATAGCTAAAAAGGTAGCATTCTGCCCTCCTCATATGAAGCCAACCCATCCAAAACAAAGAATTATATGGATCCTAATATGGATTATCAGCATTATTTGCTCCTTTTGTTTTTAGGAAATACAATTTGAACATATGCTTTTTCTGAAGCCATCCCAAAGTAAAAAACACAGTTGAAAGACACAATTAATGTCTTGATAAATAACCTAAATTATTGTTTGTTTGAAAAGATTAATGTTCTAAATATCCAAAAACACTTCAAAAATATAAATCATTGTTTAGGCTACTTGCCTGAGGGGGATTTGTAGCTGTGAATGGACTTGCAGTTAGTGATATTTTTGAATGGACAGGATACATTTTGCTAGCAATGTTGGTCTATGCTCTTATGTACATTCTCCTATTTAGATCTATTCCTCTAGATTATCTCTGGATGTTTACTTCCTTCTGAAAACAGGGAGAGAATCCAGGATGCTCTCATGACACCCCATCTCCCACTCTAAGCCATAAACTCAGATACAGTGAAATATATTTGTTAGTTATTGGAACAGTATCTCAGAAATACAGGATAAAGAAGTAAAATTTATTTAGCAAATCAGTACAAATCTGTGGTGGGATAAGATTGCCCTAATTTTTTTGAGAAAACATTTTTCATGGAAGTAAGAAAAGAGACGTTATGTAGTTAAGGGGATTATGAACGAGTAACACAGGACTTAGGATCCTCTATATCCTCACTCCTAGTATGTATAATAAAAATAGAGCAAAAGTTCAGATTAGAAGCTGTGCCCCTCTCGTCTGCTAAGTGTATATAAACAGTGACTTCATAGTCTCAAGATAAGGTTAACATGCAAGACAGTTAAATATATACCTCAAGAGGCTTTTGTGAGTGCTGAATTCAGTCTATTTACTTACTCAGTGAGCAGTTCTATTCGCTTTAGTAGGAACGTGGTTTTCGGTTTTTTTTGAGAAATACTTACAGCCTGGAGAAAACTGTAAAATGCATGTAAATCACATTTTAAAAAATGTTACTTGCAATAACTAGTGGAGCCAACACTAAGCCTGAAAAGAATCTTGTTGGCAAACTGCACTGTTGTAGAATAAATAACCATTGAGAGTGATGTGTATGGGAGGAATAGACTAAGCAGTCAGTGTACGAGGCTCTCAGAACTAATTAATCTTTGAAATAAGAAACATAAGCAGCATAAATATATATACTTTTATCATGAGCCCCTGAATATGACAGTCACATCTATGCTTCTACATAGATATCCCTTTCATTCTAAAAAGGGAAAATGGTGTTTTATATTACATTTCTTTTCTCCCTTGAATGGCAGAGAATTTTGTTGTATCACCTGAAGGTGAATTTACTGATCATGCCCAAATGGCAGTGCTTCCTCAACAATGATTTAGCTATTCATTTTTTTTTTAAGAAGAGATGGAAGACTGCATCTCCCGTTGATGAGAAGGTTCTCCACCCCAATTAGTGGGGGCAATATTTCCTTCTTCTTACTTATCTTCATTTTCTCTTCAATCTTAAAAATTGTCTAATCCACAAGTATTACGTTTCTATAGAGCAAGGAGGAAGAGAATACAGGACCAGCCAAGTGCTCACTTTCAGCTGAATTTGAAGATATTGTAGTTCTTCATGACAGCCACAATTCCTGTGTTTGGAATTAAACTAAAACTTGACATTTGGTATTGTATTGTTCTCATAGTGTCTCAAAATTTAGCTATTTATACTAATTTTCTTTGTTAGCATTATTCTATCATGTCATGTTTATAGGTTTATATTTGCATGACACTATTAATATAGTGACACAATTTGCCTCCTTTATAGTTACTATCATTATAGTACTTTCTTATACTTCCCTTTGGGATCCTTTCTTTTGGCAGTACACAGCTAACCTAATTGTACATTTCTATAATCACTTTACTTCTTAAAGAGCTCATATTTATCCAGAACATGTGGAATGATTGAGGAGAAGAGATATTTGAACTGTGTTATTACAGGCAGAACAATAGGATTTTGTTATATAGCCCAAAGTTTCTGCAAGCAGAAGCAGAGAAAGATAGTTCTTAGAAGATGGCACTCAGGCACCTTCATGCCTCTCATTTCTTATAGTCCAGAAACTTCCTATAGGAAAATAACTGTTTGTAGTCTGAGTAGTAGTCTACTATTACTCAAACTGATCATTTTATGAGGGCAGAACTTCTTTGAAGCTGTTCAACTTTGCAAGAATATCAGCAACACATTTTTTCACAAGACTAATTACTGAATTAGTATTATTTGCTTCAAATAGGAAAGAGTATATATAGAAAAAAAGAATACACTATTGATTTTTACAGCAAATTCTCAAGACACCCAGAAATTATATGCTTGGCGGGAAAGAAAGTGACCTATCCACTTGTCGTGCTAGACTGTCCTACTTCTCCTCTAGCTGTCCTTCAGATGGGTAAGTCCAAGGTGGGGATGAAGGATAACAGGCTATGGGATCTGTCTATATAGAGTGTTTTCTACCTTGGAAAGCAAATTAAACAAAAACTGCCTAGGGCTTTTAAGTGCCTTCAGAACTCTAAAGCTAATGACCTCTTCCATATCATTCACAATTTTAATACTCAACAAAAGTATTTTAGTTCACAAAACCACAGAATATGTTGAGTTGAAAGGGACCCACGGGGATCCCTTGTGTGGACCCTAAGTCCAAGACTTAGACCTGCACAGGACCATCCCCAAGAGTCACACCATGTGCCTGAGAGTATCATCCAAATGCTCCTTGAACTCTGTCAGGCTTGGGGCTGTGATCACTGCCCTAGGGAGCCTGTTCGAGTGCCCAACCACCCTCTGGGTGAAGAACATTTTTCTAATATCCAATCTAAACCTCCACTGACACAACTTCAGGCCGTTCCCTCGAATTCTGTCACTGGTCATCGCGCAGAAAAGATCAATGTCTGCCCCTTCTCTGCCACACACAAGGAAGTTGTAACTGCAATGAGGTCTCCCCTCAATCTCCTCTTCTCCAGGCTGAACACAGCAAGTGACCTCAGCCGCTCCTCACACAGCTTCTCCTCAAGGCTCTTCACCATCTTCATTGCCCTCCTTTGGACACTCTAAGAGCTTAATATCTTTCTTCTATTGTGGCACCCAAAACTGCACACAATATTCAAGGTGAGGCCGCCCCAGTGCAGAGCAGAGCGGGACAATCCCCTCCCTTGACCAACTGATGATGTTTTGCCTGATGACCCCAAGGACACGGCTGGCCCTCTTGGCTGCCAGGGCACTGCTGACTCACATTCAACTTGCCAAATTGACCAGGACCCCCAGGTCCCTTTCCATGGCACTGCTTTCCACCCTCTCATTCCATAGAACAAGTGTTATTTCTGTAAATAGTAGCTGTTCAGAAATGTTTCTGATTTAACTGACAAAGTAACCAATTTTAACATATGGTGATCTCCCTCTTTTGCTTGTATCATAGATAACAGTAGTCACAAAATAAATTAAAAAATTATATATCTATATATACCTGGCAGGTGTTACTCTTTTCCCCCTTACCTGCACCGAGCTCTGAGAAAAGCTTTTCTGATTTCCTTCCATTGACTTTAATACATGAGTACCAATGCTGTCTCAAACCATTTGTAAGGCCACAAGGCTCACAAGCATACAAACACACCAACATTTATATAAGTCCAGTGAATACGTGAGTTAGATTGTAAGTTCTTGTAAGTGATTCAAACAAATACTTCAATTCCCAGGACTGCTTAATGAAGTTACTCTTTTATTTAAACTCTTCCTCTTTTATTTAAAAAGGTTCAACCAGGCTAAGAAATTATGTCAGAACATCCTGCTAATGTCTTTTTCTCTTCCTTTTCACATAAAAAAATAGTAATAGCAGTAGCACTGATTTTCAGTATAAATTGTATCATACTTATCTAAGTTTATAATATTATTTGACTGTGATTCTCCTTCCTTTCAAATACAAGAAAAACATCAATATTGGTATTTTTTTATTATTCATGCTTCGTTCATATTTTTGTCTCAGAATTTCTAAAATCTGTAGAAATAGCAATGCCATGCACAATGGAAGTCCACGTAAACTAAGTGAGAAGCATATTTGTTTTAGAAATATGCTAATCGATAACAATGAAATAATTTTTCAGTTAGGGGTAGTAGACTGAAGGACTCATTACCTCTTCAGCTGAAGGACATGCTGCTTGTCTGTATCTTCCCACACTAGTGGTGCACAACATCATAGACCTTTGAGATATACCTTTGAGATATACAGGCTATTTCATGGGCTTCTGCTGTGGCCACCAGTGGATTAATTAACAAAAGTGATGAAAGTTAAATTCTGCTCCAAGGCTTAAAAGAAAGACTGAGATTTTGATGGAAAAAATAAAATAAATATTCTTCATATTAATTTCAACTTTCAGAATCAATTAGCATTGACTTCTCTGTTAAAAGTTTCATCTTGTAAACTGTGATAGAACACAATCAATTCCTCAGTGTGATTCTCAGGTCCTATTGCAACTAAATCATTATAGAAAGATCATTTCATGAATAATGATCTAGTAAATCTAGATAAAATGGAAACCTAAATTTTTTAAGTAAATTTAACTGAAGGCATCTGAGAAAACCACAGTCAGGTCATGTGTGTGTATAGGCAGATAGAAAATTACAATAAGAATATTTATCTGATTACTGAGTGCCCTTCTTTACATTCCAATTCTGTGTCTCATTGATCACACTAGTGATCACACTAGTGATCACTGAGAGGTTGGTGATGCATCTATGATTTACCATGGGACACTAACAGGAACTTTACTGCTGATTTCTGCTAGAATATCTTCCGGTCTTTACTGGCTTTTGGCAAGATTTCGGTAGTGAGGGGTGGCTTCTGTGAGAACACGCCAGAAGCTTCCTCCATGTTTGACAGAGCCAGTTTCAGCTAGCTCAAAGAGCCAAGTCCATCAGCAATGGTGGTAGTGTCTCTGGGATAACCTATTTAAGAAGGGGAGAAAAGAAGTGACGTAGAAAAAAGATGAACCAAAAGTGAGGACTGAGAATATGTGAGAGAAACAGTCCTTCAGTCACTGAGGTCAGTGGAGAAGGAGGGAGAGGAGGCGGTCTAGACGACTCTGCTCTCTGCTTTGGAGCAGAAATTCCCCTGCAGCCTGTGGTGAAGACCATGGTGAGGTGAGCTCTTTCCCTGCAGCCAGTGGAGGCTGTGGCTGTGGGGTTGTGCTGTGGGCCCACTCTGAAGCAGTCTGCTCCTAAAGGACTGCACCCTGTGGAAGGAATGCACACATGAGCAGTTTGTGAAGCACCACAGGCTGTGGTTAGGAGAAGGACCCACATCAGATAAATTCATGGAGGGCTGTCTCCTGCGAGAGGAACTCCCATTGGAGCAGGGGAAGAGCATGAGGAGGAAGGAGCAGCAGAAAATACGTATAATGAACTGACTGCAGCACCTATTCTCCATCCACCTAAGCCACTGTGGGAATGAGGTGGAGAATTTGGGAGTGAAGTTGATCTTAGGGAGAAGGGAGGGGTGGGGTGAAGCTGTTTTAACATTTGGTTTTATTTCTCATAATTGTACTCTGATTTGATAGGCAATAAATTAAATTGAATTAATTTCCCTTAGTTAAGTCAGTTTTGGTGAGTGATCTCTCCCTGTCCTTATCTTGACCTACAACCCTTTCATTTTATTTTCTTTCCCCCTGCCCAGCTGCAGAGGGGAGGGATAAAGTGGCTCTGGTGGGCATCTGGTGTCCAGATGGGGGCAACTCACCCCACAGCCGTAACCATCAACATAGTAAGAAATTATCAGCCCAAACAATTTAAACCACATTGACCGTCTGTACTGGTTTAAAGGTAGACCAGCAGGGGAAATGAACGCAACTCAAAAGAGAGATTATAAATCAGAATAACAATTTAATAAAATAATACAATAAGTACGATTATACAGACAAACAATTGCTTTTAACCCACAAAACCCAAATATATAACCCAGCACCCTGGGGCATGAACAGAGTGGTGTTCTTTGGGCCCCCTGAGTCCAAAGGAAAACCTGTTGGTGAGAGTGCTGTTGCAGTCTGGTCAAGAGTGGTGGTTGCAGTCTGGTTGAAAAGTGGTGGTTGCAGTCCAGTCAAGAGCAGTGATCTGCGGTCTGGTTGAGAGCGGTGAGCTGCAGTCTTCCTCTGGATCCCATGAGTGCTTAAAAAGGTCCCAAGACTCCAAGATTATATATCTTCCAGTTCAGGCAGGAATGCTCAGTACCTCCCTCAGGGCGGGGGGTTCCTTAATGGGTGTGAGGACAAGAGCAACTCCTATCTCGAAGGCCTCTTAGCACCTAGTTTATAGCCTGAGGAGTCAGACTATGTACAGATGGTGTAAATGGTTCATTGATAACAGTTTCTGGGAAATGGCATGGAAGGCTATAGAACACACAGTTTTGGGTTACACTCATCCAGTGATGAACTGGTCTCAGCTGTCCTAACTAGGATACCGTCCTACAGTCAGAGTAGGTTTCTTCCTATGTATTTAGTTCCATCTATATTTCCATAGCAGGACCTGAAAGGAGGTAGCAAATCAAAAGCTCTTTCTGCCTGTCTCATAGAGGCATACAAAAAGAAGAGGGGAAAAATACAACCTGCTTAGGTTTTGCAAACTTTAGACAATTTTTACAGCAGGAGCCTGTGCTGGCAATTCCTATGTGTTTAAAGCTAACCAAATTACAATACAAAATCATTAAAAATCTCTCCTCTAAACCTATTGAGATCCCATCATAAGTACTGTAAGTGTTTATGTATGTATGTAAGTATATATGTAAGTACTATTCACCCATAATGAACAACAAATTGAGAGAGGTGCGGACACTGATTGTTTTGAGCAGAAAAGAACAGCAGAGAGCTCTGCTTTTAAGTCTATAGCTTTAATATAGCAAATATAATAGGAATTTTTTAAGATCTTGTAAAATAACAATGTAGTTCAGTGAGGTATTAAGTGCCAGAAAAAGCTGTGCTCTAATAGGAAAAAAGGAACAGTTTGTTCTCAGGGCTATTTCATGCAGGACGTTCATGAAGGGAAGCAACGTAGCATCATTATGTTATGCTGATTAATGTTCTTAATGTCCCATTGCCTTTAAAAAGTTAACAGCCTGGAAGGCTTTTTTTTTTTTAATTATTTATTTTGTGGAATTATTTGAGATGATGTTGGGAAAGGAGGAGAGTATGTGTGCCTCCTTTGGGAGAACAGTTCAAAGCTAAGACTAGATGAAGCCTATTCTAGTAAATTTCTAGAAGTTCAAAAGGTTCTAGAATTAAAAGCAGTTATAAAACACAGCAACCATGTTTTCAAACTATGAAAAATGTAGTCTTATTCTCCTAAAAGTTGGGGTTTTTTAACTGGAATTCAGTGATGGGACAGATCTTTCCTAACTCAGCAGTAGAATATATATATATAAGCAAGTTAACATCAGGAATTCCTTATTTTCTCAATGTGTTCTATGAGCTATGAGTTTATTTGGGAAAGAAAACTGTTTTTACACATGAAAACCGTTGTGTTAACCTCCTCCTGCTGTAGCACTTCAACTCTGAAAACACAAATTCCTGGAATGATGCCATGTGTACACTATGTCATGCAAACCAAACAGATGTCCTTTGCCCAGAAATTACTGTTTCAAGTTTTATCATAAACTTCATGTTCTGCTTATTGAACACCTAACTATTTCACAAGTAGCCTCAAAGCTAGCTAGAGGCAGGACATTTCCATGTTAATTTTGCCGAACGAAAGAAATTCCTACTTTCAAACATGCTGCCATTTACATTCATAGCTTTTTGGAGGTAGAATGTCCTAGTACTTTGCCAGGTGGAGAAGGGTCTGTATTTTGAAAATAGTCTTACAATAATAAACTATCATACAAATTTGCCTGCCAGTATCAACAACAGAACTCTGCAATAACTTCTTGACTGAATACTTCCCTATAAAAATACGCTACCATTTGTGAATAGCTACAACTACACAGTTTGCTGTTCTGGTTTTCTGAAACATTCATTTCCTTAGTGTTAGAGGTAAGTCATGTCACTTACAAGTTAGGGCACTTATTTCCTTTCAATGACATTTTTAAAGATTAAAAGGTTATATCCTTCAACCATTTCCCAAAATTAAGATGTTTTTAAAAATCCCAGGCTCCCTGTTTCTTCCAAGAATTATTTGTGATTAATTATGTCCTCTCTGGAAGCTGCAGTTTTGCTTTATAATGCTGTCCTTTCCTTTCATTGCAACTGATACTCTGACTGCTGAACTCTTTGCACTACTTTTACATTTGCACAGAAACAAATAAAGATATTTCTTTGTTAATTGGCCTATTAAAAATTATGGTGCACTTCAATATTTAATATTTAAACACAGTGTTTAATGTTTTCAATTGCTACTTTTTCCTGAAAAGAGAAATCAAATATCATAGGTAATGCAGTCCTTTTCAAGACAATTACAGAGATTTCATTGTGAGTTAATATTCAGGATAGATAATATCATTACTTCAGCATTAAAAGTCTAAGATCACACAAGTCCCAAGACAGCCAGCCTTGATATATTACAGTAGTGAAAAGCAATCTGGTTTTTCTTTTCCATTTCTTCTCAGGACTGCTGCTGACATATAAAAAACATTACCAATCAACTACCTGAGGGGAGTCTATATTTCCTGAAGGGAACCTACAAGAAGGATGGTGAGAGACTTGTCCCTCTCGTAGTGGTAGGACAATGGAGAATGGCTTCAAACTGAAAGAGAGTAGGTTTAGATTAGATACTAAGAAAAAATTCTTTACTGTGAGGGTGGTGAGGCACTTGAACAGGTCACCCAGAGAAGCTCTGGCTGCTCCATCCCTGGAAGTATTCAAGGTGAGGTTGGACAAGGCTCTAAGCAACCTGGTCTAGAGAAAGGTATCCCTGCACATCCCATAAAAGGGATCTTTTAGGTCCCTTCCAACCCAACCCATTCTATGATTCTTTTATATACATCATAAACATTAGACTTGAAAATATTTTATTCAGAGAACTTTCCATTTCCTAGTTAATCTGTTAAATTCTTTTCACCCAAATCTTTGAGTCTACTGAGCACTAAATTCACTGGTGAAGCAGCAAAATGCACAGTCAAGATTTCAATCTTCCTGCTTTAAAGTAAAAAGCAGTATGTGACAATTGAAACTGAGATAGACTAGTATTTAAAGCAGAATATGAAGAACCTGGGACACTTGCATTAAATTGCCTTCTCACCCCAACTTCTTCTCTGTTTTTAAGCAAATCAACTGCAGCCCACTGGACCAATCTTGAAGCTAAATTCTCCTATTTATGCACAAATCAAAAAATGCAAGTACTAAAGAAATCATGTTAACTTATTTCTCAACTTCCTAGGGATCTTTGGAAGCACTAAGAGAACTGCCTACAAAACTGTTTCACTAAAGTATAGAACTGCCAAGGTTGAGTAATGAGGTATTAGAACTTGTCAAGACCTGTAAATGTTGCATTCTTTTATCTAATGCACCTGTGGCTCAGCCAATCCAGTAACTCATCTAAAGATCTTTCTATGCTCCCTAGCTTTTTTCCACTTACCTGGGACTGAAGTCATAGGATGAAGCCTACCAATCCATATTCCAGAGGATGAGTCACATGACCCACCTCACAGCTCTTCACTTTGCAGAGATCCTGTTTTCTCTTGTCTCACCAATACTTCTTGCTTTGTACTCCCATCACCTTTCTTTGCACCAGAAGTGCTTATTGGGCCTTTTCAGTTGACTAATTCTAAGCATAATTCCTCCTCTCCATGGGAAAAAAAAAGGTTGATTTGGGCTTTTCTCAAGTTATTTCTCCACAGAAAGCCCTTTTTTTTTATTTCAAGTCTGGGAACCCTCACTACAAATGGCAGTGTTGAGCTGGAGATAACTTTTCTTACCATTACTCTGTTGTGACACTAAATGTCCCATCTCTGATACACTCTTTGCAAACATGTTAATATGAAAGAAAAAGTGTAGGGCAGATATTCTAGCTAAACCATAAACAATAAAATTTCCAGCCTCAAAACAATCTTCACAATTCCACAGCTGAAGGAAGCTGTGATATTTACTTTTCAAGATTATTTTATTCTTTTACATGTAATTAGAGTCTGGATGTGCCCAAATTCACTTGTATTCTGCTCAGTCATCCTCAGAAACAATAAGGGTTGTTTTGCAGAGTTAGATTCCTGAATCTAATAAGGTTATGCAAACAAAAGGTGTTTACTTAAAATCAAAATAGGCAGGAAATATTATGTGAATCAGTAACTCAATGACTTGGGAAAGTGTTCTATTTGCAGACATTATCTTAAGTGACTATTTTGAAGGTTTGTGATACCAGAGGAACTATTAGTCAACTGAAGAGGCATTACATTCTGGACTTACCCCTTTCCAAGGAGGAACAAAAGCTTTTTTTCATCATTCATAACCAATTGTTATTTTTTACTAATAAACACTAGTGTGTTGTGTTTGGCTGAGGTCTTTTTAAAGCAAACAAACATCATGCATAAAACCACTTTTACCAAGTTGAAGAAAATTCCTGAAATAAAGATCAAAAATTTTTTTCTAAGAAGGATCTGGCAGGAGTGCTATACAGAAACAAAGCAGTTGGTACGATTCTGAAGCAAAATTTGTGCGGAATTAAAACAATAACTCATCAGATATCAAATTAAATCATATGTCATAAGTAAAGCAGTGATATATCAGATTACATTCTGTTATTTGTCTCTTCTGGCTTCTTCTTACATTGTCAATTATTATTACTCCCATGGTGTTTCTTTTTAGCATACAGTCAGTTTATGCAGTATTGATGGCAGGCAACATCAGAGAAAAATTATAAGATAGCAGGTGAATCAGTAGGCAAATGCCCTGCAAAGGAGTTTTATTTTAACATGTTTAGCTGCAACATCATGAATGTAACTGCAATAGGCAGCCTCAAATTTAAAATGTAAACATTTTAATATCTGGTATCAGTATTTTTGTTTTGCCAATGTTATTAAAGTGCATATAGACAGAAATATTTCATTGTCTGTGCTGTTTCATACCTCACCTGTGATTCTGCACAACCCAGTGACGCAGAAGATGCTAGACTCACTAAGACAACCATCTTCTGAAATGAAATCCAGAGTATGATGGATCTGTCTATGCCTAATATCCACATTTAAAAACCATTTAGTCACGTCGGTTTCACCTCAATTTAAAATCAGAAAAAGCCTTCAATATCCTCACAACAGAGGAGCACTTAAAAACATACCTTTGAAGTATCCCACATGTGTCAGTTCTTGGGTAAGAGGAAAGCAGGATTCAACAGCACCAGAAAGGTAATCCATGCCCACTGCCAACTTTTGCTCTGGAGGCACAGCCCCCATACTTCCATCCAATGTGGGGCTCTGACTGGACAGTCTCCAGACAACTGAATGGAGAAGTTCCAAAATTTGAATGGGAGGGGTCTAGTACTCAATGTTCATTTTCCCCAGAAAAGGTAGCATTTTCCAAGTGGAAGAGGAAGACACCACATTAAACTTAATTTCAAACAAGGCTAGGTTAAGGATGTCAAAACCCATTAAAAATAATACACCCATTGGAATTTTAATAAGGTTCCCAACAACTCCATTTCAGTATTTATGATCTCAAAAAACCTATCCAGCTGGTATATATACACTTTGCTCTAAGTACTATTAAACATGCTCTTGTTAAGATAATTGATTGATCATGCCAAATTTAGAGATTACTGAATTTATGACGAATGCTGCAGAGAGAATAGGAATAAGTATATAAACTTTCATTTATCCAAAAATAAGAAATAATTAAAAACATATACAATTTTAGTAATTCAATACTCAACCTTTAGCAATATATTGCACATTTGAGGTAAGAATTTATCCCTTTATCCTATCTCCAGTATCTACATGTGAATGGCCGACATTTAAAGACAAAAAAAACCAAGAACACCAACCTGCTAAATAAAATACTACTCTTTTAAAGGAACTAATGCCATCTCCTAAAGAAAGAATGCCCTCTACTGCTTGGTTAGAGAGCTGCTCCGTCGTAAAAGAAACAACGGCTCAAAACCAAGTTTCATATGGACTGAAACCTTTGAAAAAGAGCTATAACAACAAGTAGTAGTAGCAATAGTAGTAGTAGTAGTAGAAGTAGTAATTATTATTGTTATTGTTATTGTTGTTGTTTGTTATTGTTGTTGTTCATTTTTGTTATTGCTATTATTATTCCTCTGAAATGTTAGATGTGAAATGCATGTATAAAATCAAATGTTCCTGAAAAGCAGCATTTCTATCTGATCTACTGCTCATTTTTTGTTATACACCTGCATAACATAGCCCCAAACATCTCACTCTAAATATATAAAATCATGAAGAATATTTTCTTCATAATACTCTAGTGCATAAATTTTAAAGTGGCTAATGTTGTTACTTTCAGTAATTGTTTTGGCATGCATTTTCCTTAAACTTCATATATTTGATGTAAACTTCATATATTTGATGTATGTTCTTAAACTTAATACACCCCACTTTATGAGTGTATACCTCTTCCTTTAGAGACGTGTATATTGTTTGTCTTCAGTGGTTTGCCTTTGAAAAACAACCAGCTGAAATTCTTACATCTGTAGAAGTTACATTCACAGCATGCAATTTTGCAGCATGCTACCACACAGAAGTGCTCTAAAGCATCGTCAAGAAACAGCAGAGACGTGCATGCTGATTTATTTTACATCAGCAGAGAAGAGACACATGAATGCTGTTCTAGAAAAGTTTCTTCAGACTTGATTCTGTTTTATATCAAATTTGTTCCTAAGTAAGCCCTGCATTTTCTTAAAATAAAAGACAATTTTCTGAAGTGGGCCTTAAACAGTCACCAGTTAGTACCTCCAACAGCCGATAGTCATCTTTTTACTGCCATTTTACTCCTCACTTATTTGGCTGTCCAAGTAAGTAGAGAGAGAATCTAGGGTTCTTCACAGCAACCTCACTTTCGTTTCTCTAATAAGGGCTTTTTTAGTTGCACAACACCTAAAAATGTAAACTAAAAGACAGTTTAGCTCAAACTTGAAGACTATTTAAAAGCACACAAACAATGAATTTCTGGAATACACAATCCTTTCTGTTTTGTTCTTGACAGTAATTAACATGGTCCATTCTCATGGCATGAGCTCCTAAGCACTGTGGGAATGAAAAAAAGTTAATGTTAAAAAAAAAAAGGGTTTGTACCCCCAGCAAATATATTGAAAACTAAAGTTTTATGTTGCCTGGCCTCGGATGTGGAAAAGCAGACAGATTTGTGACCCTGAAATAATTCTTTTTCTGCCAAATATTAATTTGAATTTTCCTTCTTTCCCAATGTCACACAAGCAGTATTTGGAGAACTGCATGACCTGGAAGGAAGATACTATGTTCTCAACTGGAGAAATGTAGAGAAAGTCAGATTTAAGACCAGACTGTTAAATCAGGTAATTCTACATTAGCTGAGAGAAACTGACAACACGTACTGTAAGAGAAAATATGAGAAAAAGAATTTCACATGAGATATGGCATGACCCAGCATTCTCCAAGCACTTTCAGGTCTCTACCAATGAGAACACAATTTCTAGGAAAATAAATTATGTTTTAACAATTCAAAAATATAGCAGAAACTTTTGTATTTACAGAAAGAATAGCAGGCATGTATAACTTATACACAGAACTTCATTCCATTCAACTGAAAAAAAACCAGAAAAGCCCACAGTTTTATACCAAGCACAGAGAGAACCTCAAAAAAGGATAACCTATTTACAGTGATCTCAGGAATTTCCCAGTCTCTCTATTTAGAAAATTACTTTGTTTTGAGAAGGAAGGAATTACTAACTACCTTGCATCCATGTGTTGGCCAGTGTTGTTTTAGTGCATGTATAAAAGGACCAACACTTGATTTTGGACTTATTCTACATTATTCTTAATCTTTAACGAGTAATGGCATGTGGAGCTACCACCAGGGGGAATTCATTGATGCTCATATGTATTTTTTGTAATTGTTCTTATGTTCTAGCCATGAACTGACCTGACAATTTCAAGGAAACACTTCCCTGAGCTGGCATAGCAGAAACAATCACAGTAAGAATGACTACAGAGTGTACAAAACTTTTTTGTTATTCTTCAGCTTTTCCCATTACACTCAAAAATGGATAAATGTTTGAGATAGCCTTCATAGTAATAATAGTGAACGTGCCATGGTTTGCAACTTTACAGAGTAAGAAACACTCCCAAGATTTTACAAATCTAATAACAAGTTGCATTTTTACCTTTATGTGAGGAAAAACTGAATGTTCAATTTTCATGAGAAATAAATAAAAATCTTATAAAAATACTGTCCCAAATAAAACACAGCATCTCCCAAATAGAATACAGTATCAAATACCTTTTGCTTTCCAATAATATATACAAACTCTGTGTGCATTTCCCCACAAATACTATCCATTACCTACCAACATATGTATGTGTGTGTATATATGCATACCAACATATTTATGGATGGATGGATAGATGGATGGATGAATGGATGATTTTTCCACTTTGAGAACCAAGGATTTAGAGGTACATTGATGTAGCATGGAAATTTAAAACAAGATTAAAGATTTAAAATCAGATTCATTGTTGCCAGGACCAAATCTACAGGAATAATGATTGCTACCCAACCTCTGTTTCCTCTGCTAGATGTATCAAGGATATCAGTTGCTCCAGAAAGGACTGTAACTCTAAATAGTCAGGCATGTTTGAGAAACAAGAATTTTTTGTCCTCATACAAAATAATGGATCATTGAAAACATTTTTCCTTAAATCAGAAAAAATATTTTTATTACAGAAATTTTTTTAATTATGTTTTTATTTAAAGTTTATTTTTAAGCACATCCTCCAGTACAAATGAATTGCCCCATTTCCACAAAAATCATGTCAGCGGTAATGATAAGCTAATTTCTCTTAAAGCTGTCCCCAACAAAACCTCAAAGGCAGTAAGAGTGATTTAAGGTAATGAAATACACATTAATATGATCCATAACAGTGGAAGATCCCTACTATAAAAGAGAAGTTATTTTTTCTGAAATCATTCAGATATGAAAGGCTCTTTATTGAATTCTTTAGGAGCAGAACTACAATTCAACAAAAAAAAATAGAAGAAGACTGGCAGTGAAACTAATCAGCAGCATAATGGAAGTGACATAAAAAGATATTGCATTCTTGTACATTTTGCTGTCCTGTCTTATGAAAGGGGGCATAACAAACATCTCCAAATATCTGAAGGCCATAAACTCCAAAATTAAAATAATTACTTAGCATTACACATAGAGTATAATTAGGAATAGTGGGATTACCGTAAACAAAGTGGGAAAAGCTTCTTGACCAT
>NW_016690194.1:2501285-2520097 GCF_001604755.1 Lepidothrix coronata
TTTCTCGCCATGGAGAGCGATCCGTTCCCGGGAGCGGAGGATGCCCTCATCCTTCGCTGCATCCTCCTCCCATGAAAGGCAAGTCGGATTATCCTTCATTCTTCCTGACTTCGCTTCGCCTTAAAATTAGCATCGGCGCCAGCAAGCCGTGACTAACAGAAGGACTAGGTAGCAGGTGAAACCGACAGAAGAAAAGGGTTAAAAATCGAAGAGAGAGGTCAAAGAAGAGGAAGAGCATCTCTGTGTTGGCATTACCTGTCTCAATGCAAGAGCAGAGCCAATCCTCCAATGAAACCCGTGGACCTTGAGCTAAAGGCTTGAAGGAGGAGACTGGAGGTGAAGGCATTTTCCCTTTCCGAAGATACCTCTCCCGTCAAGGAGCGAGCATAGCTTGACTCTTACCAAACCCTGCTTTGAAGCTGGCCGTCCACCAAATGCAGCTCGACTAAGTTTTCCTCAGTGGTGCAGCCCTTGACAAATGAAGCTTTTTTTACCCTATGTCAACAAAACCCTCTTTAACTTAACCTTCACTAAGGCAGGGAGACTGCTGCAAAACTAGAAGTCAGGTATGTCTAATGTAGCGCCAGACATGCAAAGTAAGACAGATAAAGGTGATAGTCACTCCACCAACGTCACGGCCATCTTCCAAGGGTAGAGCTTTGCCCGTGAATTGAATGCGTCTGAGGAGTGGGAAGAGAAGTAACTTCCCGAGAGCAAAACTTTATAGTGACTTCCTGATTGGAAAAAAAAAAAAAAAAAAGCGCCCGAGAAACCATGTTTCCACGTCGGAAGGGTTGCAGAGATGACTGGAGTAACCCAGGGTGACTGCCAGCAGTGTATCATTTGTACAACGTTACCCCCTTGAAATCTGAACTGGCCTGGTTGATGTCAGACCGAATACCCTGAGGTGTTTTTTTTTGATTAATTGTCTCAGAGGCTTCAAGAAACAGGTCTCGCTTTCACAAATAGCTGGGCGGACCGCAGCCCCGCAGTGTCGTTGCCCCATAAAAGCGCATACTAACTGACCAGCAACTAGCCCGTGTGTGAATGCACTTTTCAGATAGCTTGGGAAGGGCTCCCGTTAATCGCGGGCTTGCCTCGACATCCCCTTGCTTAGCAGAAGTCCCACCTTGGAGGCTGACGGGAGCGCAGAGCTGGAGGCACGCAGCCTCGGGTTTCCCTCAGCGGTGCCCGCCGGAGGATGGTGCCCAGGTAGCTCCGGGCGACACTGGCCCTTCCTTCCCAGCCTCCACTATACCTTCCCGGCGAAAGAGAGAGTCACCACTGCCCCTGAGAGCGGCCGCGTTTGGGAAGGGTTGGGAGAAGAAAAAATGCAAACAGTGCATTTCGGGTCTCACTGGTCTTCTGGTCTAGGTCGGTTCTCCCGTGAAAAATAAAATCCGGGTGCAACTGCGATGTTAATGTGCGAAAGGACCAGGCTAAACCCTCACACTTGCCGTACGGGGGTAAAACGCCGGATTACTAACTGGTGAGGTGAGGCAGACAATGACTTTAAGATCCAGGACTTAGACTCTGAGGATTTTGATCAGTTAGGATAGGCTTAATCGGTAAAACACGAGTAAAAATATTTTTGGGGAAATGTACAGATGCATCAGGAAAGATGTCGGAATGTCGGCTCTCGCCGTTCTGGCAATACGGGAGATGCACCCCAAGGTGCTAGAGGTAAATGTTGCTGGCAGGGTGTCTCCTAGTTTCTCAGAGGGACAGTGAATGCTTTGAACAATAATCTGAAACGTTTTTTTAAGCACTTGCTTTCAGGCAAAACTTGGCTTTCAAAATCGCGGTTACTTACTCTGATCCTTTGCCTTTACGCTCTTCATTTGACTGACCTTGATCAGGTATAATACTGCTAAATACACATTACTTGAAGGAGGGTTTTAAATCAGTGTTTTCCTTGGACCCCCTAGCAGAGAGTATAAGCAGACATTCAAACGTTGTTTTCTTTTTGGTTTCTCTCACTCTTCCTCTTCGCTACCTGCAACGCCTCACTCGGAGACAGACAACCAAGTCTGATGCTCAAACCAGCTCCCCCGACGGCGAGAGCGGAGCGCAGGCGGCACAGCCGGCTGGGTTCTGCCCCAGCGCTGCTGCAGCCGCCTCTACCTGCGCGGGACAGACACCCGTGGAGTCTGACCCGCTGCACCAGTCTGGAAGGGTGGGCTCAAAAAAGTTCTTACATATATATACATACATACATATATACATACACACACACACACACACACACACACACACACACACACAGGTTGAAAGAGCCTTCAACCTATTTGCTTATTTAACCAATAAAAGTGGGACTAATAATTTAAACGCAGGCAACTCTTCCAGCATCTCGCTAATTGAGCTCTGGTAGGTGCTTACGTTGAGCAGGGTCTCTTTCAACTCTAGCGGCAGCTAAGAGAGCAGGCTTTCCTGTTTCTCGCTCAAATCTACAGCCTACCCTCTATAACGCAGTACGTTTGTTGCACTGTCGTTGATTCCTACTAATGAGCCGATCTACCGCTAAGTAGCCCGTCTCGAAGCATGCAGATGATGCTTTGGCTGGTTCTTTCTACGTTTTCTATGAGCCGCGTCGTTGACCTTAACGACTTGGAGAGGACAGAGTAGGATTTTTTTGCATTTCTCTTGTTTTCCTGCAAGTCTCTGAGTAACTTCTTAAACATAATGACAGGAATGATAAAAGATTACTCCAAAGGGCCTGTATTTCCCGCTTGCTGTCACGCGGGGCTAGCTCGAGGGCCGCTTCCCTGGGGTGCTTGGCACGCTAGCCCCAGGGAGGAGGAAAGACCTCTTACCGTTTTCCACCTCCTGGTGGTGCGGTGCTCTTGAAGGCCCTTCACGCCTACTGCTGGAAGCCGGGCTGCGCGGGAGCGAGGGGCCAAAAGGAGGAAAGTGGATAATAAGGGGGCTGCGAAAGGGGCAGTAGTGGGGGAGCTGAGGTGGAAGAGGGAGGAGGAGAAAGCTTCCCTGCTTGGGCCGCTGTTCCCTGCCCTGTGTTTTGAAAGCAGATCTCGGTCTCACATGGAGTTTTTCTCAACCCCTGGGCTCCACCTCGCCCTGCTGAGGAGGTGTGAGTGAAGGGGGAGCCGGGAGCCTCTTCTCGCTCCTCTTCCATGAGACGCCAAGTCCCCGTGCGTCTGTCATGTGATAGCAAGAGAGCAGGAGCTGCGAGGGTCTCCCGGCTCGGGCACCATTACAAAACTGCGCTGGAGCGCGCAAGTCCCGCCACAGCCACGGCCGCCGCCTCGCTCGCCTCCTCTCCCTGACGGCTCCTGGCGCTGGCCTCCGCCGCAAACTTTTCACCGGACTGAGCGGTGAGAGGGACGTTTATATTTCCTTCCTCAGCATCTCTGCAGAGGTCCGGGGTAATTTCATGCTCATGTCTGAGGAGCACCAACTCCAGTAGAGTGTGTCAGGCGGCAGTGGGGAAGTCCAGGAGACTCAGCGGCCTCCAGGAGGAAAGCGGGGACGCCAGCGGGGGCAGGGATCGGGCTCGGCCCCGTAGCCCCTGAGACTCCGCGGCCTGGGCAGCAGCTGTGTCTCCCACAGGCAGCGGCGCGGCGAGGCAAGAGCATCCCGCGGGGTGAGGCTACTGGAAGGAGCCGTGTGCGAGCCCGCCGGCCGGCTGCGAGGCGGTCACGATCGCCTGTGGCCCGGGGAGGTGGCGCCCAGGATGTAGAAACGGTGGCGGGGCAGAGCAGCGCCGTTCCCGGCATCCCGAGTCCGCCGTGCGCGACACTTAGTGGTGCCCGCCTTGGCGCGGTGGGATCGTGTGGCCGCGGGAGGACTGTGGCGGGGCGGCGATGCCCAGGCCGGGGAAGAGTTCGTACAGCGACCAAAAGCCGCCTTACTCTTACATCTCCTTGACGGCCATGGCCATCCAGCACTCGGCCGAGAAGATGCTGCCCCTGAGCGACATCTACAAGTTCATAATGGAGCGATTCCCCTACTACCGGGAGCATACCCAGCGCTGGCAGAACTCCCTCCGTCACAACCTCTCCTTCAACGACTGCTTCATCAAGATCCCGCGGCGACCCGACCAGCCGGGCAAGGGCAGCTTCTGGGCGCTGCATCCGGACTGTGGGGACATGTTTGAGAACGGCAGCTTCCTCCGCCGCCGCAAGCGCTTCAAGGTCCTGCGCCCCGAGCACCACCTGCCTGGCGGCGGCGGCAGCGGGACAGGCAGCGGCGGTCCCGGCAAGCCCCCGGCGCCCACCCCGCACATGGTGCACTACTTCCATCCGCACCCGCCGCCACCACCGCCTCCCTCGGGCAAGGTGCCGGGGCTGGCAAGCTCCGAGGCGGCCGTGGCCGCAGCAGCGGCCGCTGCAGCGGTGGGGAGGCTACCGCAGTTTTCGCCCTACGGGAGCAGCCAGCCCTCGGGCTTCAAGCATCCCTTCGCCATCGAGAATATCATCGGCAGAGATTACAAGGGTGTACTGCAGGCCGGCGGGCTGCCGCTGGCCTCGGTGATGCACCACCTGGGCTACCCGGTGCCCAGCCAGCTCAGCGGCGTGGTGAGCTCCGTGTGGCCGCACGTGGGGGTGATGGACTCCGTGACCAGTGTGCCCGTGTCCCCTGACTACGGACCCTTCGGCGTGCCTATGAAGGCGCTCTGCCACCCGCCGGCACAGACCATGCCGGCTGTCCCGGTGCCCATCAAACCGGCGCCGGCAATGTCCACTGCCTCGGCCATCCCTGCTCTGACGGTCTCTGCCTCGCAGATCTGCCCTGCTGCTTCCCCGGCCGCTGCTTCGTTGTTGGAACAGGCCGCGAGCAACAACCCCGAGGGCAAGGGCTCCCTCCACTCCGTCCTGGTGCACTCCTAAAGAGCAGGGGGTCGAGGAGGAGAGAGGCCCCCAGGCTCCCAGACGAAAGGACGCGGGGCTTCAGAGCATGCATGCGGCACGGAAACCCGATCGATCTTATGACTATACCCCTGCTGGTGTCTGTATTTTTACCGTGTACAATCAGATTATTTGAGAGCTAGATCGCAGGTAAGAGCTTTTATCGTCAATCGCTAAATGTCATTAGTAGCGGAGAGGCGGCGTGAAAAATCATAGCTGGGGCCAAAGGGGCTGGCTCCGAGGAAAGGACAGAGAGGGAAGGTCTCCTCGACACCCCATCAGCCTGAAGCCATGCAGCCTGGGTTACCCTCTGAGCCCCTCTCCCGGGGCGGCCATCCCGGAAGTCCCACAAAAGCCGTGCTCGGTGGGAGAGGGGCTGCAATCTGCCGGCGGCTGGGGGGAGCAGAAGGATAAAGCCCCTGCTGAAATCTGCTTTTCCCTCTTCCACGACGGACGGGAAAACTCTGCCCCGCCGTCCTGTAGATCTTGCTCCGAAAGAGGTGGGCAAAGCCTTGGACCCTGGCGAGCCGCAGGGTCCCAGGTCACGTAATGCTCGCTGTTTAAAGAATAAGCTTTAAATAACTCGACTAAGAAGCGAGAATTTAAGTGACAATGGCACTGACGGCGAAGAGTTCCTTTGACTAACGACCACCTACCCTTCCCCTTCACACTGTCATAGTCTATTCTATAGTACCTTAGAAGGGACTGAAGCGTGACCTGTCCTCTCAAGCCGTGTGTGAGTGTCCGAGTTCCCTAGTTTCTCATTAAAATAAAAGCAGCCCGGCGATTCGTAGATTGTGCTTTTCAGATCACCTTTCACCTCTCACGGACACCACTATTTTATATGTGTTGCTTGGCGTTTCTTCCTCGTGAATCTGAACACAAAAACCTGCGGGTGGAGGTGGGGGCGGAGAGTGAAAGAGGTGGGGGAAAGTGGAGGAAGACAATGGAAAAATGGTTAAAAATTATTTGGGCAAAGCAGTTTAATGAAAGCAACCTTCCAACACACAAGAGGTCTGTGCAAGCAGAGGCATCAGAAGTCAGAGAGGGATGCGCTAGCTGATGAGTCCCGGCTGATTTGTGAGTGATTGCTGCCGTACCCTGTCTGCCCTGCTGTACACCAATGCTCATTAAAGCCAGTTGCTGGTACTGTTATTTTAAATGCTCGCCTTTCACATTGGTTAAGAAACCTGTGTTCGTAGCACAAGTCTGCGCTCCGTCACCACAAACTGATAGAAGCACCCACAAGTTTTCTCCGCGGCAAGGCAAGGGGAGGAAAGGGAAAGAAAACTTTTACAGGTAAATCACCTGCTACAGAGGCACTTTGACTCGCCACTGCCCGCAGCTCACAGGCAAAGCACCGGCGCTCCGGATGAGGACAGGGCACCGGCTCGGATCCCGATAGCAGGATCGGGAAGGCAGGTTAGTTTTGTCACTGGTTTCAGTGGGTGCTGGATCCGACCTGCTTTCTCGGTATTATCTCCTCATGCCTCGCACCTACTGTGGTCCGAGACTCCAGGTCGCTGTCCTCACCCTTGGGAAAGGGTATCGCGTGACAGATCGGCCGTTCTTAGTGGACCTCTAGACAGAGAAACTTGCTATGAAAAGCAAACCTGTTTGGCCTCAAGTACCGTCTGTCAAAGGTTTCCCCCACGCACATTCCTGGGGTCTGTTTGACCACTTGAAATTCAACAACTATTGGATTTCCAGTTGTGCCCTCCGCTCTGGCAGGGGTATGGAGGGGGTGAGGGGACGTCTTTTCACCTGAATTTCAAAAATTATAGAATTCCTAGCGCTGAAAAAATACTACTAATGAGACACGGATCGGTATCACGATTTGTGAATCTGTCTGGAAGGTGAATTGCCTCTAAAGTATTGCAACCAGATATACTGAGCCGAAACAAATGATTAAAAAAATAAGACAAAGGAAAAAGAAAAAGTACTTCACATTTTCTTTCTGTCTTTCATCTTGGGCAGGAATCCAAGTAGATATTTCTGCTGCTAAAAACAAGTTGCTTATAGAGAAAGCAGCCCTCCAAAAAATCGTGAATAACACTACTTCTATATTAGTTCTATATGTATTTAAGCATATTCCACTGCTTTTGATGTGACTGTTGTGTAGTGCTCCAAGGAAGGAATCTGCATTTTCCCCTCACATTGGTCTAATGGGCAAAATTGATGAGGAACCCGAAGCAGAAGAAGTAATCCTCCTGGGAATTAGTCAGAGGATTCTGGTTAGTTTTAAGGTTCTGAATCGTCTAAATTTCATCGCGGCAAAACTTTTTTTGGTGTGAGGAGGCCAATCCGGGTATCTGGGTATCGCGGCGGGCGGTAAGCAGGAGGTCCCCGCCGCTTTTTGACCCCGGTTAGGGGCGGGCGGCGGCAGGGCAATAGGGGCAGGTGTCATGATAACAACCCCTGGCGCAGGGGCTATCGCGACGGGAGAAGGTTTCTGGTTGGAGGCGAGACGGGGTTGAGGGCCGAGCCCTCGCCCATCGCCCGGAGGGATGCACGGGGACGGTGAAGTACCCAGCGATTTTGTGAGATGCCCAGCGATTTGCCTACACGGGCGCTGTGTGCAGCAGGTTTTCCTCACCATAAGGGCTTTGGGGAGTGGGAGGTTAGGCTACAGGTGATTCGCCCAGAGGGCTTAGTGTGACTCCCGAGTTAGTGGCCTACACTCCGTATGACCGAAAGACGGTGTTATTTTCTGTAGCTAGTACGATGAAGATTACAGAGGGTTAGAACCTGCTAATTTGAGACTGTCAGAGGGGAAGGGAAACTTAACTATTTGACTAGAATTTTCTAACTTGTTTATATGCCTATTTTTCTTTATTCTTACGTATTTCATCTCTAAACATAGCCTTTGCAATGCTACACAAATTTTGCACCAATAACCAAAAATCCCAATATACAAACAAACCCAATCCCAATGCTGTTTAAAACCAGATGATGGTACAGGATGCAGAGAAATTAAATAGTACTCTTTCCTCCAATTTGAAAAGCAGGTGTAAACCAGTGAAGGGTAACATTTTTCACTTGTCAAATGAAACAGGGCAACATTCTTGTGGTAACTATTAGATTTTGTCTATCTGCTATACTGAAACACCTCATGCAGAAACAGGTTGCCTTCAGATTAAACTGCTCATGTGTTCTGCACAGAAAACACGGCTCAGTCTTTCCTGAGGGGGTGCAGTCAGGGTGGTTGTAAACAGAAGAAATGGATGGAAGCAGGACAAGCAAGTTTACTCTTCATATCATCACGCTACCAAAGATAGTGAAGCAAAAGTTAGTGTTAGAGGAATGGAGGCTTAGAAAAGGCATAGATCTCACCCTCGTATGCTTCTGGTTTATTTTGACTAGGTAATATAGTGATTGCTATTTCTACTATCAATATAGTGATTGATATTTCTACTATCCCTAAACAAGGCATTGCTTTGTGTATTTTAAGCTTATGGAGTGTGCAACTCAAGATAGAAAAGCAAATGCTGTAAGGATCTTAAGATTAGAGTGGTTTATGGTCTAAATGTGACAGCAATGTTTCAGTGGCTATGTTCTGATCTCAGTGATACCTGCTATAATATAACAACCAGTCTCATAACTGAAAATCTGGACTCCATTGATCCAATCCTGAAGTCTCTCTGGATAGAAATTCATATGGCAAATCTGCTTGGAATTTTGCTACTGCTCCCGTGGGATCAAATTTTCCTCTTTATTTTAAGATTTGATTTTAAAACATTCCTGTAAGTGCTTGAAATCTATAATAGTTTTGGTTTTGGAAAGCAAAGTTTCACTTTGGCTTCTGGAGTTTTGTGGGACATATGATTAGATTAACCAGCTTTAGTTAGATAAACCAGGTTTAATTTTAGACATTTCACGCTAAAGACAAAAAAAATACTGACTACAGGCCCCTATCCTGGACATATTTAAGTATGTAACTCTTTTGTTTAAAGAATTGGTGCTTATATGGTGTTGTCACTGGCACTGGCCATGGAGGAAAGCACTCTTCTCAGAACCTCTGAAGGAAACCTAAGTTCAAGATCACTTCAGCTCAAAAGGATTCAAAGTCACCAAAATGGGTCAACTGCAAAATGGCACATGGAGTAAGTTATGCTTTTTGGTTCTGTAGAAAGCTATGTAGCAACAGCAAATGCAGGGTTTATGAAGTGTCAAATAAGCCACAGGCTTTGTTTTTCTACAAAGGCAGAGTCCAAGAGTCATTGCAGAAAACACATCATGAATGGAGAGAGGGAAGGAAGGATAGGAATAAATGGCAAATTTTCACACCAGAGAGCCATATGGACGGTTGTTGGGTGTCCCAGAAATTCATAATTGTGGTGTGCAAATGGTGAGTTACAGTCAGGAAAATGACAAATGTTTGCTAATATTAAGTTGTTCATATTAACAAAAAAGAATAACCAACAAATTGGGAATTTCTGAAGGATATCCACACTGAGTTACAGGATAATAAAATGGAAACTGAAATCCACTGTTGATGTATGCAAACTGATATGCATGGGGAAAACATTTCTTGCTTTATATCATAACAATGGGTCCTGAACTCTGGATGCTTACTAAATTATGGCAAATATGTCTAAGAAAATGTTGGCTTATTAGTCATTATCTGTGGAAAAAAAAAGAAAAGAACTGTGGGGAAAAAAAGAACATAACAGAAAATACCATGTCCCTATTTAAATCCAAAGGAATCTGGAATATATCAGGAAGACCTGCAAGTTCTTCACACCTGAAAGGAGATATATTAAAACTGGCAGAATACAGAGAGTATTATGTGGGATGATCAAGCGTACATCTTCTGTACAAGTAGTAATTCAATAGTCTGAGACTCCTCAGCATGGAAAGCAAGTATATAGAGAGACGTATGATACAAATTTACAAAACTGGGAGAGACCTGGAGAAGGAGGTTAAGGCACACTTGCTCATTCTTTTTCTTAATACTGAAACTGGCAGTCATCAAAAATATTCAAAGGAAAGAGGGGATACTTCACACAACGTGTAATTAAATACTGAATTCGTTGTTTCAGGATGTCGAGGGTGTTAAAATTTTACATGTGTTTTAAGAACAAGTGGAAAATTCGTGTAAGATAAATCCACTCATGCTTGTTCCATAAAAAGGTGCTATCTCTTGCTCAGATTTGCTGTGCTAGTAATATATTTCTGAAAGTATCATGACATATTTTTCCTGTCCTACTCTTTCTAGAGCATCCATTATTTGCTCACTGGGCTAGGAGACATATGACAGTTGTTCATGATCAGGGTTTGTGACTTTCATTTGTAGCCAATTGTCCTGAATGAAAGCAATTCTTTAATGTTATTTCAGTGTACAATATGAAGTAGACATCATGGATGTTTGTAGGGATGCAGTTGAAAAGAATAAAGACTCCAAAGGCTAACTGCATATGTTTTATATGAAAAATACTTTAAATGGTCCAGGAATGAACCAGTTCCTCATTTCAAAGACAGTGCTACATTGATTGGAACAACTTGCTTATTTTCTGATGAAATCAATTTTAACAGTTAGAAAGTTTATGCATGAGAGACCAGCCCCTTTTTTATATTATGACTGCATAACTGATGAAGTTAACCGAATATGGGTACAGATTTGAATTCTCTCTAGTATGGACAAGGAACTCATTCTGTGTCTTGGTACTATAATACTGGGCAAGTTTGTGCCATGCATATCTGAAGCATCCATGATGTTCTAGGCACTGGCAGAGGTGTCAATGTATTACTGTTGTCTATACCTCCTTCTCTGGTTGCAGGACCAGTGAAAAGAAACTGCTTTTTGAAGGAGAAAATAAACAAGTTCTGACACATGGAAAAAAACAACTCTAGTGCTGAGGTTCACAGAGCTTTGGAAGATAAATTCTACTGCATTTGACATCCAGAATGTAACACAGTATCTTATATTTCCCTAGATTTCACACGGATGCTTAGTCTACGGCAGGAGAGGTAGTCATTCAAATTTGTTTTTAAGGCAAAAGACCTGGGAGAAACCTATAAATTCACACTGCATGAACTGCTTTATTATGCATTACTCATTAAAGTAATCATTGAACAATAGAAAGTAACAGCCCTTAGAACAACCATAGAGAACAATGATGCCCCAGATTTTTAAGCCCGAGAGTTATCTTAAAGCAGTCATTTGAAAAATTAAAAATAACTTGATATTCCTTATCAACTAATCATGCCCCTTATTGTTAAAAGGTAGGTTTTTGGCTGAATATCATATTACCCAGTGAATAAATCAATAGGCAAAGAGTTCTTACACTGGTAAGGACTGCTAATTTTTACTATCTTCAATTTAACAAAATATAGCCTTTTTATTCTGTGAACTGTACAACAAACTCCCAGCGTGGATCAGGTCTTCCTTTCATGATGGTCTGAATAACCTGAAGTTCAATCAATGATAAATACTGGATAGAATTGCATAGAGAAAGAATGAAAATGCATTTTCATGTACTGCTCACACCATAGAACTGCTACTGAAAAATGATCGTTTGCTGAACAAGTGTAAAAGAAACTTCGTAACATGATTGTAGAAGCTATTCGTGTTTTATTAAGATGTTATTTTATGTGGTATGTGTGATTTGGATTTATCCTCTCTTAAGTCTTGAAATTAGGTTTTTCTTAATCCCTCTGTGATCTTTTGACTGTGGTTGGTATGAATTTGTACCATAACAGATTAGTAAATATGCAAATTACTGTGATACTTCATATGCTTAATAAAATACATGGTTGTCACTGGTAGGTGCCTACATCTTGTTTAACTGATTATTACTGACTGCTTATGAAAAGCTTTCTTGCTACACAAGACTTTGGAAGAAAATGCAATGTAACGTGCTACATTGCTAGTTGATTATTACAATATACAATTTTTAAAGCGGAGTGGAACTGTTGGGATGAGACTAGAAAGAGAATCAATTAATTTCTTCTTCAACTATTTGCAGCAGAGATAAAGAAAAAAAACATAAAAGGATGAATATGGTACATCTTCAAAATGAAACGGCACCAGTTACAACAGTGAAACAGATAAAAAGTGAATTGAGATCCTTACTGAGCCTCTGTATCTTTACATTATATCTGTTTATAAGATTTCTTAAAAATGGGAAATGCCTTAATTTATTTAACAACTGTCAACTTTGTTGAAAACAAACATGGTGAAAACATGGGCTTAAATTTGACAGATACAAGAAGCTCAGAAGATTCCCTTTACTAATAAATTGTAAGACCGCAGGTTTGAGCTACAAGCTCATTGAAAGGGTTTTACTTAAAAAAATATAGAAGGCTCCAAAAATCCACCCACCAGATTATTAAAAGAGTCTTCAGTTTTTTATATACTTTTGTAGGACACAAGGGAGAAGACATGATGCACATTTCTCAGGAGACCAAATAACACACTTTTATTAACAAACTAGAAAATAGGTGAACCTGGCAAAAGTTTAAAGGGCAATATTCAACCGAAATAAAGCATTTCACAAAGCATTGACTCAGCACATACTAACCCATACAACTCAGTAAAATCCAACCCATTCAGCTTTAAGTTACCCAAATATCAAGAAAAGAGATTAGGAGAGGAAGAAATAAAGAAAGAGCAAGAAAAAGAGGAAATTATAGCTACCATGGCATATCCAGCATAGATGCAGCTACAAGGAGCTCAGGAAATGGCAGGACCACAACCACGCATGTCCTTGTTTTTATCTGCTCTGGCTCCCTGTGGCCACCCTGCCAGCACGACTTCTGGCCCACTGACCACTCTGGGGCTGGGCTGGGACTCTGGGGTGAGGTGAGGGGCAGTGCTCCCAGTGTGCCAGTGACAGCTGCTCTGGGACGGCCTAAAGAGGCTTGAAAGGGTTGGGGTATGGTGCAGGGCACTATTTCACCTTCATGAAATTCAACTGTCCCTTCCTACACACACACACACTTGAGTTGGTCTGAGTCAATAATTAATATAATAAGCCAGTGCCTTACACAAATAAGTAGAAAAGTCATTGAATATGCAGGACTATGAATGAAAGTCAAGAAAAAAATAGGAATTCCTCATAATTTGCAATACCTTCAGCATACATACAGTACTCTTACTGTCACCTTTGTTCATTCCTTCCTTGCATAGTACTTTTTACCACACCGAGTTTTGTTAATTTCTGATTGTGATTTCAGCTCCATAGTACCAAATTCAAAAGTGTTTACTCTACAATCCATGTTCTTCCAATTTGACAGTGAATTCCTCCTAAGTTCTTCTGGAGTATGAATTTGCATGATCAAATCCCTATTTTTTTGTGAGATGTTACGATTTTATGTAATTTTTTCAGCTACTGACACTACAATTCCTTAGGGAAGTTAAGTATGCTGTCAATAGATTTAGTTTTTCTAATTCTGCCTGAGAAGCATCACAAACACACATTTCTCCCAGGCAGGAACCAGAAAACTGTTGAACTCAACCTCACTCCTCTGATTTGCTGAAAATTAAAATTGTCACTGGAATTGTTCTCTATTTAGGTGGCCAGTGAGAAGAATGCGATCGCACTAGTGAGTTGTCATCAGAGAGGCAGTTTTTGACTCTCAGCAGTTTTCTGGAAGTCCTGAAAGTGGTGAATGAGGATTTTTTTTGACTTCATGTCAGAAGATGGCAGGAAGGCATTCATCACTACTGGCTTTTAAGAGCCTATCTTTCTAACACTAGCTGTTTGGTGAAGAAGACAGCTGCAAGACCTCTGCCAAGGTTTACTCTCTTCTGCAGGAAATTGCCTCTTTTGAACAACAGTCTGAACTTTTTCATTCTGATGTCAACAATCCCTTCCTTGGGATTGTTGTGTGCCAGAAGACTAAGAGGAAGAGTAGATTCGCACAGTTTCTATTCACATCTTGAATATAATGAAAGGATATAATGAAAGGAAGGATTCAATTACTGTGTCCCAATACAGCTAGGACATTCAGAAACTTCTCTATGGGTACCAAAACTTGTTAATACTGCTGCTATGTGTTTAGAAACACTACTTTCTGGCCCACCAGGCCAAATGATGAAAACAGTTTGGGATCTCCTTAGTGAAAGGCATCACTGTAACAAAAGAAGAGATAAACAAAAACCAACCAAACAAATAAAAACAAAACAAAAAACTCCAAAAATAAAAAAAAATTTCTTGGGAACTTGCAAGTTAGAGGAGAAGTGAAGTTTTACACACTCAAAGAATCAGCAGGTCCAGTAAAGATTGAGTTGGATTTTTTTTCATGCTAGATATAGACGCAGAATATAAAAAGCCACTGCCACTGCCATATTATACAGACAGAGAATATAAAGAAAACCTAGCTTCACTTAGTTAGCTGGTAAGAGAGACAGGGGATGTATCTAAACCTCACAAATATTGGTTCAAGTCTCACCTTGCAAGCTCCTCTTCTCTTTCATGGGAACAGCTTTTCATTTTGATACTTTCCTTTAAATTCAGTTCCCAGAAAGGGATAGGTGGAAACAACAAATGGCTTTTGAAATACCACATTGTGTTCATAAAACTCTAGTGTAGTTGCTGGTATTTGTCCTGTTTGGAAGAGAGCAATAATAAATATCCACTTGCATTCTCATGTAAATAAGCTTTGGTTCCAGCACTGCCTCAGAGACAGTCTGAATGCAGATTTCCTCTTTACTTTGAGTCTTATCTGAGCCAAATATTTTCATTTTCTTACTGAGATAAGCTATCTAATCAAGTTTCCTTATCCCTTTGAGCTCTGTGGTTTCTGATTAGCATTATCCCTTTTCCAAGCGCTATGGAGCACTGTCTCCTTGGAAGAATTGCCTTGCTCTGCCTCAATGTCCTGATGCTGACAGATGGCAGAGTCCAGACCCAAATATGGATAGATGGATGGACGTCATGTTTTTGTTGCTTTGCACTTAACCAATTAGGCAGCTGCTTTCATCTCCAGCATGGACACTACCCAGTTCTTGGTTATGCAACTATTTATTCTCAATATTTTTGCTTACCAAATGTTTCCTGCTGTCCTATCTAGCAGTGACAAAATACTGGAAAATGGGCAGATGAAAGTTTCACAGAAGCAGTAAAGGATGCTGAGAGCTTGTTAAATATTCTAGCAGGTCCTCATCCTAAGAATTTCCATGAATTGCATTGTCATCCAAATGCTTTGGGAGGCCTTAATGATCACAAAGGTTTCAGCTGGACCACCCAGAGCTGTAAATGGGAAAAGAAGCCTCAAGGGCCTCTTGTAGGATTAAAGTTGCTCCCACTTTAACATCTTGAAAGTATTCTATGAGGGCCTTCCCACTATCATCAAGTAATGAAAACCTATCTTTGTACTTATCCAATCACTTTAGTATCACTGTCCTGCCTGAAAGCTAGACAGGAAGAAAATAGTCACCTGTAAGACTGACCTGAGGGAACTGTTATGTCGTAGCAGTAAGACCACTGGAAAACAAATCGTAATGATTTATGTATCCTGATACAATCTAATTAATATGCTACCCGCCTATAGAATTAGCACTAATTTTTGTGTTCTGCATTGTGAAGAAATGTTCCTTTTCTGTCAGAAACGAAATTAACAAAGATGCTACTGATGGCCCCTCTATGAATCTTGCATTAATAAAGCTTCCATTCAAGAAGAGTATCCAATTTTAAAGCTTTTACAAATGAAAAGGGTAGGATGCATTTAATGACTTAAACTCAGCAGGAGAAAGGAGAAATGACCTTACAAAGTAACAGATACAGTTAGGCAGGGAGTTGCAAAATTGGCGATATGTGTACCTTAATACAATTATAAAAGAAACAAATTAAACTACATTATAGCCATCAAAATACGTAGCTACATGGACTATATATATAAAACTAGTATAAAACCAGATTTTTGAACAATAGTATTCTATTTTCTATCATAATTCAAATTGACTGAAATATATTTATTCCACCATTTCTATAATAACATAGCTACTTGTCTGGAAACAGGTACATAATGTAAATAAACAGGAATAATATAATAGATACATTATTTTAAAGCCATTGTAAATACACCACTGAGAAATCTTCCCCCAACATTGGAGCAGAATAGAATATAATCAAACTATTGCAAATTGTCCAATGCTGGAATTGAGGCTGTAGTGAATATCCGATGTATGATCTATTAATACCTTATTTTTCACATGGGTGGTTGCATCTGCTTGTCCATAGTTATGAACTGAAAACCTGCTACCTATGTACATCTTCTGCTAGTGAATATGTGTAATAAGCAGAAAAATCAAGGCAAAGATACAACCATATGGCAAGATCATAGATTGTATGAAAGACAAATATTCTCACTAGTATCTGATGTTTATAAAAATTTACAGCCATTGGCTTGTATTTTAAGTGGGACAGTAGCACTTACTTTGGCCTGTTGAGAGACTGTCCAAGCACGTGATAGTTGTTTCGCTGTTCTAAGAGCAAGAACTTTTAAGAACATGTTTTTGAGATACTAACATTAAAACAAAAGTCTTCTTTGTGAAGCACTGAAGCTGTACATTTTTATGAGGTGAAAGTTTCCACTTATCTCTGACAATTTTTAGAGACTCAGAGAAGATAATTTAATCACGAGAGAATATTTTAATGTAAGAAGACTCCTTCACTGAGAAGAACATGTTTCAAAGTACAAAAATGTCATCATTTTGCCTTACCTTCTAAATCCTTCTGTAATTTGTAGACAGTGTATCAAATATATCAGAAATGGAACGTTATGTGCACAGACATTAACAACATATGATCACAGTGTACTCTTAGATGACCTTGTGTTTTAGCGTTCCTTTCTTGATTCCTCATATATCATGATGTAGAATTGCCTATAAGTAAGTGAAACAGCTTGAATTGTCATTAAAGGCCAATAGAGCCACATGCATAATAGCATTCTTCAATTAAAAAAAAGACTTAATAAACTAATTGACAGAACAAAGCTTCCAAATTTAGGAAGATTATGGCTTAATGTGCAACTCTTTGGCTTTTCCCAAATATCCTCAGTGCCTTGCTGGAACATTCCCCCCTGCACCTGGACCCTAGCTCATTGTGCTATAAGGACGGTTATTTTGGCTTGGAGAGAAGAGGACTTTCATGACTTCAAACATGGACGTTAGATCAAGTTTTTTTGCCTCACATAATCCTGTCTTTGATGTCACTAGACTGAGGCCTCTCAGAATAGAAAGAGAAAGCTGTGAAAAGAGGCGCATTTAATTTATACATTTGAGTGCTGCTGTTCTAATTCACCAGTGTAGCATTTTTATTGTTTTCTGCTTCGCATCCTAAAGGCAGGCTTACACCAGGCAATTACAAATGGCTCTTCTGAACAAATAATTGAAATTCACTAATTGTGGATGGTTAAAAAATGTCAGAATTGGAGGTGCGAGATCAAATATATTTCTATTGGTACTGCCGAAGTTACAGGCTACCCTTTTCGCTTGCCTTAAAGGATAAGTACTTGTAACTGCTTGTTTTAACAGCAGCTAATCAGGTAAGATGCATGAGACAAAAATCTAACATGAAAATTATATTTTGCATTTGCCTTCAATCCAGAACAGTTGTCCTGAGTTGTCCTGAGTTAAAACAACAAATCTTTAGAAGGTGGTATGGAAGATTGCTTTGCAGTATGGAGAGAATTAATGTACAACATTCTAATGAGAATTAATGTACAACATTTACAAATCCCTCCTCTTATAACTGCAGCAAGGAGCCAGTTGTAAAAATGGGGATTGAGTCTATGTGCAAACACCTGTGTGTGAATAATTACACAAAGGTATTGGTGGAGCAACAGCTCTGCAATCAATTATCTTTCCTTTACCTAAAAAAGTTAGTGAAACATCTGAGGGATTGTGAGACATAATTTCTGCATAGTTTACCTTACAAAACCAAGAATTTAGTCTTTCACAAAACAATTAGCCTCAAATTATCCACAAAGAAATTACGCACATTATTTTCTAGTGAATTTTGTAACATAGGAATTTTGTGCCAAAGTTCATAAAAACAGTAGAATTTTGTGCTTATCATAGACAAAGCAGAACTCTGTTTGTGTTTGTGCATGTGGACAATGGAAGTGTGCTGCAGAAACAGAAATATGACATAAAACATTCTGTCAGAGAGGTCTTTTTGTTTCATGGATTTGCTAAATTAATGGACTCAATAAAAGAAAACTGGAGTATCCAAAAGTGAAATTATACATGCCTTCCTGATTCAGAAACCTTTATGCATAGTGATCATTGCCATGAACCAAAACCAATTTCTTCCTTCACTTTCACCAACATATAATAAACAGGATAAAATTTACATTTTTGTCTGTTGCCTTACCAAAGGCATTGTGCCTATTTCACTAAATACAGTTGGTCCAAGGCAAAGTCCTGCTGACTTGAGCCATTCAAAACTTACAAACTCTGTCTTCCCCACAACCACAAATCTTTTTCTTTGTCTTTTGAAAGTACGAACTATGAAAGAAGTTCAAAGTCCTTCTTTATAATAACGAAAATAAAACTTATTTCTCCTCGAAACACAATCTGATACGCATCATATTTATAATCTCATTAACTTGAGAGAACAAGAGTTCATAAATGTACCCATTGCCATCATTGGAATTTTTATATTCTGGCTCCTACTACCGTTTCTCACCATTCTTACTACCTGTTGCCGTTTGGATTTTGCTCTGCACCAAGTCCCTGAACACAGTGAACGTCTTCCTCTGCCCCGCCATTGGATAAAGGAGAGAGAAGGGAAAAGAAAAAAAACCAAAGGACCCAAAATAAACTGAACTAAAGCAATATAAATATATTTACATGTATATACAATTACAGAACTATTTTTTTTCATGGCTAGGCTTCACAAACGAAGATTTGGGAAGGCTCTATCCACATTTGCTACAGGCACGCTGGTGGCTTATGAGGCCAATACGTGACAGACATATCCGATTGCAAAAGGCACA
>NW_016690194.1:2520842-2524420 GCF_001604755.1 Lepidothrix coronata
TTCTTTAAGCTGACTTTCAGCCCAAAGGGCTCAGCAGCATCTGCAAAGCAGGATGTTAAACGCTGCAGAGCTGCTTCTGTGTGGGCAACAAGGGCGGCGTTATCAGCATAGAGCAGCTCCCGGACAAGATGGTTTAAGGTCTTAGTGTGGGCCTTCAGTTGCCTTAGATTGAATAGACTTCCATCAGTACGGTATCGAATGTAGATCCTGATCATACAGAACTATATACGTATAAAAAAAGACAACCCCAACACCCCAGAACTAAAACAGAAAAACACAGATATATGCAGATATACACAGCTAATAGAGAGCTAGCAAACAAAGAGAATCTTAATACTTCCTTGAGAAAGCAGAAAGCCACTCCACCAAAATCTCTCCTCCCGGATTCAGGAAAACAACAGGCCACAGCAGGCCTCACTCCTAGGTAAGCGAGACCAGCCTCAGGGACCTGCTGTCTTCAAGTCCAGCAGAAGAGAAGAGGGGAGAAACCTTCTCTCTCCTTCTTATTTATACTCTTGCTTACGTAAAAAATCACGTGGAATACTGGGAAATGGCAACTTCCCTAGTTTTGACCTGATTACCAAGGAAGGCCTATATCAAACCATCACACTATCAAAACTCAATTTTAATTGTATGTTTTATCACTATGTAGACTAAAGTTTCACACTGACAGTTAATGAGTTGAAGCAGAAAATCTAATTTTTCCATACAACATTTTTCTCTCCAGTGCTTAACATTCATTTTATATCACCAGCACAAATCAGTGTTATCCATAGGCTCTCATCCATGACACAATTACACATTATTTCCCCTTTTACGGTGCTTTTTATGACTACTAAAGTTTATTTTAAGAGATGTATTCTCTAGGGTTTTTTTTCCTGCTTTCTAGTGTGAGGTTAACATGAGTTACACCCTAATTTGTATTTATTAGTAGGTTATGGTTCTGACTTCATCATCATGAGAAACATTACTGGCTTCCACAACTACCTTTCTGATGATCATAAAACCAGTATTAAACAATGAGGGAAACTTTAAAAAAAACCCCAACAACAACAAAAAGCCACACCAAAAAACCCTGTCTAAAATTGAGGCATAGGTGCCTAAACGCGATCTAGATTCTGTGCTGTGTTACTTTCTGTAGTCTTCTTTGCCACTGTGGATTTAGATGTAAAAATTTATATTGGAGCACTGTCCCACCTGTGCCAGTTTACCCCACTGATTCCATGATTTTTGGAACAGAAGGTTAAAAAATAGCCCTGCTATTGTTCCTATTGACATCAGTCCAACTGACATTGCCAGAGGTTGGATCAGTCTCCTGTTTTGGCGAAGAACAGAATTGATCTGCCAATTCTCCATGTAGAATTACTAATATGTTCTGCATTTCTGGCACACAGTCACAATTGCCTAAGGATCAATCATATTTAAGTAGACTAGCCACTCAGAATGAGGAGTAGAACTACTCCTTCCCAATAGGTATAGGAAAACAAGAGCATCAGCATTATATTAATTCATTAGACTATCCAAGACCCTGTCAAGAAATAAGTATTGTATATAGAGATATAGTTTATTTAATTGTAATTTATAGTATATGTGATTTCATGAGAGAATTTGAAAATTTCATGAGAGGAATAAAAAAAATCAAAAATTCTGCAGATATTGTCAGACTACAATACTTGTACTGCTAGTGGTTGGGGATCATTTCAGAGTGGTCCAGAGGCTGCTCTCTGGCACAAAAGGGATGGCAGTCCAGGAAATGGAAGAGGGAATGGTAAAGAGCTTCTCCTGCTCCATTTTCCTCTGGGCAGAGCAGCACAACTGGGAACCAGTAATGCCTGCACAGACTACCTCCTTTCCCATTTAGATGGGTGAAACAGCCACTTTTTTTCTGTTTCTGCCACATGCCTTGGCTGCTAGGAGGTGTTGTTAAGAATATGACTGAGTTTGGAAATCTTTTGTCTAGTGGGGAAAGGGGTTTGGGCTATGCCTTTATTCACATAAAAAAAGGAGCAAAGTCATGAAAGATGGCAAGGGTTAGGATTGAGCACTTTGCCATCTTCCTCCATCTGTCTGGCCTAATTCATAGCCAACAGAATTTTAGTCACCTAGGGAACAGCTTAATGCTGTATGTGGCATGGGACACCTAAATAACAGCATGTTCCAGGAAGGTTGGACATTTTACTTGCCTTTAACAGGTATCAAACTATGTCTCATGCAGCTTGAGTGAATGCTGTATCACAGCTGCTGGAAACCAGGACGCATGACACCTCCAGCCATAGAATAAAGAAATGTTTGACACTCAGTCAACATTGGCTATGTTAGGCTATCTCATTGAAGGAGTTCAGTGTATCCCATTCTGAAGCAAGTATTTTCTGTGGGGCTGTCACACAGCTTAATCCAGGGCTCAGGATTTTGCTACCTGACCCAGGCATACATGTTTTTCTGTGAAGACAATCCTATCAACGTGTATTTAAGAAATACGTAACTACTCACACCTTGTTATACTTCACTCCCTGCTCCTTTTCTCTCAGCACACATAGAAACCAATATAGAGATGCAGAGATAAGTAATATAAGTGAGTAAATATTGTGCAGACAATCAGTGGTCCTATTTTGGTGAGGACTGAAAAGTTAGGCTGCAGTTATCCAGCCATATTTATCATTGTCACTTTGTGCTACTGATTTATGAGATGAAAAACCATCTATGTTCAAGTATGAGTCTAACAGTGAATTACCACTTCCAATAGTTCTGCCAATACAATAAATCTCACTTCTGTAGCTGTAGCTGTAGGAGCTTCCCTTTAGACTCCTTTATCTCTGTTTTTCTGTCCACTTACAGCGTAGGTTGGTACTAGATCTTTACGGGTAATCTAGACTTTTCAGGGCATTGATTCACAACCTTTCAAGGCCATCTATTTTAGGACAAAATATAGTACAAATGGTCATTAGTGAAAGTGAATGCAGATCTTTGATGGCAGCGCATGCTTATCTGACACAATTTTAAGTGGCTAAAGTAAATGTTATCAAGGGAGAATTTGACCCTAGGAACTGATTTCTTTTTGACTTGCAGTCACCCTTAGGCCTGTATATTTTCTGAACTGTCAATGACTAACATTGGAGTCAGAATTTTTTTATACAAGCTATTATAGAGATCTTACATCTTACAAGCAGAATAAATGATGCTTGTTTATCTTTTGAAAATGCTTCTTAGGATAATGTTCTTCATATTTCCATAATAGTAGAGTGATGATAATGTGATTAGATAGTTAAGTTATTTTCATTAAAATGATTCTATGAATAGGATGAATAATGACAACTGGATACCTGAGATAGCCTGGATCTGAAGAGTCTGTTACCTACATACAGAGATCAGAAGGGGAATAATAATAGATAAATTGTATAGCAATTATACAAATGAAAGGATATCTGTATAATTATTTAAAAATGTAAAATTAAAACTGAATAAAAATTGTCATAAACCAAGTAGCCAAAATGAGTTTTAGAGGTAACTGGAATGTGGATAACCTTACCTGTGAGAATTCTCACAGACTGTAGCAGGGAGATACATTTGTAACTAGGAAC
>NW_016690194.1:2524743-2536871 GCF_001604755.1 Lepidothrix coronata
AAAGAAAGAAAGAAAGAAAGAAAAACAAAGAAAGAAAGCTGTCGTTGTGGGATTCACTATGTGGGATTCACTGCTGGGACAGTCACAGGAGTACCATCAAGCCTTCAGCAGACTTATATTAGTACCCATTTTAAGTAAGATAACATCATAAACATGATAGAGGGTGCTTTTTAAAAGGGCAGACTTATGAAGTCAGTAATGGAGACTGCTGAAAGACATAATGTTTATGCACATCACATGCTTTTAAACATATGACCCCAAATACCTATGGGAAATCATAAATAAAATGCTAGTTGCACTAGGGATCTGAAATGGAATGAGACGGTTTTCAAAGGTCAGGAAAATTAAAATTCTTCACTTTTAGGATAAAGAAATGCACAAGAGTGAATGATTTGAGGGAATTCATAAGATTTTGGCCTCAAACACAGTTGAGACAAGTTGAACAGAACTCACAATGTTTTGGTGTTGAAGAGCACATCACAAACCCATGAAGAATGGCATAAATATTTATGCCTGAAAAGAATTCTCCTGAAGTAGGTAGATTTATGTAGTTTTCAGTTAGACAGGTTAAATCCCTTTTCTGAAATACTGACATCAAAAGGGTTAAGGAGAATGGGTAGTAGCTATTCATTATTTTCATTTTGGTGACATTTTAAGAGTGATTAGAAGTTACAGGAAAATGAAGTTGCAGATCTCACTTCCCCTTACAGTTAGAGTCTAGCTCTTTCAAGGGTTCTAGAAGACTGTATTTTTATCTTCATATTATTGTTGGCTTTTGTTAGTATGTGTGAGAATTAGATGAAAATGTTTCATTTTAGTTTCCAAATCATCCCATAAGTTCTCAGTTGACTCAAATTCCAACAAAAGTTTCAGTAAGCATCTCAAATATGAGGAACCCTTAATGAATGGCTGTAAATGAAGAAGCTGGCTTAGTGGTTTTATCTAGTGTCATCTCAGAGGCTCCAGTAAAGAGAACAGGATGGAATTTAGTCCTCTGTCCTGGAAATCTTCCCTCACCTAGAAATGGTTGCTAGTGTAACAACATTGGTATTTTCAGAAACTTTAATCAAGAATCACCTCTACTCTAATAAACATTATATTAAATTCCTTAATAGAGATAAAACGTATTTTGCTTGGGCCAGTTTCTTAGAAATATCAAAACAATTTTTTTTGAAATTCAAAAAAAGGGAAAAGGAATTACAGATGGAGAGTCTGACCACACAAATTTTTTAGATATTTTGTTAAGGAAATTAGAGAAAATAATAATAATATTAATGTAACCAGTACCACACAGCCAAAGACAATGTAAGAACTATTTCATACTGAACTATTAATGTGGACAAGACTCAACTGATTTGATATGATCAAATATTGGAAATTGTGGGCCAATGATTACACTTAGAAACACAAAATATACTCCTCATTCATAAATTCATGGGCTCATACACAGAAAAAACTTCCATAGAACTAACAGAATAAACTTTGATTACAGCTGAAGTGCAATTTGCATTGATGTTTATGAGATTTTTGGCTAAAAAAAATCACTTTAAATTACATAGTCTAGCAAGTCTTATTTGGAGTAAATCCTAGAGGTTTAGACATTCATTCTCCTTATTTAAATTTCTATAAAATAGTAGTTACTGCATTTGAAAAAGGGTAATAAAGCTGTTGAGATATTTAGTCTTGAACATAGGCTCTGCTTCTAAGAACAAGAGGTAGTATAACATATAATGAATAAATGTGGTTTTTTAAAATATTGTAAGATTGACATTAGTTCTTATAAAAACTGATAAATACGAATGTGAAAATGAATAAAATATAAGGCCATCAGCAGCTTACCCTATCTTATGAACTTTGATCATGTAATAAGGATTGCATTTGTTTCTCAGATATGAATGGAGATGGAATTCAAGATAAGATATTAATCATAATTAAATTTACTAAAACAGGTCTATGCTGGCAAATTCTTAATGACAACAAAGAATGCTTAGCCATAATGAACTGCTTCATTCATTAATTTCCTCATTAAGAGGCCCTCTACTTAATAAGTTCAGTAAAAAAGTTGATATAATATTGTATTTGTAGTCTCTTTTTTATCAATTTCCACTTCAGTAGTATATTATTTGGAAAATGAAATAAGTAATTTAAAACATATAATTACTTGTATATTCATATAGTAATTCCCTAAGTGATGCTGTGTTTATAAGTTGTCAGTATGCATATTAATTTGTCATACCCACCAATCTCGTGTTCAATTACTTACCACTAGCCACTGAAAAGCAGATTAAAAAGGACATGCTGCCCCTTCTCTGAAAGTTTTAATAAGGCCAAGTAGGCCAAACATTATATTCCAATTGAACCATACTGGTTGTCGGGACTTGAAAATTACTCATTACTGTTCTAAATGACTTAATATGCATGATTATTTATGGATACAAGTTAGGTACCATATAAAATAATACTTCGTCATTTCAGTACTAAAATGTTTTAATTGTTCAGTATGTACAGGTTTGTATGAACTTGTTGAATGCCATTAATTTACTGAAATGTGTGTAATATTGATAAAAACTTGTGTTGAATAAACAAACAATGAACTAAAAATACATCTTTTTCCTTGTTCTTCTCCTTTTCCCTCCTTCTCACCACCAAACTAGAACCTCATATAAATACCTATATCACTACCAGCCAGGGAATTTACTAGCTAAGCTTGTTTTCCAAAACAGTAGCGGTACACAATCCTTGCACATAAACAAGGAAAACTGTATATTCTTCCTGCTTTTTCCAGAAACTACTAGAATCAAAGAATCATTGAGGCAGAAAACGACTTCTTGGGATCATCTTGTGTAACTTACTGCTCAAGTAAAGTCACCTAGAGCTGGTTGTCCAGTACCGTGCCCAGTTGTGTTTTGAATATCTCCACAGAAGAAAATTCCACAGCCTCTCAGGTCAACCTCTGCTAGTGTTTGGCCACCCACACAGTATAAAAGTATTTTTATGTTCAGAAGAAATGTCATATTTTTTTGGTTTTTGCCCATATCCTCTTGTGTCAGTGAGCACCAGTAAGAAGAGTTTAGCTCCCTCTTCTTCATTCCCTCCTGTATGGCATTTACACATTTGTTTAAGATCTCCATGAGCCATCTTGCCAGGCTGGTCAGTCCTAGCTCTCTCAGCTTTCCTCATATGAAAGATGCTCCAGTCCATTTATGACTTTTGAAGTCCTGCACCAGACCCACTCCAGGATATCTGTATCTTTTCTTAGCTGGGGAGCCCAGCACTGCACCCAGAACTTCAGATGTACCTCACCAGTGCTGAGTAGAGAGGAAGGATCACCTTGCTCAATCGGATGGCAGCACTCTGCATATTGCAGCTCCAGAAGCTGTTTGATCATGTTCAACCATCCCTCAGGTCTTTTTCTGCAAAGATGTTTTCCAGCTGAGCAGCCCCCAGCATGTACTGGTGCATGAAGTGCATTCCTCCCAAAGGGTAAATCATTCTATTTTCTTCTGCCCTTCATGAGACTATTCCCAGTTCAATTCTCCAGCATAGCAAGGTCACTCTGGTGTATCTGTTATTCTTCCCCGTTTTGCATCCTCTACAAACTTGCTGAAGGTGCACTCTGTTTCACTGTCCAGGACATTGCTGACACATTAAACAGTACTGGCCCCAGAATTTTTCACTGAGGTAACCCACCAGTGATCACAATCCTTTGGGCCTGGCCATTTACCCAGTTTTCAGTCCATCTCACTGTCCACTTAACTAGACGGTACTGTGCCAGCTTGTTTATGAGGATGCTACAAGACATACTGTCAAATGCCTTTCTACATTTTTTCATGGCGAGGATTCGCGAACGAAGATTTGGGAAGGCTCTATCCACGTTTGCTACAGGCACGCTGGTGGCTTATGAGGCCAATATGTGACAGACATATCCGATTGCAAAAGGCACAGCAGAAAGACTCCTTAGATGGTGTATTCTGCAAGACACGGTTCTTTCTGCGTTGCCTTTTTTCCTCAAGAGTGATCCTGCGTGTGTTCTCGAAGGAGACAGCTACGTTATAGATGGTGTGTCTCCAGGCCTCCCGATTTGAGGTCAGAGTAGACCAGTTATGGTGATCAATATGGCCAAGGCTGAGATGTCTATTCTCTTATATGGTTCCGAAACATGGGTCATCTACCACCACCACCTGCGACTCCTTGAACGCTTCCATCAACGCTGCCTCCGTTCAATTTTAAACATCCACTGGTCAGATTACGTGACCAATGCATCTGTTCTAGAGCAAGCAGCTGTCACAAGTATCGAGGCCATGTTACTGAGAACGCAGCTGCGATGGGCAGGGCACGTCTCAAGGATGAAGGACCACCGCCTCCCTAAGATCCTGCTCTATGGTGAACTTGCCACTGGCTACCACATGAGAGAAGCCCCAAAGAAAAGATACAAGGACTCCCTGAAACAACAAATGACTTTCTAAAGTCAACGTAAATAACCTTCACTGTTCACACCTTGTCCACCAAGGTAGTCACCTCATTGCAGAAGGCTCTCAGGTTTCACTGGAAGTTGAAAGGGTTATCAAGAAATGAGATAACCCTCTGCTGTTTTTTGCAATAACAACAGAAAAAACCTGATAGCACAAAACCAGTGTTATTGGAATCCTTGCATATGTCCTTTGTTTGCAAAAGACCTATGTGTCTAAGCCTAGGGAATAAGAATTGAGGATTTAATTGCAAAACTGTGTACTTTAAATGATGCTCTCAAAAGATAAGATGTCCTACAACAAATTTTCACTGTAAATCTAAAATCTAGGCCTAAATCCATATGTTCATGGAAATATGATTCTAGTGTACAGTGGAAAGCAGAGAAAATTAATCTCCTGGACCCATTTAAGACCTTCATTACCAGCTCTCTTGCTGACAAATCATTAATTACTAAAAGGCCTAACTACAATTTTCTATTCGCCAAAAGTCCCACTGCTGGGAAGGATGCATTTCTGGGAACTGAAAAGGAAGGTAGTATACACCTAGTAGCTGTCTGAGAGTGGAAAATGCTATAAAGCAGTGGACATTAAGTAGTTGAAGGAGTTGAAAGAAAAATATATTGAATTGATGTTTGAATCTGAAATGTCTTTATGAATATTACTTACACTGTACCTGTGAAGAGTGAAGCAAAGGAGCATTGGCCCAGCACAGCCTCTGATGAAAGAACCTCAATGCATCCAGTGACATTAATACTTCACAGCATTCAAGAAGAGCAATACATGTTAATTCTGTATGAATGTCCTTATGATCTGTGTTAAGTTGCCTCTTCTTGGCAACTTCCCATATTTATTTTTCAGAATAGTAAGTGTAGACATGAAACAAAACAGTAATAATGTTTATAAAGCAAGGTCTTACTATTAAAAGAGGAGCAATCTCAAAATACAACCTTTGCAGAAATTACTGGGTTTGTTGCCCTGAAGATAAATTACCAGTCTTAACTGCTTGTCCAGAAGATATTTGACAGAGATTCCCACTCAAAATCTGTTTAAAATACTTTTATATAATTGAAAGAAAAATTTAGCAAACCAATTCAACATATTCAACAGACAACTACTCACATCTTCTCCAGATAAATAATAATAAGGTTTGTCCTGCAGTTACAAATAAAAACACACAGATTATAAATATTTGGATTTTTTTCTCTAAATTAGAGGTAACTGCAAAAAGATACTAAGATAATAAATATACTGAATAAACATATTCTCCTGGCACTCAGCAGGGGCTAGCTTGGGATCATTTATCTCCAGTTCATTATCTTGTCTGCATTATTCAGCAGCCTGGTTCATGCTCCATGGGCTTCAAACAACTTTTAACAGCTGAAGTCTTCTTCAGCTTTGACTCACTTTCTCACTTTTTAATACAAATCTGAAAGTTGCTCAAATTGCTATGGTGAATTAATGTCATTAATGCCATAATGGAGTGTTCCTTATTCATATGGTACTGTGCATGTTCAGCCTGGAATTAGCTAGCATACATGGCAAGTTTCCATTTAAGCAGTTAGATTCAGCTAGATATATGAATAACAGCTGTTAATTCAAAAGGCTTGTGCTGCATCCTCTAGACAGACAGATAGTCAGATAGATAGATATAGACAGACAGACTGACTGACTTGTAGAATTATTATTGTCTTAAAATTATAAAATGTGTACTATTATATTTTATAAATATTTATTTTATATACAAAGATCAGCAAAACATGTTGGAATAAAACTCCGAACAACTAAATATTTATTTTCATATATTTATGATTTACTGATATGTCATCATCATCATCATCATCATCATGGCTAGGCTTCGCAAACAAAGATTTGAGAAGGACTCTACCCACGTTTGCTGCAAACACGCTGATGGCTGAAAAGGCCAATGTGAAATAGACAAGTCTGGTTGCAAAAGGCACAGCAGAAAGTCTCCTTAGGTGGCATTGGCAAGACACGGTTCTTTCTGCATTGTCTTTTCTTCTCAAGAATGATTCTATGTGTGTTCTCAAAAATAGCTGCAGCGTTGTAGACAGTGTGTCTCCATGTTTCCCAATTGGAGGCCAGAGTAGACCAACGATGATGATCAATATGGCCAAAGCTGAAATATTGTTTCAAGGAGTCCTTGTATCTCCTCTTTGGGGCTCCTGTCTTGCAGCAGTCAGGGGCAAGTTCACCATAGAGCACAATCTTAGGGAGGCGGTGGTCCTCCATCCTGGAGATGTGCCCTGCCCAACACAGCTGCGTTCTCAGCAACATGGCCTCAGTACTTGTGACTGCTGCCCGTTCCAGAACAGACACATTAGTCATGTAATCAGTCCAGCGGATGTTTAGGATTGTATGGAGGCAGTGTTGATGGAAGCGTTCTAAGAGTTGCAAGTGGTGATGGTAAATGATCCATGATTCAGATCCATATAAAAGAGTAGACAGCACTATGGCTCTGTAAACACTGATCTTTGTACTTTTCTTCAAGTGTTTATTTCACCAAACTATTTTATGAAGCTTTCCGAAGGCACTATATGCCTTTGCTAACCTGTTGTCTATCTCCCCATCAATCTTACTATCCGAGGAGATGAGGCTTCCCAGATAATTAAACTGCTGGACTGACTTGAGCTCTGATTCGCCAATGATGATACAGGGATGATGGAAGACTTCCTGAGGAGCAGGTTGGTAGAAAGCTTCTGTCTTCTTCAAGCTGACTTCCAGACCAAAAAGCTCAGCATGGTCTGCAAAGCAAGCTGTTAAACACTGCAGAGCTCCTCCTGTGTGGGCAACAAGGCCAGTAAAAAGCAGCTGTGGCGGTTTGAAACTCCAAGAATCTAATTTTCTAAGTTCAGGCCCCCCTCCCACAGTTTGCCTCTGTGAGAGGGTTTAGTGATGGCATGGACTTGATATCTTCCTCACCTCATGTGGAGAGTTTTCAGACAAAACACAACCATTTGTTAATGGAGAAAGGGGAAAATATTTACAAAGGTTTATTTACACACACATATATATATTTACATTGAATTAAATTCCTCTTTTCCTTCAATAAAAGTCTAAGAAGAAAAGAGAAAAGTCTTTCTGTCACTCCTCAGGCCACAGTTCCTTCATTTCAGTTTTTTGTGGCGCTGGTTAGTGTGTTTCATTTTTCTGAGGCAGCAGACTTAAGTATGGCAGTCAGGATTTTTGTTCTTACTTTGTGGAAATTCCAACCCCGAGCCCGAGCCTTTGGGGGATTTTCCTTGGAGACCTTCACTTCTCTTGGGTTAGAGCATTTAAGGCAGCTTTCAGTTCAGTCTTACCAGAGCTCTTCTGCTCTGTCTCAGCTCGCTAGCATGGTAGCAGCAGCAGCAGCAGCGGAGGGCAAGGCCATCTCCTCCGCATTCCATCCTGGTTCAGCTCTCAGGATGACTCTGAGTTTTTCAGCTCCTTTCTCTCCCTCTCTCTCTAGCTGCTGCTGCATTTTGGGACTCCCTAAGGGTTTGGAAGTCCACCCCTCCTCTTCAGGAGGTCTCTGGGTTTTGGGAAAGTGATATAATCTTACCCCAAAACAGCCCTGTTGAGTTTTCCTCTGTTTTGTTGCCAGCTCTCCCTCCTGCAGGACCATCTCTGCGTCTTTCAGCCGGCTTCACGTTATCTCGCTGCTACTGGCTATATTTTGGCTTTTAGCCACCGCTGTCTCTGTTCAGGACTGCTCTGCTGACGCTTTCAATGTCTTCTGCTACTGCTGACAGTAAGGAAACTCTTCCAGCTCTTGATTACGGGACCCGGTCCAGCTTTGACACTATACTGGGTCTCCCGTAGCCTCAGCTGGGGGCTGGGGGCCCTTGGCCCCCAGAGGGGCTCACTGGCCCCCTGCTTCCTCCTGGCTCAGATCATGGCTACCTACCTTTTAAACTATCTTCACCACCTTCTCTTCCATTTCTGTGGGTATGTAATTTCCATAGGGTGCATGTGGACTTTTGATTGGTCCAGTATTATAAATGGGGCAAAACATTACTACCTCAGAGAAAAGGTTTTTCAAACCACCAAAGCAGCTCACGGACAAAATGATTTAAAGTCTTAGTATGGGCCTTCAGTTGCTTTAGGTGGAATAGGCTTCCATCAGTACGATATCGGATGTAGATACCATCTTCTTCATCGAGGTCTGCCATGGTCCTTTGGAGCATCATGCTGAAAAAGATTATGAATAGAGTTGGTGCAAGAACATAGCCTTGTTTCACACCATTGGTTATTAGAAAGGGCTCAGAAAGTGCATCGCCATGTCTGACTTGGCCGTACTGATCCTCATGAAGCAAAATCATCATTTTGAGGAACTTGGGGGGACATCCTAATCATTCCAAAATCTGCCACAGATCTTTTCTGCTCACAGTATCAAAAGTTTTGGTGAAATCAATAAAAGTTACATAGAGTCCTTTGTTCTGTATGTAAGTATCTCTTACTGATATGTAAGAGAACTGAAAAATGCACGGAATTATATATTCCTGAAATACTGGGACACATTTCATTCTAACAGTGTCAAAGGCATTTCTAATACTGTTTATTGGGTTTGCATGGCAAGGTTCTGATAGCATGGGGCTGCACAGGTGGCTTCTGTGAGAAGGTGTCAGAATGTTTCCCCATGTCCCACAGAGCCAGTGGCAAGAAGCTCCAAGGTGGACCTGCCACTGTTCAAGCCCATTACCAATGATAATAGTCCCTCTGGGAAAACTTATTTAAGAAAGAAAAAAGAAACCTGCTGCACAAAAAGCAGTTGAAAGAGAGGAGTAAGAATACGTGAGAGAAACAGACCTGCAGACACCAAGGCCAGTGAAGAAGGAAGGTGGAGGAAGTCCTTCAGGTGCCAGAGCTGAGGTTCCCTAGCAGCCCGTGGTGCAGACCATGGTGAGGTAGCTGTGCCCCTGCAGGCATGGAGGTCTATGGTAGAACAGATATCCATCTGCAGCCCATGGAGAACCCCATGATGGAGCAGGTAGATGTCTGAAGGAGGCTGTGACCCCATGGGAAGTCTGCACGGAAACAGGCTCCTGGTAGGACCTCTGGCCTTGTGGAGACAGAAGCCCATGATGGAGCAGATTTTCTGGAAGGACTTGTGACCCCTTGAGGGACCCATGCTGGAACAGCCTGTTCCTAAAGGATTTCACCCTGGGAAAGGAACACACACTAGAGTAATTTGTGAAAAACTGCAGCCTATGGGAAGGAGAAGAACCCATGCCAGAGAAGTTTGTTGAGGACTGCCTCCTCAGGGAGGGACCCCATGCTGGAAGAGAGGAAAAGTGTGAGGAAGAAGGAGCAGCAGAGATAGCTTGTGATGGGTGTACATAGAGGGTCCACAACCCTCATTCATTGTGCCCCTGTGCAACCAGGAGGGTGGAGGTAGAGGAAATCAGGAGTGAAGTTTAGCCTGTGAAGAAGGGAGGAGTGGTTGGAAGGTGTTTTAAGATTTGGTTTTACTTCTCATTACCCTACTTTGCTTTGTTTGGTAACAAAGCAATTTCCTCAAATTAAGTCTGTTTTCCTTGTGGCAGTAATTGGTGAGTGATCTCTCCCTGTTCTTATCTTGTCCTACAATCCTTTCATTGTATTCTTCTCCCCCTGCCAAGCAGTAGAGGGGGAATGATAGAGCAGCTTCATGGGCACCTGGTGAAGAGACATGTGGTCCGCTCACCAGTTGCTGGTTTTCTCATCCTTGCAGTTCCACAAACAGCTTCTTGACAATTGTGGGGTCATATTTTCAATTTTACCATTAATTTGTGAAAGGGTTATGTCTGCTAAGTGAAAGCTTGTCGCAGGAAGGAAAGTAGGGGACTGTCATTACCTTCAGGCTAGAAGGTCCAGGTACCTGTTTTGATTTTGAATTTTTGAAAACATATCCTCCCCCTTTTTTTTTCTGTCCTAGAGAAAATAAATTTAAGTAAATCTGAATTTTTTTTAGCTGGGAATGCAACAAAATACATTCTTACATTCGACTCAGCTGGCACCCACATAGAGGAAACTCATACTTAAACACTTCCGAAATAAATAACATTTCATGCATTTAGCACTAAAGTTGTGTCAAGAAAAAAAAAACAAAACAACAAAAAAACAAACTACAAATTCAAGTTTCTTTTTAATATGTTTGTCACAGGTCTTAAAACAGGGAAGAGTTGTGTCAGACAACACTCATGTCTCTCCACATTTTTTGGCATTTCTATCTATTGCCAGAACAAGCGTCAATCTGACTCTTGGTGATATGATTTGATAGGTACACAAAAGCAGTAGAGATTACATAACCTCCATAAGCCAAATAGCCATGCTACGTGGAAGACCATACACCAGTGTAAAAAAATAATCTTTTTTTCCTCTATCAGATTAGATTATACAGTAACACAACAGTTGAAACTTAGGCAAACTGAAGGGGTAATATATATCCTTCCATATCTATATTAAATTTATTACATCCTTATCTCTGCACGCTAATTTGTAAGGTTTCACCACTGGGGAAGAACACTTTCTGCAGTCTAAAGGCCATGCCAGCAAACGTATTTCAGCACCAATTGCTGCCAAGTTCATTAACTAGAGGTTATAACTGAACATGGGGCCTCTGGTGGTCTAGTGGTTAAGGTGCAGGACTCTCACCGCTGCGACCCGGGTTCGATTCCCAGCCCCCGAGCTCGTCAGCCCTGTGTGGCAATCCATCTAAGAGAAGGTCACTCTAAACAAACCTACGTCCTGGGGACCTCACTGCCAGTGTCCAAGCTTGCTCGGCCCCGGCAGATGAACCTCAGGATTAAAGGGTGGGCTCAGTTCAGCACACGCTGGGTCTCACCTAAAAAAATCCACTGCGCAGGCTCAAAGGGTTAATGACCTTTCCCAAATCTTCGCTCGCGAAGACTGGCCATAACTGAACATAAAAAAAGCCTCAAAATTCTTTTATAAGCAAAGTCATTGCAGGAACTGTCAAGAATGCAGGTAATCACAGAATGGGGGCGAAAAATTATTGCAGAGAAGAGTTAATAAAAGCAGCTGAGGGACTTAGAAAATGCCAATTATTTCACACTATCAGTTTTTTGTAATTAAACAAGAACAAAACACCTAACAACAATGCTGGGATAACAGTGCTGACAAGTCTGAGAAATAAAAGTGATGTGAAAAAGAAAGGATGTTCAAAGAATCAGGCCCTTACCCTTTTTCATTACGAATTTTCCATCAGTGTAACTTCTCTGACATTCAGAAATCTGACCACACCATGATCCTCCTACAAAATTAATAGCTGAACCCTCCACTTCCATGTCCTTGCTAAAAATACATGAAAATGAATGATCTAAAATAGTCAAAAGACTTTTGCTTTGGAAAGCAAGAAGAGTCATAGCATTGTTTTTAACTTGGTCTCACATCTATCTGAAGATCATTTACTGCAATTTGTAAGCTGTGCACTGGCACAGCACTCCTCTGCTTTCAAAACCTTTACTGTTTAATAGCATACCAAGAGGCAACAACATCAACAAGATAAACAAAGACAGATACTTGAAGAAGACACAAAGAGAGTGGAGGAAAACCTTGGGGAACCTGTAGCTGTATAAGAGTTTTGTTGAGATGTGGGCAACCAAAATGTACTTAAAATGAAAAATGTGCATTATCAAAGAGATGAAAAAAAAAGGC
>NW_016690194.1:2536901-2585816 GCF_001604755.1 Lepidothrix coronata
TAAGCTGCACACTTAAGATTTCTTCTGGCACTTGGCATGCTGGGAAAAAAACAGAAGCTAAAAAATGTGAATATACATACAGTGGTACTGTTTCTTAAAGTGTACCTCCTCACTGAGATAAATTTGGTATCAGGAAAATACAGAGGAGTTTTATTATTGGTCAAAGGGGCTCTCTAGGTTTTTGATACTTCTTTAGGCTCTGTGAAGACAAAAATCTTTTATCGCTTTTCTAGTAGTGCAGCTAGAGATGACTGATTTATTTCAATATGACCGACGTATATTTAATGGCACATCAGCATCTAAAAACATCTTTAAAATTTATTTTCATATGTATAATATTCTCAGGTGGTAAAGCCAGTTTACTGTGTAGACATCTTTGGATAACAGAATCTGTGATGCATTGCCTTGTATCATTATCCCCCTACTGATTAAGTAATCCAGCAAGAAATTGTGATACTACAACAGTGAATCACTCTCCAGAGGCTTTATATTCCACTGCGTACTAAAAATTAATTTGAATGGGAATAGGAAAGACTGTGTAGGAGAGTACTAATGGTAATGACAGATACGGTAAACCAAAAATAGAAGAGGTAGAAACTATGAAATATTACTAGACATGAGAATTCATCACTCATATAGTTAAGAAATCAATCCAGATATTCTCATGCTTCACTGATTTGAATGTATTATGTTTTTTTTCTTGTCAGAAAAAAATATGCCTTCAAAATCAAGGTCTAACTTTATTTTTTTCATTTCTATAATTTTGCAGAGTTGCTCAGAAGCAAATATAACAGTGCTAGTGTAGCTGTGGTATTTGTTGAGTCCTATCACTACATGCCATTATGAAGAGTCCCTCTCCAGCTTTCTTGTATGCCCCCTTTAGGTACTGTAAGGATGCTCTAAGATCTCCCTGGAGCCTTCTCTTCTCCAGGGTTACCCAACTATTTCAGCTTGTCTTCATGAGAGAGGTGTTACAGCCCTGTGATCAAGTTAATGTGGAATTGTTCCAACAGATCCATAACTTTCTTGTGTTGGGGTCCCACAGCTGGATGGAGTACTTAAGGTGGGGTCTCATAAGTGCAGAGTGGAGGGGCAGAATCAACTCCCTCACCCTGCTGCCCATGCTTCTTTTGATGCAGCCTAGGATGTAGCTGGTTTCCTGGGCATTGCTGGTTCATATCGAGCTTTTTTAACACAAATACCCCCAAGTCTTTCTCCTTGGGCTGGTCTCAACCCATTTTCCACCCAGCCTGTACTTGTGCTTGGAACACCGGCTCAAGTGCAAGACCTTGCACTTCAGTTTGTTGAACTTCAAGAGATTTGCACGGGCCCACCTCTCAAGCCTGTCAAGGTCCCTCTGGATGGCATCTCTTCCCTTCAGTGTGTTGACCACACCGCACAGCTTGGTGTTGGCAAACTTGCTGAGGGTGCACTCAATACAAGTGTCCATGTTGCCAAGAAAGATGTTAAACAGCACCAGTCACAATACATGTTATCGAAGAACATATTCTTAGACTTGCATATTTATTTGGGTTATTTTATATGGGTTTATTTTATAATCATCAAAGCCTAGCCATGATGATGATGATGATTTTATAATCATAGTTATAGTACTGTTATATTAGGGAACTAGAGAAGTTTCTCATGGATTCACCAGTCACTCAGTGAATGAGAGAACCAAACCAATTGATTCGATTGATCAAACTAAGTAACTGATCTAGCAGCAAAAATATATATAATTACTTCCTGTCTAAATCTGATTTCTATCTAACTTGTCTCTAAACCATAAAGGTGTTTGGAATCTTGAAGGATCAATTGAAAAGGTTATGCTATTTCCTGTACCGAATTTAATTTTGGAAATAAAGCATACCCAATTTTCAGTAGTGTTCAATGACTTATCTGTTATACCAGATAGGCATAAAAATTCATATTCTTTGCTGTTCAATCTTATAATATTGATGGGTGATATTTTCATTTAAGATACTTGGATATCTGCACTTTTCAAAGCGCTAGTATTTTATTCTGTTCTTCTGCTAAGCTGGATGGCATTCAGCCCTCAATGACTCTTACCAACATTTCCCCAACCAGTGAAACACAGAATCTTTCTTACAGAAGCCTATCCAACAAATATGGTCTTTTTCCTTCTTATTCTTGTAAATTTATTACAGTCATCTACTTTACCTTGGAATTCACAAGCTTTTTCTATTTTTTTTCTCTATCCATTGGACAGAGGAAAAATAATAAAGTTTCACAGCTCATCCATTTAGAAGTGAAATGGATTCCTGAACGTGCTGTTGCAACACACAAACACACAAAATACTGTTATTTGTTCAGCTTTTGTATTTTGGTTTCATTTCCTTCCCTCACTGTGCAGCTGTTGGATTACCAGCAGGTACATAAGCAAGACAAATGTTATGATTTAATAGGAAAAGAGTATCAGGCAATATCATTATGTGACTGAATAAACCTCAATATACCACTGTATAAAACCCATGGCTCACCTGCATCTTGAACAGGTAACGTGGAAGAAGAAAATCAAGACAATAGGGATAATCAAAGTTATAGGATGATTTGTCTGAGAAGAAACTAAATAAGTTAAGATTCGTCAGGCTTATGAAGGTCCAGATAAAACAAGAGATACAGTAGGCTTTTCAAATAATGAGTGGCTTCCAGGTCCCTTTTGATGATATGTAAACCTTACACTGAAATAGTTACACTAAAATTCATTAGATTTAAACACTTCAAAGGATGTTTATATCCCAAAACTACTATTTACTGATATGTGAGGTTCATTATATTTTTCCCAGTTCTTCTCTGATTCACTGTAATTTACATTAAGATGGGAGGACTTTTTTTCTCTTGAACTGTTGAGCTATCTACTCAAAGTTAGCTTCACTGTGTGGCCCAGTATGTGATTTCCAGAAAGAATTTAAAATCATGCCAATGAATTGCTCTGTCCAAATGTATTATTCTAATAAAACTGTGCAGAGAGTATAGTCTGTGTTTATTCCCAACTTTCCACAATACTCAAATTAAAATCCAGAAACAAAGCTATAAACCTCCTGCACCTCTATCTGCTGGTTCATTCTCATCTATCCCACCAAACTAGAAACAGGATGATACACTGAGAAGAATTAGACCTCAGTTTTACCTGTTCCCACCGAACTCCATAGAAACACTACCCTGATTCTAAACTACCCTGGAATCAACATTTAAGATATCTTCTATCACCATTAATACTTTCAACTGTTGATGCCTATTCAGAAACAGCATCTGTCTTCCAAACATACACTGCAAAAAGTTTCAGATTGCAGTGTGAAGGGAAAACCATCACTATGCACGTAGGTTTGTATTATCTGTCTGCTGGACAGATCATTGCATTATTTCTTTGGTATGTGCACACTCACTGCCTCTCACAGCATTAGTCTTTTCAAATGGATAAACCTGTTTGAAATGGATTAGCCCTCTTACTTCCCTGTGCAAGAATAACGGTACTGATGCAAATGTAAATCAGCTCTTTTCTGTTACACATCACATTCAAAGCAAATGCTTGCATTACAAAGGATATTGATTTGCTCTGAAGGTGTGAAGGGGTTTAGTGGCACAAAATTTGAATCAACACTTGCTGCCATCTTCTGGTTTTGTAAAAATCCACAAATGTATTTTAAAAGTACTTCTCTTCAAACCAAAATACTTCTTTGGGACCACTCTTGAAAAAATCTACTATCCAATTCTATAGCAATTTTCCAGGTGCAATTCTACAAAAACACATATGAAGTACTGAGTTTTGACTACATAAAACAAAAACAATTAGGGCAAAACAGTGATAATGCAGTTATGTTTTACAGATGCTAAAAATAAGATATTTTTAGGACTGTTAATGTCTCAGTGACAGATATGCTTTATATGCTTTACTACATAATGCCAATTATGATACACATGTATAGTCTTACTGATATCTATAGAAATTTTAGATTTGTATAAAAACTAAATGATTCAGCAACTACAACAAAAAAGTAAACCACAAAAAGTAAAGTACATTTTGGGCTTAAGCCCTTTTGACACTTAGAGCACATTATGCTTTTGGACACTGAAGGTCAACCTTAATACAGTACTAGGATAAGTGAAAGGGGAACTGGAGAATTATAAACAAACTTCCAAAGCTCAGGTGAACAAGAATTTGACAGAGGTTTGAAAAGGGAGACAAGGCCCTAAATTCTGAGGTTCAAAACATCAGAAGATGTGAGTTCAAAGCAATGGCACAAGGGCTTGCAAGCTCACAAATGGACTGCAAACGGACTAGGGCCCTCATTTCTAGGAAAGAGGTTAATTAGCCTGGACATACAACCAAGGTAATGGTTTGGTAATCCAAAATGCATGTACAGTACCATACCAGAGTTTACGAACATAAAATTTTCTTTGGCATGGTGATCACTTCAAGCCTACCCTGTTTAGTTTGAAAACATTATTTTCAATAAATCATTTCTATGGTGGGATAAGTCTTGTGATAGGAGTGCCCCATTGGATGGTTTCAGGCTCTTCGGGAGGGATAGGTAAGGCAGAAGGGAGGGAGGTGGCACTGTATGTAATGGAAGGAGAAGAATATATGGAGCTCACAGTTGACAATGGCACAGTTGAAGCCTCTGGGTAAGAATCAAGGGGTAAACAAATAATGTGGATGTCATTGTGGCAGTCTACTATAAACCCAGCCAGGACAATGATGCCAATGAATTATCTGTTGAAGAACTAAGGAACACTTCCACATCAACTACCCTTGTCCTTAAAGGGGACTTCAACTTGCCAGAAGTTAACTGGGATCATCACACAGCTGGTACAACGCACACCAGAAAATTCCTAAAACACATGGATGACAACTTTATGGAATAGGTCCTAAGGGAGCCAACTTGGAAAGACACCCTCCTTGATCTGCTGCTTGTTAGCAGAGTGGATCTCATGAGCGAAGAGGAGAATGGTGGCTGTCTTGGCCACAGTGACCATGAAGTTATAGGGTTTAAAATCTCTGTTGACAGGAGGAAAAGTGCCAACAAAACCTGAACTCTGGACATGAGGAAAGAAGATTTTAGGCTGCTAAGGGAACTGGTGAGTAAATTCCTCTGGGAAAATGTTTTTTGCACATGCTGGAGTCCATCAGTATTGGTCACTTTTCAAACATCACTTCCTAAGGGCACAGAAGCAGGCAATTCCCAAATGTCAAAAGTCAAGCAGGCAGAAGGCTGGTTTGGCTCAACAGGGATCTTCTCTTGGAGATAAGGCAAAAAAGGAGGGTGTACACCCAGTGGATGCAAGGACAGGTGAAATGGGAAGAATACAAGAAGAATACGTACCACTGCAGGGAGAAAACTTGTGCAGCCAAAGCTCAACTGAGTTGAAGCTGGGCAGAAATCTGGGGGACAATAGGAAGAGTTTTTTCAAAAATGGCAATAGGCAGTATAGAAACATTACTGCCCAATACAGAATGAGGATGGCCACCTAACAAACAGGGACAGACACAGGCAGAGGTCTTTGCCCCTGTCTTCAACATGGATGATGGACCAAGAGGGTCCCGTACCCTGAGCTGAAGGATCATGACTGTGGAAATAATCAACTCCCCTTGACCCCGAACTTGAATGGGATCTGCTGCTCCAGATGGATCCCTACAAATCTATGAGATTAATCCTAGACCACTCAAAGAGCTGGCTGATGTCATTACAAAACCTCTCTTGATGATTTTTGAGTGGTCTTGGGAATCTAGAGAGGTACCAACTGACTGGAAGCTGGTGCATTGTCCCAATTTTCAAGAAGGCCAAGAAGGAGGACCCTGGAAACTACAGGCCTGTCAGTCTCACTTCAGTGCCTGGTAAAATCATGGATTATTCTCGGAAGCATTGAAAAACACCAACCAATAGTGGTGTTCTGCAGGGCTCCATCGTTGGCCCAGTTCTCTTTAACATCTTGGACATAAATGACTTGGACACAGGACTCAAAGGAATGCTAAGTTAGTTTGCTTAGTGGGAGGAGCTGTCAAATCCCTCGAGGGCAGAAAGGCCCTGCAGAGAGACCTTGACAAATTAGAGGACTGGGCAATCACCAACCATATGAAGTTCAAAATAGGCAAGTGCTGGATTCTGCACCTGGAACATGGCAAGCTTGGTTCTGCGTATAGACTGGGGAATGAGAGGCTGGAGAGAAGCACGGTTGAAAGGACCTGGGAGTCCTGGTCAATGGCAAGTAGAATATGAGTCAGCAGTGCCCTGGCAGCCAGGAGGGCCAACTGTGTCCTGGGGGGCATCAGGCAAAGCATCACCTCCTGGTCGAGGGAGGGGATTGTCCTGCTCTGCTCCGCACTGGGGCAGCCTCACCTTGAATATGGTGTGCAGTTTTGGGCACCACAATATAAGAAAGATATTAAGCTCTTAGAGAATGTCCAATGGAGGGCAACGAAGATGGTGAAGGGCCTTGAGGAGAAGCTGTATGAGGAGTGGTTGAGGTCACTTGGTGTGTTCAGTCTGGAGGAGACTGAGGGAAGACCTCATTGCAGTCACAACTTCCTCGTGAGAGGACAGTAGGTACTGATCTCTTATCTCTTGTGACCTCTGGGGGGAAGCGGCAGGCCCGCTAAGCCCCTAGAACTTGACAAATATAATGTATTGGACGGTATAAGACCATTCCTGTGAGAGCAGAGAAGCTAATTAACCGTTCCCATGGACAGAGCAGCCTTGAGAATCTGGGAGTTAACTAGAAAGGTGATAAGCAGGATAAAATGTATAAGGACAAGGATGTTGGCTCTGTTCATGGTGCAGATGTTAGTGCTCTGGTGTTTTGTAAAAATTATATTTACAGAAAGTGTGGGGGAAAATGTGGGTTAGCTGCCTCAGTAAAGGATGCTGCTATGCTGACATGGCAGACAACTCTTGTCTCAATTTGCTGTGTGTGTGTGTGTGTGCTTCTTCTATCGACCAAACCTAACCAATACGATAGATACCCCGCGACAGTGACCAGTGACAGGACTCGAGGAAACGGCATGAAGCTGAGTTGGGGGAGTTTAGGTTAGATTTTTGGAAAAATGTTCTTCACCCAGAGGGTGTTTGAGCAGTAGAACACGCTCCTCAGGGAGCTGATCACAGCACCAAGCCTGTCTGAGTTCAGGAAGCATTTGGACAACGCTCTCAGGCATAAGGTGTGATTCTTGGGGTGTCCTGTGTAGGGCCAGGAATTGGACTTGATGATCCTGATGGACAACTTGGCATATTCTGTGATTCTATGATTTGGCTCAATGCTTAAAGACTGTTAAGTCACCTTGTCTACATGTGCAGTGACCTAAATGCTACAGAAATTCACAAAGTGATTCTTATCCACTTGTCTTAGCCTTTAAAACTCTATGAATTCCCCACTGCAATGCAAGAAATTCCCCAATGTAGAAGTTGTTTAAATGTATTTCACTGGGAAGGCTCTGAAGCATGGCAGAGCTTGCTGCCTGGAGTGAGCTGCCTTCAGCCAGCTTACTTATATGGTAAAACCCCAATGTACACTTAAGTACCTGCCCTAGTACTTCAGTTCAATTCCTATGCATCCCTTCCTTATTGCTACCCTTCTCCAAATAATGTATGGCCAGCTTGTTGCCACGTCTTCATAAGGAGGGCTTCACAGGCATCAAGGCATGTAAATTAAGACTCAAAAATTGTAGTTTAGCAACTTCAGGTACCTATGACAATCTAAATCTTAGGCATTTTTAAGCCTTTTTCTTCCAACTATAGAGGATTTTCCGGTGGAATTGAAACCGAGAAGACCTGTCAAAGAAGTTTATCTACCCTAGGTAGGAAATGTAGCAGAGCATTTGAGTAGTGGAGCAGTAGAAACAGTTGTGTGCCTCCGGTAAGGAACCCAGAACAAAGATATCCCTGGGCCCTTATACTCTTACAACCTATGCAATCATTCTTCATGCATTTTTCACACAATGTTTGGTCTAATGGTGATTTTTGGTTTGGATATTTGTTCCTTATCTGATTTTTTTCTCTGTCTCCTGGGGGGTCATTTGTTTCTTATCTGCATGGGTTACTTCTGTTGAAAGTCATGGTTATTTTCCAGTTTGCATTGGCCTCAGCATATCTAAGCAATAGTTCAAGTTGAGTGGGAGTTCACAGCTTGTGGTCTAAGGCTTCAGCAACTTTACCTACTCATGCTAAGCAAAACTACTCAGACAAAAGGATACAGTTGAAAAAGGTAAGTTATCTAAAACTTCACAATCAGATAAGCATTATTTGAGTTCTGGTCCTCATAGCAGATATTTCATCCTCACTGAAAAAAACTAATCTGTTTCAGGGTTCTGTAGATAAATAGCTCCAATTCCGTACGAGGAAAAAATCCTGCTAGACAGGATTCTGCATCATAGTATCAGGGAGAAACCTAGAAATGTCTGTTGTGAATCATTAGCCTGTTCTGTGAAGAATTTAAACAGATCTCTTTGAACAGTGTAAACAGATCTCTTTAAAAACTTAAAACAGAGAATAAACAGATAATAACATTTTCCACTATTTTGACAGTCTGACAGTTCTTGACAAATTCTCTTACAAGAAGGTCCTTAGTCGGCCATGTGACGAATATTGTCAGAATCTTAGAAAAGAGAGTAAGAGACATAAAATAATAAAAATAATAATTGTTCAATATATGAAAAGTTGAAAGAAGTGATTCAGATGTACATGGTGTTGATGAATCTACTGTTACTACTGATCAAGTAAACAGTGCACTTATATTTTTCACATAATCATGCTATAGTCAAAACTACACAATATTAGAAAGAATTTTAGAATTATCTAAACAGTTTTATCAACTTTACATTCATCATTTCATAGGGAAAAAGAAGTCATCATTCTGAGTTTTCACTGTGATAACTAAATTGTTTCATGGTACAAATCAAGGGGGAAAATTATGCTAACAATACATAATGACTTATCATAATCATACAGAAAATTCACCGTACATAAAGTTAAAGGACAACCTGGCTAACACCAGGCACTGCTTTGCAGGGGGCAAGTGGTTTTGGCTATAGTATCAAGTAGTAAGGGACAATGCTCAAATATGTACATGCAAAATTTGTGCTTTGAAGGTGAGTAGGTATCTGCTTTTCCATGTTTCTTCCTATATTCCCCACATGGGCCTTCTATTTCTCATCAGCGATGACTTCAGGCCTCATTAACTGTTACCTGCCACAAGTTGCCAGCAGCTTTTGCATAAGTTTTCACTCTAGTCTTTTTCTCACATGGTGATGAAAGAAACCATGGACTTTAATTAGACTAGCTTGGCTAGGTGTTTTAAAATTAATTGAGCTCTAGTGCTATGTAGATTTTATACAGTGTCATATGGATTTTAACTACAGTGGTCCATTACTCCTGTAACTTAAGTACAAGTGCCCATAAACCCATTTCCTATGAAAAAGTTCATACAGGGGAGCTGCTAGATTCAGATTTGCCATTTGAGCCATGGAGTCCGAGTGTCTTCATTTAGAACTGCAGAGTGAGTAACAGTGCAGAAAGATCAGGAAGCAAGACATAGTACTGATGGCTCCAGTCCCTCTAGACTGAGCAGAAATTGCTAAGCTGACACCCCATTTCAGCAGGGGTAGTCATGGTTCACATCCAAATAGTACTCCACAGACTATACAGTAACAATGTCTTTTTAAAAGGGGACACAAATGTGAAATTAATCCTTAAGACTTCTGGAAATTTTTTTTAGTATCTACAGTGTCCTCCTTACCCTGTAGACAGTGATAAAACCTGCAAGAATGTCTTTGTAGTAAGTTGTCTTCTCTTCTTGGCCCTTTACCTATGGTACTTAAGAATAAACAATACAGGAAGATCACATAGCCTTGTCCTATCTAATTTCACATAGTATACATCTATTCATTGCTAAATGATTGCTGCGCTGCCAAGGGCGCTTTCCAAAGGCCAATTCAACTGCAACTATCCAAAGCCAACTCCAAATCCAACTATCTTTGTTTTGTGAGAATTTACATTTTCCCTGTTCACTTAATTTAAAAAGGGACATAAAATAGCTTTGAATTATTCATCTCAACTGTAATTATCTGTTGAATTTGTTGTAAACTACCAGAAAATGCATGAGCCCATCAATCCAATACTACGCTCAGAAATCAGTGTGAAGCCACCAGATGGTGCCATCTCCATCACTCAACAAAGACAGGTCTCCCACTCCAAGTGTCCTTCACATTACTGGCTATATCACTCATTCGCTCTGACTCCTGCAATCTTGTGAGAAAAAAAGTAAGTTAAGAATGGGAAGAAGTTAGGGAAGACTCCATCATAACTTCCGGGATCAGCTGATGGGCTGTCTCAGTTTAAGGAGACTGAAGTGTTTTGCTAAAGAGGATGAGTTATGAGGTAGACCAAACTCCTCTCTCTCAGCAATCGTAAATCTGAAATTAAGAGGCTCCAACTGAAGAAGTATGGAAAAAGGAAGAAATAACAACCCTTTATTAGAGGATATATGTATATTGACAAAACCAGCAAAAGAACACAAAAACAACTAAACAGTAATCCTGTACCCAAAAGTCCCCTTCAAAAAGGAAACAGTTTGATACTTCTCTGTCCTCTGGCGCGATTCTAACCACGGCCGGCAGGGGGCGCTGTTGGATGACTGGAGGAGCAGAGCCTGCAGTTGCTCAGCGTTGGCCGGCAGGGGGCGCTGTTGGGCTCTGGCGGTCGCTGTGTGAGGCCCTGGAGCAGGAGAAGCCAAAAATGGAGATTTTTTTCCCCCCACCGAGGAGGGGAAGGGGAAAAAGGGGAAAGGAGGGCACTTTCTTTCCCATGAAACTCACGCTGTCCACAGCTGGCTGTGGTTGGGACTCCCCTCCCTCCTCGATAAGCACAAAATGCTGCCAAAACATGGGATTGGAGGAGGGAAAAAGCAAAAACGACCCCCTCCCCAAAAGGTTCCTCTGCAGGATACGCCAAACCTCTCCGATGAAATCTGAGTAGGTCCAGCTGGCGACAGAGCAGATTGCAGGCAAGACAAGGCTGCAGAACAGCCAGATGACCAGGTCAAGAGCAAAACGGCGAACACACATCTTGCCACTGTTAAGGCAAAAAGTGAAGTGCCTCTTTCCAAAGAGAGGAGGGGAGAAAAACTCCCCCCCCCCCAGCCTTAGAGAAGGCTATCAGCCTGGAACACAGGTCTGCCAGCTAGTTCTTTTGTATAGTCAATTACCCCTTCCCCCTCCCTCATTCAACACCTTCTTTTACAGTGAGACAGGAAAAAGGAAAATTTCTGCTTGGATTTTTAGAACAAGTAAACCTATGACAGGGCTGAACCTGCCTCTTCCCCCATAGGGAAGCCTACTGGGTAAAATCTGTACTCTATGTGTGCTGAATTATTCTCTTGAACTAGCTTTTGTTAGGGATTAGAACTTTTTAGTATTTTGCTTTGAATTAGTATATTGCTTTGAATGTTTTTCCAGTCAGATATTATCACTGGAAATCCTCAAACCTTAACCTGTCCCAATAATATTAATAAAGACTGCCATTCTGTAAACTGTTAATTTGAGTCCTTCAAGGGCAGTGATAGACTAATCAAACATTAAGGGTTTGAGAAAATCTCCTCTTTTCATGTGACAGCTTGAACTAATTTTTTTTCTCAGAGAGGTGGGTAAAGATAAAATTCAAGTCATTTCAATATAATAACTTGTTTAACTGGAAAAAAAAAGGTTTTAAACTTTTTCAACATAGTAGGCATAAAGAATCATAGAAATAAAAAACACTTTAATGTCAACAAGTCTATACTGATTTTAAAACCAACACAAGATCCCATAATGTAGGATATAAACAAATATTTGCAACCTAGCTAGGCATGTAACATATCTTCAGCTGTGTTTATCTACTTTTCACACTACTATCAATACGAATGACATACTATATGTGTACAGTTTATAAACCCCTATTTAACTGCAAGACATATATGCAGGTTTCATCCTAATACCCCTGTCCAAAATAAATCAGAACTGGGCCTACCAGAAACGTACATAATCTACTTTACTTTACATTCTGCTCAAAAGGAAGACAGTGTCATTTTACCAAGACTACATTTTTCCATCAACACTAATTTCTCAGACAAGTCAATTGGTTTTGACTGAAATCCAGGTTTTATTTGTAATGCCTTGTGTTTCCTGACAACTACTTTTATGAGTCAAGAAAAAGGCAAGGATATGTAACAAAATATGTTTAGTGTCAGACTTTAAATTTATCCTGCAACAGTACTTCCAGATGGTAAGATAAGTTTGTATTACTTTGCACATGCAAATATAGCATCTCCAATTCTGTTTTTCTTTCTATGTCGTGTTGTTTTTCAGTGCTTATGAGTGACTTAACAAATTTAAAATGAAATGCAAATTCATAAATCTGGTGTAAATTATATTTATAGATACGAAGTATAAATGAAGTATTTATAATGTTAAGTATAGTACTTCATAACTTCTTTTAAAAAACTAGAAGATCTGTCAATATACCAGAGAGACCTCTTTTGTCTACTGATATGTTAGACTACAATTTTGAATAAAATTTGAAGATCAGGGTCTTCTCAGTTGAAAGTGTTCAGGTGGCTGTTGGACTCCTAAAATTTGTTTTGCCAAACTACTGAATGCATTTCTTTGACGACGGCAGGAAGAATATAATTATTCTCTAGTTTGTACCTTGAACTACAAGAACTGTCTTTCAAGTTTAGTTGAAATGTTTTATTGATAAGAAAACCTTGGACTTTTTATTGCACAGCAAGAACAGATGGAAAATTCTGGAGTGGTTTTGTCTTTGGGTTTCAAAATGTTTAAGCAGTTCAGGCTCAGTACGATGGACTTATTAGGATTACTACACTTTTGACCAGTTACTACACTGTTGCATGTATAAGTGAAGTAGTTTAGCACTTATACATATTTCACCTTGTCCTGAGGAAAAATTTGTGTGAGCAAACATTTCACCATGATTCAGCTGATTCTGAAGGAAATTAAAAACCGTGTGTCTCTGAAAGATTTAGAAATAAGGCATCCCTGCACTTTGTGTTTTGCTGCAGTTATATTCTCAAATACTCCAAGAAATAATTCAAAAAATTTGATAGACCTGTAAGATTGATATAATTTTGTTTTGGGGGACATATTAATGAGTTCATCCTGCTTTATTTACTGTACTTCATTCTTTTGAGTCAAAGCCATTTTGAAAGCACTGTCTGCCACACGGAAGAAACAAGGATAAGAATTTTCAGTGCTCCAGTGTGGGTCCCCCATGGGCAACAGATCATGACACGAAAGCTGCTCCTGTGTGGGCATTCCATGGGCTGCAGCCTCCTTCAGGGCACAGCCACTTGCTGTGGTGTGGGGTCTTCCTCAGGCTGCAGGTGAGTATCTGTTCCACTGTGGTCATCCATAGGCTGCAGAGGAACAGCCTGCTCCAGCATGGTCTTCTCAGGCTCCAGGAGAATCTTGTGCTGTTTCTCCCACATTGTTCTCACTTCTTTCACAGCTGCTCTACAGCCTGTTTTACCCTTTTTTAAATAGGGTCTCAAGAGGTGACTGGATTACTGTTGAAGAGTTCAGTTGTGCTCTGTTTTGGCTCAGTTTGAAGCAGATAGAACTGGCTGTGCCCAGCACAGGGCAGCCCTTTGTCTCTTAGGGAGGCAGCCCTCCATCCCCACAAACCTGCCATAGAAATCTAATACCCCATGCTATAGAAAATAATATAGAAAATAATAAAATATAAAATACTTAATGTTAATTTCAAACCTAATTATTGCAGTTCCAGGAACAAGTTGGAGGGTAATTCTATTCTTCCTGCTATCAGCAAAGAAAGCCTTGTGGCAGTGTGGCAGAGGAACCTGTGGAGAAATACATCTGGTTCAGGTAGCTCAGTTAGCAAGCTGCAGATTGAGCTCTGGGTGGGAGCCTGAGGCAAGAGGCAGTGAACTGTCAACACTTTGGTTAACAAAGGGCACGAACTCGAGTGTTGCCAGCCAGGTGGATGGACACTGGGAGACACAGCAGGAGCTGAAGACTTAGGAGGAGGAAGACTTGTGTGCAGATTGGACTGTGAGGGTATAAAAGCCCAGGGGTTCCTTGGCTGGGAGTCTCTCCTTAGAGGCACTCAGCTCAAGCTGTTTCTGTGTTACTGCATGGGGAACAAATTGGTTTGTGGAACGGGACATCTGAGACTCTGGTATGGGAAACCTGGGGTCAAATCCCTAGGGAAAACTGGTCTGACTGTGTGAGTATATGTGTATAGAAAGTCAAGCGAGAGCCGTCTGCTGGGAAGGGCCTTCAATCCCAGCAGTGAAAGTTTCTGGTGTGGGGTCTGCCAAGGAGTCTTGTGAATGGTCAGACCGGGAAGTTTCCTGAACAAACCTTCTGAGCACAGAGGGCTTCAGTACAACCACTCAGGGTAAATATGGCCCAGTGTTATTCAGCATTACCCAAGCCGAAAAACAGCCTGAGAGTCAAGCTCTTTGGAGACAGAAATTCAGTTCAACTTGCTTTAGCCATTATGCCAGTAATAGTTCAGCCATTTTTGAACAGCTCAGTAATTTCTACACTTGCCTAGCCTGAGGGAGAAAAGTATCCAAAAACTCTTTATAGCTATCTCACATTTAAATCCCTTGGACAAACTAAGGGGTCCAGCAGAAGACAAAAAGATGACTGAGGGACTGGAGTACCTCTTTTATGAAGAAAGGCTGAGGAAGCTGGGACTGCTCAGCTCGGAGAAGAGACGACTGAAAGGGGACTTCATCAGTGCCCGTAAGTATCTGAAGGGAGGCTGTCTGGAGGGTGGAGCTCTTTTCAGTGGTGCTGAGAAATAGGACAAGACGCCACACGCAGAAACTGACACACAAGTTCCACCTGAACAGGAAGAACTTCCTTACTGTGTGGGTGACTGTGCACTGGAACAGATTGTCCACAGAGGTTGTGGAGTCTCCCTAACTGGAGATATTCAAGAACCGTTTGGACGCAACCCTGTGCCACGTGCTCTAGGACGACCTTGCTTGAGCAGGGAGGTTGGATCAGATGACTTCTCTGATGGTCCCTTCCAACCTGACAAATTCTGTGTTAACTCACACCTTACAAGCAAACAAGAGTAGCTAGCGCGAAACCCCTGCATTTCCCCTTAGAATCTCTGTACGTACGGAGAGGCCACGGGAAAGACCGGGCTGAAGCGGGCCGAAGTGCGAGACCCCCACCGGCTCCCGTAGCCTGGGCCAAGCCGCGCCTCTTCCTCCCCGGCGCGCAGGGGAGGCGGAGGGGCGGGGGCAGCGCGGAGCCGCCCCCGTGCCGCGGGGCGGTGCGATCGGCCGCGCAGCTGCAGGAGCCGGGGCGGCGGTGCTGCTGCTGGTGCAGGGGCGGCGGCAGGATGGTGTTTGAGTCGCTGGTCGTGGACGTTCTGAACCGTTTCCTCGGTGACTACGTGGTGAACTTGGACAGCTCCCAGCTGAAGCTGGGCATTTGGGGAGGTATGGGCCTATCTGCCTTCCCTTGCTGCCGCTGCGTCCCTTCCTGCCCGTCCGGGCTCGCCCTGCCGCCCGCAGGGGGGAGAGGCTGGGGCGGTGTCCCCGGGCGGTGTCCCCGGGCGGTGCCGAGCCGAGCCGGGCCGGGCCGGGCCTACCGAGCCAAGCAGGGCCGTGCTGAGCCGTGCTGGACCGCCTGCCCGACGGCTTAGCCGCCGCTCCACCTGCCTGCAGCTTAAAAATAGCCGTGGGGGCGGGCGGGCTGGAGGCGGTGTCCGCGGCGGGCGCGGGACCGCCGCCTGCGACTGCAGGGAGCGGCCGGGCGGGAGGAGCTGTGGGGAAACAGCTGGCGGGGGGCAAAGAGAAACCCAGGCGAAGTGCTAGGGAGTCATGGATAGCCCGTGGTCTCTGCTGATGGGGCGGACCTTCGCTGGCCGCGGTGCTTCTGACGGTCGCGTAAAGTTTGGAAGGACTGGGCGGGGAGCTTGGAGCTGGGAGCCTGACCCGGCTCTGCGGGAATGTGAAACTGGCGTACAGGCGGTTTCCCCGCCCGGAAGTGAACTGAGTATAAACGCCAGGGGTTTGGAGTGTCGGGGTCGTGCTCGCTGGAGTGAGTGGCCTCTCTGCGAACGGCTTTGACGTCCCGTCTCTTCTTGGTGCTGTCTTCTGTAGGTCTAGAATATTTGTCACTTTTAGCCTTAAAAACCCAGGAGTAAAGCCTGCCTTGATGTTTGCAGAGGTGATGACCAGCTGTACTAGGCGAGGTAGGCAGTGGTCTATAGAATTAAATTAACATGCCAGTTGTGAAGGCAGGAGTGTTCTGTTTGAATGTACTTTCTTGAGGTCCCTTTAGTAGGTACAAGAAAACAGTATCAAAGGTCTGTCAGGGACAGACCTGTGCAGCGACAAAGCGACCACTTCCAGGGTGCATTCCAGGTGTCTGTAGCGTCAGCAAAAGCAAACACAGAGGTTCAGGGTTTTTTTACAGGTATGTTCATACATCTGTAGGTGTGAAGCACCCTCGAGGTATTCCCTACGTGCAAATCTATTCTTAGGTACTCATATACATTAATCAGATTTTGTAAGCTTCTCCTGGAGCTTTTTGCATCATGGACATTTTTGTTTTCATGCTTCTGTTTTCCAAAATGACATCCTTATTTGGTTTCATATCTGCAGTAATTTTCTGTCAGTTGGTCAAGGCATTTGTAGCATCTTCGTAAAGTTCAGTCTCTATATGGAGTCTTAACACTGCAACATGACAGGTAAGTGCTGGAGAGAAGGTAGTAGTCCTTGATCTATAGCAGTAAGGCTCAATATAGCATATCCATTACTGATTGAGTCTTATTTGAAAGGTTTGAGTTAGCGTATCTTTCAGCAAAACTGTGTCATCCTAATTATTTGATTTGTGTACTGAAGTTCTGAAGTTGTCATAGTTTCTTTCAGTTGAGGGAAGGCAGGTAGAATATTTAATGTAAGATATGGAACAATGTGTAAATCTTTTGGGCAATATTTATACATTACAAAAAAGGAAGAGTTTATTTTTCTTGCTCTGTAGGTTGCTGGTGGTTACTCGTGGCAGTTTATGCCTCTGTGAGGCAACTCTTATGAGATTAGATGCACTTTAACTGTCTTGCTTATTTTTTTTTAATTAAATCTCAATAAATTTTACTCTGGAGTTTTGATATTCAGTTGTTTTTTTTTTAATGTACATGTAACTTGATTTTGTTTTTATTATTTCCTTTTCAAGTGGTTCTTATTTTTTAGAGGCTTTAGTATATTTTTATTCAAATGAAATTTCTCATTTCTCAGAACAGTGCTTGTGTACTACAGCAAAACAATTTTTTTCTCTACACAGCCTGTTTACTTGCTTATTGTGAAAATGGGTATATAAAACTACCTGTGTCTTGCTCTAACAGGCCCAGAACTGCTGTGTAGCATTGGTGAAGCATCGTCTTAGGAGTTTATTTTTTTCCTGGTCTACTGCATTATGCTTTTTTGCAGTTTAAACTGTGTTAAATGGTCTGTGCATCTGCAACATTTCTTTCATTCCGAATATCTCAAAGGACCTAGAAATTGCATTCTGCTAGCCAAAAGGCAGTAACTATTAGTAGTAATAGCAGTAGAGTACTGTTTTTATATGGAGTGCATCATTGATTAGCAGATTCCAACACTCACAGTGTATCTGAAGTCTACTGATAATTTTTTTGGCTGGCTGTTTACGAAAATTCTGGAACTAAGGTCTTTTAAAAAAAAACACCACTATTTTTTGTCTTCATATTTTGTGTAAACGGAATAGTTTTTTGTGTTTGCTTGCATGCTCCCAAAGCATTTCCATTACAGCTGTGTGTTTCCATGCAGTGTTTGTCTTTGTGTGTCATGATAAAACTGTTGAATTTTACATATATCATGTAGTATTGAAATTAAATTTTGCTAAATCTATTAAATGTTGTAGTGGTGATTAAAAAAAAAAAGGCAAGTTGTGTGTTTGGGGTTTTTGGTTTGTTTGGTTTTTTTTTCCTTCTAGCAAATGACCACTGCTTTTTGAGTGCTAGAGCATTGCACAAGTGCTATATATCTGTGTCTTAAATTTTTAAAAGCATGCATTTTTTTGCCTCTAAATGATTTAATACCCAAGGGAATTTATTTTTTTTTAAATGCTGTACAGAGCAAGTTGTGATCTTGTGGTATTTTATAGCTGGCCTGTTTAAATTAAGACTGATAACCTGTTGATAGACTCTTAATATATGTATAATGCCAAATTTTACAGAGGTTTCAGCTTCTGTAAATTTGAGAGCTTAATTAATGAGTTTTTAATGAGCGTGCTTAACATTAACTTTGGTTTTTCATAAATGAGAGAATTCATCATACCATATTAAAGCTATCCAGATTCAATCTGTGTAGTAAAGTTGTGTGATGATGATGCTCAAACAAAATACATGAACACAGAAATAATTACAGAAATTTTTTTCTTGTTAAAAAGCTCTCAGATTGAATGGTAAAAATGTAGACTGTCTCAATACTAAAGGAAGATGTGATATGTGGAAACACTCATGGCTCAGATTGTTGCAAGAAATGAATGACCTGAAATATAAAAGGCAGTGCAGAAAGGAGAAGGAAGGACAACCTATACAAGTGAAAACAAATGTAATTTGAACATATAAGGTCAGTATTGGAAAGGCCAAGGTTCAGAAAAGAACATAACAGGGAAGGAAATCGTATTCCTAAATAACTCCATTAGTATGAATCAGGGTAAAAGACTACTTTGTTAGGCAGCCATCACAGAAAGCAGTGGCTGGTGGGAAGGACTGTGCTTTAATCCCCTTCTTGTTCTGGCCTTCACTTAGTTTCAATGAGCTGTGTTAACAAGTGTGCAAGTACTTGGCTTAGATAAAAGGTTAGATAAGTATTTAGGTAAGTTAGGTATTTTTGAATGCTCTAGACCTAGTAAAGTTACACTTCAATACCTGAAAAATGCTTGCAGCAATGTGAGATGTATACAGTTATCTTAGACAGGAAGTGCCAGTGAGGTTTCCAAACAGTACAGAGATCAAACACTTTCATCCACGTTCACGATGCAACTGTTTTCTTTTGACTGTGTCTAAGTAACTTTTCATTCAGTGTCTTGGCCAGACCCTCTGTACTGCCCTTTAAAATACTTAATTCTCTATTGACTTGGAACACCTGCTTATTAGGTAATGTCTCAAGCATATTTTTCTTCAGTTTTTATTTGAATATCTGGTATCTCTTGTCAGGGCAGCTCTGTTATTAAGATGATATAGGCACATAATTGACACATTTGTAACATTTGTAAAAACATTTTTTACTTTTTCTTTTGATTACAGCTACTGTTATAGTAAAGGATAACTAGTTTTGCATACCTTACCTTGTCTAGGTGTAGGAGGTGCAAGCATATAGCAGATGCAACCTCCCTCCCTCTCCTTACATAATGGTAATTTGAATTCACTTGGGGGATGAATAGTATCTAATAGTTTTTGCTGCCTTTAATGACCTGTTTAAACAGGAATAATTATCAGCATAAACATAAGTAGGAAAAGCCTGGCAAAGGCAGTATGAAGTGGTCAGGAGGGTTCACAAGCTGACAATGCTGTTGGTAAAAAGTAGAAATGCTGTTGAAATATGTGAGCAGGAGTGTTGGGTATTGATCAGATTCCAGCTGAGGTGTTTTCAGTTTCTGATCTTTCATCTTTGTTTCTCTCATCTGCCTTCCCTCTCCCCACCCCTTACTTACAAGACAGCACAGATTAATTAGGTAAAATCTGCGGATTTTTATGTGGATTAATTTTCTTTGCCCTCTTTAACTTCTGTAACAAAATTTCAGTTAGGCCTCTTTGGTGAAATGGTTTACTGAGTGTTACTGTGTTTACTGAGTATTACTTCTTGCAAGCTAAATCCTTGGTAGTAGACATTGGCTCATGCACTCAAATCCATGAAGTTATTTTGAGTATCTAAAATTAAAATTATAAACCTATTTATTCCAGTATTTTGACAACTGTTTGCTATTGTTGAATTGTTTACAATGTCTAGAGATCAGTAAAGGTAAGAATTTCCTTTATAGTGTAGCCTAAGTAAATCCCAAACTGTGCTATAAGTATTTGTAAATGTTCTGGCTTTTATTATTGTTTTGGCTGCTAACCTGCTTGTTTAAACCTAGATATTTATACAACTCCAACTACTTGTATATACAGTTTTCAAGGTTGCTTAATTGAGTAATTTTTAACCATGCACTGGATGCATTTCTGTCATCAAAACATCCAATTGCTCCCAACAGGGGTACACCACCCCTACCAAAAAAACCCCAACCAACCAACAACAGAAACAAACAATCAAATCCTGATGTATTTTTGTATTCTTGCAATTAGAGTCTATTGTCAGTGCTCCAAGATAGTAAATTCATTAGCTGTGTTATGTCCTGTAACAAGCCTCCTTGATTTTTCTGTTTCTGTTTATGAGGGCTTTTGGTTTTTTTGCCTCCTACCCCCAACAGAGCAGTCAGGATTCAGTACAGTTGCGCTCGAATCTATGTTTCATTGCAATTGAAATGGCAGAGTGTGATAAAGACTAAATTTTGGCAATCAAAGAGAATACTGACAGTATTCTGACAGTATTCTGCAGTAGCTGCATTTTAGATTGTGAGTGTGAGTGCAAGCTTTCCAAGGTGTGGTGGCTTTGGAAATAGGAATGTTTAGTCAATCTCTTATGTTCTCTCTCAAGTGTAGGAAAAAGAAAAGTTGCCTAAATATACAAAACACAGCGCCTCTTTTGTTAGCCTTTTCTTTGCTTTGATAGTCCATTCATTGTGGTCAGACCCTCAATCAAGGTTTTTGTAAGTAAACTGTTATATTTTAATAAATGTGTTTCATTAATTTTGTACTAAAAGTGAGATATTTTGAGTTTTACTAATAGCTATCTTTTCTAATGATTTTAACTAAAACCTTAAACTTTTTAACTGTAAAATCGTAAGTATAGGAACAACAGTGAAGAATTATGTACCACACTTCCAAATCCCAGCATTTGATGTAGAATTGTCAAAGTCTTTGTGTTTGAAACATTACCGATACCATGTTTATTCTCTGCCATTATGATGTGCTCAGGTAAAATGAGAAATAATTATGCCATCACAAAGTATTGTTTGTAAATTGCTTAAGATAATCCTTACTTTGCAGTACTTTGGTTTTGGAAGCATCAGGGCCCCCAAATTATTTTAACTTAAGTAATTGTGCCTCAGCTGAAATGTGTCGTGTGTCAGACCCTTGATGAGAGGGCATGTTTACTTAGCAATCAGTGAAGAAACTCAACCTAGTTTAACTGCTTCATGTGTTGTATAGTCTTAAGGTTTCCATGTCAGTGTTTTTAACATGGCTCAACTGACATGCAGAAATTGCATGTTGTGGCCTGTTGCACCCGGTAATTTGGTTACAAACCTGAACCTTTGCTCTGGATACCATTAGGATTACTTCCTACGAATATAATTACAATTAGTGATGTCTTTTTGGAGAAGCAAATAGGGTTTTTTTAGTGTTAAAATAGTCTCTGCAGAGTAAGCTTTATCAGGGAATAAGTTTAGAATAGAATTGAACCCAGTGATATATAAAACTGTCACCTTATTGTTACCCACAAAGACTATGTAGTTATAGTTACTAGAGTAGTTACAGACTATTGTTGGGAATGCTGTCTTTGCCTGTATATTTTTTTTCTCTTTTCTGTTCGTCCTGGCAAGATGTATGTATCGTAAGGCTTAAAAGCAGAGTCACCAGATATCAAAAAAACATCCTTCTGCATGTAGTATTTCTCTGGAAAGGCTGATCTCAGCATTGGTCATTGGTCACAGCCAGCATAGCTTCATGAGAGGGAAATCCTGCTTATCCAACCTGATTTCCTTTTATATAACCCACCTAGTTGATCAAGGGAAACCAGTTGATGTAATCTTTTTGGATTTCATTAAAGCTTTCAATAATGTCTCTCACAAGATTCTGCTGGACAAAAGGTCCAGCACACAACTGCGTAAACACATCATGTGGTAGCTGAGCAGTGGGCTCATGATCAAGCACAGAGGGTAACAGTGAATGGGGTGACATCAAACTGGTAACCTGTTGCCAGTGGGGTTCCACAGGGCTCCATCTTGGGCCCTGTGCTCTTCAAACATCTTCATAAATGATAGAATGCAGGACTAGAATGATTGCTAAGTAAGTCTGCAGATGACACAAAAGTGGGAGGAGCTGTTGACTCCCTTGAAGGCAGGGAGGCCCTGCGGAGAGACCTCGACAAATGAGAGGACTGGGCAATCACCAACCGTATGAAGTTCAACAAGGGCAAGTGCCAGATTCTGCACTTGAGGCAACCCTGAATGTTTGTATGGACTAGGGAATGAGATGCTGAAAAGCAGTGCTGTGGAAAGGGACCTGGGGGTCCTGGTCGACAGCAAGTTGAATATGAGTCAGCAGTGCCCTGGCAGCCAGGAGGGCCAACTGTGTCCTGGGGGGCATCAGGCAAAGCATCACCAGCCGGTCGAGGGAGGAGATTGTTCTGCTCTGCTCTGCACTGAGGTGGCCTCACCTTGAACACTGTGTGCAGTTTTGGGCAGCACAACATGGGAAAGATATTAAGCTCTTAGAGAATGTCCAAAGGAGGGCAACGAAGATGGTGAAGGGCCTTGAGGGGAAGCTGTATGAGAAGCAGCTGAGGTCACTTGGTGTGTTCAGCCTGGAGAGGAGGACACTGAAGGGAAACCTCATGGCAGTCTAGAACTTCCTCATGAGGGGCAGAGGAGGGGCAGGCACTGATCTCTTATCTGTAGTGACAGGACTCAAGGGAATGGCCTGAAGTTGTGTCAGTGGAGGTTTAGATTGGATACTAGAAAAATGTTCTTCACTCAGAGGATGGTTGGGCACTGGAACAGGCTCCCCATGGAAGTGGTCACAGCACCAAGCTAGACAAAGGTCAAGAAGCATTTGGATGGAACTTTCAGGCACATGATGTGATTCTTGGGCATGTTCCTGTTTAGGGTCAAGAGTTGGACTTGATGATCCTGATCCTAGTTAGAACAGCTGGGACCAATTCATCACTGGATGGGTGTAACCCAAAACTATGTATTCTATAGCCTTACATGCCATTTCCCAGAAACTGTTGTCAATAGACTATTCGCACCCTCTGCCCATAGAGCCTGACTCCTCAGGCTATAAGCTAGGCGTAAAGAGGCCTGCGAGATAGGAAGATGTTCCTGTCCTCACACCCTTTTATGGAATTCCCTGCTCTGAGGGAAGGACTGAACATTCCTGCCTGAACTGGAGAATATATAAACTTGGAGTTTTGGAACCTTTTTACCACTTGTGTGATCCAGAGGAAGACTGCAGATCACCACTCTCAACCAGACTGAGACCACCACCCTCAACGGGACTGCAGTCACCACTTTTGACCAGACTGCAACAGCTCTCCCACCAGCAGGTTTTTCCCCTCTCCCTTTACTTTGGACTCGGGGGGGGCCCAAGAAACACCACTTTATTCATGTCCCAGGGTGCTGGGTTATACATTTGGGTTTGTGGGTTAAGACCAATTGTTTGTCTGTATAATCGTACTTATTGTATTATTTTATTAAATTGTTATTCTGACTTATAATCTCTCTTTTGAGTTGAGTTTATTTCCCCTGCAGGTTAACTTTTAAACCAGCAGATGGGTCCCTTCCAACTCAGCATGTTTTGTGATTTAATGATATGTCAGATGTATAGAATTCTACTGGAAAGTGATTATAAATCATTGCAATGAAAAAATTAAAAACATTAAAAAATTCATAGTATTTTGTGAATGCTACAAGATGGATGGTTTAGTTTACCTGATCAGCTCATCTGGAACTGTTCAACAGCTTGACCCAACTCTTCTAATGTATTAATTTTTGAGATTTGGGTCCAATTTCTCAAAATTGGTGGTACTTTGAGCAGTTGTTTAATGCCATTAGTACTACATAACTGCAAGAATATTTCTTGCAGTTAGACCTCTCGTTTCCCCCTGTGTTTTGCCATTTCTAACATGCATCCCGAAAGAAAAACATTTTAGGTCAATTAAATCTTTATTTGTAATCTCAAATTGTATTCCTTTCCAGGCCTGTAATCTGCTTCTGGTTTACTGAATCTCATTGATGTCCCTGCTCAGTTGTATCAGGTGTCTGTTCCATGTGCATGCATTAACACTATACAATTAATTTTAAAGCAACCGTTTCAGAAGCTCCATCCATCTTGTAGAATTTGAAGATGACATTGCTTCAGATTACATGCATGTTTTTTAAATTGTGAGTTTTCAGGTCCCTTCCAGTGTTTCTTTGTTATGACAAGTGTCTGATGTGAAGTATATGGTAAAAACTGATCTTGCAATTCAAATTTTCTTCATTCACAGTGTACTGAAGTTAATTTTTGTCCTAAGACATTTAAATATTAGATTACTGAAATGCTTCCTGTGAACTTTTTGTAAGCTTATAAATAAAACTTGCAAATGTAAAATTTTTGAGAGCTAAAAATTCACTAACAGTTAATTTTACTGGATTTCTACAAGCATGGGAAGCAGATGGTTGAGGAAAAAGAAGCAAACTTTTAATTTCAAGATGGATCCTTACAAAAATGTTTAATTTCCAACATTTTTACTTTGCAGAATCTCAGGTTCTTTTTCATGGGTGTACAAGCTCCATGAGAAAATCTCAGGTATTATTTTGTAGCATAAATGAACAGCCTAGTCTTAATCATCTTTCATGAATATTTGAGGTGTAGGTTATGGATATCTTCCACAGCAAAGAGTCTGAGACCACAGGTTGTGGACCACTGTGGCACCCCACCGTAAGGGGGAATGGAGCACCCAAGATTCGTAGTTGCCTATGGTCAAAAAAGAACAACAGAAGTCAGTGTCTGTAAAAACTTACAAAGTTTTATTATTAAACTATATGCACAGCATGGAAATTGTTATAAGTTAGTCCTTTATAATATAAACACATGATGGTATATTTTTAATAAGGGATAGGGTGAAAGAGAACAAAGATTAAAAGAGAGGGTAAGAGAAAGAAAGGAGAAAGCTCACCAGTCCTGGCTCCAGTGTCAATGCGGCTGATGTGATGTCCAGGGTCCTGGGGCACATGTGTGCCTGAGCTTTGGGGGAGTACCATTTTATAGTAAAGGTTTCCTCACCCTTGAGTTAGGTTTCTTGTTTTCTATGCAAATGAGTTACCATGTGCAGTATGTTCTTCCAGACCTTTCTGGAATGGATCAGAGGACTTTGGGGATCTTTGGTGGTCCCTACTTATTGATCTTTGGCCAGCAGTCCATGCCCACTTCTTGACCTCATTCCTACACTTGTGCTGTACTGTGTTGTGCTCATCTCCAGGAGCCAGAACATGGACCTTTATCCCAGAAGAGTTCTGCCTTACCTCTGTATGGCCCCCTTTTCCTTTCACATCCTGTTTTTTCTCATGGTATGTTCTTACCAACAATTCCTGATTGGCTCCACGGCTATCTGGCTATTGATGTTTAAGACACACACATTAGCCCCCGTATTTTCTGGACTTCTGTAACCCACTGATTCAGACTTTGGGATGTTTAGTATGCACCACTACTACTTTTCTTATTGCAGTTTTACTTATTGGCTTCTTTTCTTTTAGGAGCTGTAGCACTGAACAATCTGGAAATAAAAGAAAATGCCTTGGTAAGCTAGTGAAAATAAAAATATAACATGAAAAAATTATTTATGAACAATGTTTTGGGTTTGGTGGGCATTTTTTAGTTCTTATTTTAGGATACACTGTCTTCTAAGTGGAAGCTTACTGGTTTGTTTTGTGTACACCTGTGTGGATTATCTGATTAATTTTAGATTAAATTTAAAGGTGAAAGTATATGCCTTTTTTTTTTTTTTTTACATGAGAGAACTCTCTGCAATTGCTAAAAGAATATGTTTAGGTCAAAAGGAATACTGAAAGATCTTTTTTTTCCTATAGCTTGTGAATCTAGAAACTTGCTCTTGGGAATGTGTTTAGCCTAGCATGGCTCAACAGTCTAAATGGGTAGCCTAATGTTTGCTTATCTATTTTATTGAATTTTTTTTCAGTGGTCGAAAGGTTAAATTTGTTGTTAAGGTTGTCATAATGTCTTTCCCTGCATGACAACATTTCACAAGTTGCTGAATTGAGCTAAATTTTCTGAACTATTTTCTTTCAGAGTCAGATGGATGTGCCATTTAAAGTTAAAGTAGGACATATTGGTAAGTTACATTTTATCATGTACCCATGCGGGAGTTTCTAAACATACTGCTTTTCCTTGCAAGTCACTCAGGCATCTTAAGCAAGTAATTTCTTTACTTTCCTTGAATTGCATACTTTGTGTGCTCTGAAGTTTGTCTCTTCTGGAAAAAAACCCTGTTTGATGGCTCCTTTTCTGAGATGGTAAAGTTGAAATATACTGGAGTCTTGTTTAATCACTTCAATGTTAGTGAGAAAAGAGCCCAACACAGCAAAAATTAGCAATCAGGCAGGACTGGATCTCATTCCTTGTCTTAGCAAGACTCCACAACTGATTTTTGCCTTTCGCTTCCCTTTCCACCCTCCTTCCTTGTTTTTGCTAAAATGAAAAGTTTTCTCATTGCAAGTTGATTGTCTTGTAAAAGTTAGTGGTTCCTTAAAGCAAACTAAGTGTGAAGCTGTTATACTTCCTTCAGATCTACCCTGGAAATATGTATTTCCCAGTGGCTGATTTAATATTTTATTAAAATTGGTGCTTGGATGAAGAATGAGAGACACTGTAACCGCAGGATCCCTGTGTTCACAAAACATAGTATTTAACTGACTGATGATGTGTGATCTGCCCATGTGCTTTTGTTGTTCCTGAGGGTGGTGGAGTGGATTTGCAAGGAGAGAGAGGTTGCTGTTATGAAGAGGGAATATAATTCTTGTGAGTAAGGAGAGGATCTAGAGACTTGAGAGTTCTGCTCCTGGAAAAATTTGTCTCGTGTTTATTTGTGTGTTGTGTAAAAAAATAATAGAACCCGAAGGACATTTGCCTCAGATGCACTGTTTCTTTTTCTGTCCAGTGTAATAATTGTTCAAAGATTTTGTGTTTAATGTCAATTATATTTCTAATTTTTTTCCCAGTCAACTATTTAACTGTATAGCTCAACCTTTTTCTTCTGTATTTTTAGGTAAACTTAACCTACAGATTCCATGGCAAAACCTTTATACTCAACCTGTTGAAGCAGTCCTTGATGGAGTTTATTTGCTTATTGTGCCCACAGCCAGTAAGTTAATGTAGAGAAAGAAGTGGATACAGATTGCTGGGATTTCATAAGTATCTGGAATAGGTTGATGATATTTGAATGAGCTTGATTTCTAGTAGATACTTCTAGCAAATCCAATCAAATAGTGGAATGGATGCCTTTAATTAATTTGCATTTCATCACCTAATTTTTTGCTGTTATGTAACTGTTATGAAAATGTAAAAATTACTGCTTTTGAAACACCATCTTTAAGAAAATGCATTAGTTTTTTTTGGTATTATTCTTTCTTACATTGTGCATTTAGGCATAAAATATGATGCTGAAAAAGAAGCCAGGCAGTTCTTGGAAGCAAGACAAAGGGAATTGCAAAGGATAGAGGAAGCAAAGCAGAAGATAGCTAACCAAGGTAAGAGTGGGAAAAGTTAAGAAAGTGATGCTATTTCTTTCTTTATTTTAATCCAGAAAGACGCAGACTTTGTCGAAGTCTTCTAGATTCCTGTTTGGATACTTAAAAACTTGTTAGTTACAGTTTAGCTGTAACTGCCATTATTACTGCAGAACTGGGATCCTGAAAATAAAAGGGTTCAGGTATTGACAAGGTCTAAGTAGAGCTTTTGGAATACTGCTTATTTGTGTCAGATGTTGCCTGACATTTTGTTTCCTCTTCTTTCATAAGAAACAATTTAACTTTGTTTCCAGTAGCAAAAATTGTTACAATTACAACCTTTTAAACGTTCTGTTTATTTTGTTTTTTGATAAGTCTGCTCTTTAAATTTGACTTTTGGTACTTTTAAGAAATTTTTATTGGCCACCTTTAATATTGGTGGGTGCAAGTCATACTTTTGAACTACCTGGTTCTTCATGCAGCAAGTAATAAAGCTGTGAAACCTTTTAGTCTGAGGATATAAATATTTCAGATTATACTGAGCGAACATGTTTTTATACAACTAGAGTACAATGGAATAGAAAATCAGACATTTATCATGCAAACTTTATTATGTTATTGTTTTGTCTAGTTTTAAAAATAATGTAAATAAAATATCAAATTATTTTCTTTTAGATAAAGTAAAAGAGGAGACACAAGACACTTTTGTAGAAAAACTAGTTACTCAGGTCATCAAAAATCTTCAGCTGAAAATTTCCAACATCCATATTCGCTATGAAGATGATGTAAGTACTTTTGTATATCTTAGCATAAAGGGTTGTGCAGTGTAACGTGAAATTAGGAACCTGTCTGATTTCTTTTCTCCTAGTTGTTTTCCATGTTGAGAGAATCCTAGTAAAGCTGTGGCATTTTCATAGTCTAAAAAAAAAGAAAAAGAAAAAGAAAAACTGATAAAAAGCTCATACCAAAACATAAAGATGCTTAAATTATTAGTCAACTGTATCTTATAGACTATGAAATAATCCTTTTTTTTGTATTTTGCCCCTGCTCTATTAGATCACAAATCGGAATAACCCTTTGTCATTTGGGATTTCACTTCAGAATCTAAGTTTGCAGGTAATTTTATTTTTCATTGTTTATCTAAAAAGCATGTCAATATATACCAGTAGATTAAGTTACATTTTTGTGTGTTATGCTTTCTGGTAACATGCTGTCTAATGAAAGTATACCTATAATCATCAGCAATGCACAATGGTAACTACTTGGCTTATTAAATTCAGCATAAATATTGTGGAAGGGGTGCCATTAAAGATAAAGTGCTATCATTACAATAGATATTCAGGAGGAAATTCTTCTGCCTGCTGCACTTTGTGGTTGCCAATCCGCTTTGTTGGATTTGGGCTATTTGGAATCTATGAATATTTTACTGAAACTGCCTTGAGCTTCAAGAAAGGAAGTTAATTCTTGATAACATGGAGTAGGGGAAAAAAAGAAAAAAAAAAAGTATGACATCTTTTTTTCAAACTGGAGCTCAATTTTCAAACTGCAAGCTCCACTTTGAAATGCTAAGAGTAGTCATCACAGACCGTATAAATTTTTTTTCCTGGAAGATTATGTAGTGGAAGCAGTATGCTAATTGTCCTGAGTTGCTCTGATTCAGTAGTTTTTGCTGAATAACTGATAATCTTAAAGAAAATGTGTCTAAATAAACGATGGTTGTCTCGTGAATGCTTGTTCCTAGCACATTTTAGGGTTTTCTTTGGGCTCAAGCTAAAATTAATTACTTCCAGAATTATAAAGGCATTCAATCCCTTGTTTAACTCTGTCCAAAGAGCATGCCTAAAAATGATATTGGTGTAAAGGAAAACAGTTTCAAGTACTGAAAACAGAATTTTATCGTATCTTTGGTTCTTGTGTGCAGCCTGCACATGCACATATGTATTTTTTGTAAGTAGCCTTACAAAGTTTACACTTAAAATAATGGATGAATCACCTTAAATCAGAAGATGGTGTCCCATTATTTTCCATGGGGTTTAATTATGATGGTGGTTTGTTTCAGTTATGATAAGATGTTGGTGAATTATAGATGTTGGAGTAACTTTGTATAATTTGCATTTCAGACCTCAGATAAGAATTGGAATCCATGTTTACATGATGAAACTGCCAAGTTGTTCTACAAGGTATAGTATAAACTGTATGCTAAAGAAAGAAATGTTTATAAAACTAGCTGCATTGGAGTTTCTTCCACAGAATGTAAGACCAAGAAAACATGTAACTGTATAGGCTCTAAAATAAAAGTAACGTTCTGAATATTTTTATTCATCCAGACTTTGTGAAATCCAAATTACTAATCAAGAATTTGTAGGTGTTAATACATATGTCCTGTTGTATTTTCAGCTTGTACGACTCGATAACCTTTTTGCTTACTGGAATGTGCAATCAGAGATGTTTTACCATGGTGGTTTTGATGAATCATTGGTAAGTAAAGCATGAGATAGTGTCTCTGGTATTCTAGTTGAATCTGGGAAACACAGGACATGCTTCACATTTAGTTCTGCTTCCATTTCTCAGTATTGTTTGTAAGTAGAAGCATTTTTAGGATAGTACATGCTAAGATTTTTATGTGATGGAAGTATAACATCTATCTGAGGAAGTTTAAAAAGAGAAAGTCTTTTGCCAGTTACAAAATTTACACAACTTACGGTCATCTTACTACTATTCAGAGATTTTTGTTAACTGAAATTAGATATTCTGTTTAAAACATAGATACATATTTTGAACTTTATGGTGTGTTGGAGGGATTATCTGAGACCTGTAATAAATTGCTAACACTTTATATTTTAAAACTTTATCTGGAAATAAAAATGCAACTTATTTTTAACTCCATTGTGTGTGTAGGTAAACTTAAAACAGGGAGTTTCCAGCCACAGTGTGATTCCAGAAGGTTATGATTTTGGTAAGTGGTATTTTATTTGTGATACAGGTGCCTAATTCTAATTTTTAGTGCCTCTCAGAGGTTGCTACTTTGGCTGTTACTCAAAAATCTAAGTAAAGAGTTCAGTTTAGTCCTAATTCTAATTTTTAGTGCCTCTCAGAGGTTGCTACTTTGGCTGTTACTCAAAAGTCTTAGTAAAGAGTTCAGTTTAGTCCTGTAAGGGTAACAGTCTTTCTGACAGTGAATACTGTACCACATCTGTAGCCTTAAAAAGGCCTTGATAAAAATGAGTCTTAAGTTATGTATTATTCAAGTGGAATGTCATACAAAAACCTTCTATTGATTAATTCCTTTACTTAAGAAGTTTGGCAATAATATGTATACCATGTAAGTTTTGTGAATCAGATTGGTTTGAGTATGTTTTTGAGGTCACCTGCTTTATGCGAAGTATCTTTTTTCATGAGAGGTGAATACGGTAATCACCTAAGTTTGAAACTGTGGTGAATGGCAATTCTACCTCTTTTAGGACAGCTCTTTAGTTTGAGACTTTTATAGAAAGATAATGATCACCAAGTCTGATTCTGTCACTTGATGTAAAAGCAAACATAATACTTACCTATAAGAAGCATAAAAAATGAAGTTTAGGGAGCAAAATACAGAAAGAAAATTAGTAGAAATGCTACCACACACAGTGTTTAGATAAAAGTAGGATAATCCAGGATTTAAAAAAAGCAAAGGTAGATTGGTGTAAATATGGTTTCATCTTGCAAAAATGCATCTTTGAATTGTATGAACCTTTCAGGGAATTTGGAATATTTGTTATGTGGATAGCCTATCATTATCTCTGTTGAAAACAAAGAATTCTGTTTGATAAAAATATGATTTACACAAATGCAAGTAATATGCAAATTCTTATTGTTGGATCAGTTGCTGAAACAGATGAAAATATTGAAATAAACATGGCTTTGAGTGGCTGATATTGCCAAAATGTGGAACCGATAAAACAATTCTGCTCTGAATATTTTAATATTGTGATGTCTTATTTTGTGTAGGATCCATATTGATTTTTTTCCATGCTTATTTAGGCTTGGATTTAGAAATATGGAATGTTTGGTTTTATCCACTATTGTGAGTATAATTTATCAAACAGAAAATCATTAGTACACAAAAAAAATAATTCTTACAGAATACGAGTTATATATAGTGAAATAAATGCTATGTTTGAAACTATCTTGTACTATAAATATATCATAGCCAAAAAAATTAGGTTTTTTACAAATATAAACTAGTAATTGAAACATCTGCACGTAATACTGCATACAGAAAAATTTGTGGTAATGTTTTGTAAACATTTGTTTCACAAATGTTGCCAGAGTGAAACTGAAAAATGAGTATAAATTGTATTATATTTTAAGTTGTTTTGGAGTCCTTCATGTTTTGAAGTCTGGCATTTTACAATTAATAATCTGACATAATTTAAAATATGTATAATTTGTGATGGTTTTAAATAATTTAATTGCACTTTTTATCTCAATTTGTATTTTTTAGTATTCCGCCCAATTTCAGCTAGAGCCAAACTCCTTATGAATCCTCGATCTGATGTTGACTTTTCATCACCAAAAATGGATTTAGATGTAAAATTACAGGATATAACTGTTGAATTCAACAAGCCACAGGTATGAGCTATTTTTCTGAAGTTTTATGTAGTGTGGTAAAGAAGTTAGTTTGTGAGAATAAGAAAAGCAGTCTGAAATTTTACAGTGGACATACAGAATCTGTTAACTTCTTAATCTTGTTTTTCTTTGTAACTGATTTGCCCTTGAAAGGGAATCTTGATACATGTTGTTCTCATAAAGATAATAACTCTCAGTTTGAATTTGTTTGCTTAGTACTTCAGTGTTATGGAGCTTCTTGAGTCTATTGATATGATGACTCGAAATCTGCCATACAGAAAATACAGACCTGATGTTCCATTGCACAACAACGCCAAGACATGGTATGCAGTCTCAGACTTTGAAAATAATTTGTTAGTTATTAATTTGAAATTATTACCAAGGAATTTTTTCTTACTTAAGGGGGTTAGAAGTAATTTCCTTCTGAAATGAAGTCTTCGAAAGGAAGTCTTCACTTTTGTTTTCACTTGTTTTTCTTAAACTAGTACTATAAAAAATCGGTGAGGACCTCAAACCAAAGCTGAGGACACAATACTTGAAAGCCTGTGGTTGCTATCTTAAAGGCCGCTATCAGGAACTTACGTCTTACAGTATTTTATACCGTAACACTATTTTAATGAATGCCCCCCATTATATGTTAGGTACTATTACAAGAAAATATATGTAAAAATAGGCCAACTTTTTCAACCTAGATGACAAAAATTTGATTTCAGAAGATTCCTTACAAATATATTTTTATTATTTTCACACATACATGCATAGATTTATGAGTATTTTTCGTACACAGTTACCTTTTAATTTTAGAAAACAGCAACCTATAAAATTCTTAAGTTCCTCCACTGATCAGAAGTGCAATATTAGACATGAGATTCCACTCTTCACAGCTTGGAGTTGTATTCATTAATAGTCTGCAAAGCTTTGGAAGTCTTTTCTGTATACTCAAAGAAATGTAAGCTATACTTCATTTGTCTTTGCTTTCAGGTGGCAGTATGTTATTTATGGCATCCTTGAAGTAAATGTTCAACCTAAGCTCCAAATGTGGTCATGGGAACATATTCGACACCACAGGAAGCAAGTGAAAAACAAAGATAACATCAAGAAAACCTGATGAAGAAATCTTGAAATTGTTGGAGGTTAGTAATTTTCTATTGAAGGGTTTAATAGTGTTCATCTTGATATTTATTTAGAGTTAAATGTTTACATATTTTTAAGTCAGTTCTAATTTAAAATAAAATTTTTAGTGGCCATACTTGTACCTACATCACTACCTTTTTCTGTTAGTGGTATTAACAAACATAGGAGGTAATTTTTTAAATTAGAAACTTCGGGAAAGAAAAACTTGAAGTGATGTGCTTTTCTTTTCCAGGTTTAAGTTTTCAGATTGAACAAAATAACTTAGGTTGCATAAATTGAATTGTTCACTGTAAAACTGAGCTGTGACATGTAACAGAAGGAAATTGTCAAAAAATAATTTCTCACCTCTTTTCCAGGAATTAGAAAAGGCCTTGGATATTTTTAACATCACTCTAGCAAGGCAACAAGCAGAAGTTGAGGTAAAAATCCATAATTTAAATTAGTCCAAGAGTAACTGAAACATGAGGTTGTGGAGATTTCCAGCAGATGGATTTTAGATCTAGTATCTAGAATTGTGTATCATACAGTCTTTCAATTTTCCTAATATTTCATGGTTTCTACTATAAGGCATAGTTACTTTCAGCTTGTAATTATGCGAAAATTAAGTAACTCCATATACTGCTTCTTCAGAGTGACTGATCTGGGATAAATTTCTTTCCACATGTGATGAGGAATATCTGCTGTGGAAAATATGGTCAAAATGTGACAGAGGTTAAGTTGGAAGCAATTATATCCAAAGCTCCATGGTCCCTCCATCCCCCAACAGTAGACTAGTAGTTTATTTCTTTCCTTCATGATACCTTATTATGTAGACTGAACATCTGCTGTGTGTTGACTCTTTGCAGTGTTACTATTCAGAATACCACAAATGCAGAAAATGTTTAAGTAGATTATCACAATTAGGCAAGATAATGTGACTTGAGTAGTTACACTTAATTTGTTAGCCTCAGTTTTCCTAGGTTAACATACTGCCTAGTTTTCAGTAGTGGCTGAGTAGCATTCTAGGACACTGAAGTGAAATCTTTATAAATTTTCTGAAATCTTTCTACATTAATAATCAAGGTAACTAAAAGTAGACTATGAAGTTTTCAATCTGAAAGTAATAATAATTAAACTTCATGAATTTCAGTGACTGCTTAGGGCAGTGCTTGAAAGCAATTTGATTTTTTTTTTTTGAGGAGTGTGAAGTATATTAAATATGGTGTGAATGCAATTGCTGCAGTAATAGATGTTGCGCTTCTAACCCAAAACTCTGAAGACGAATCTGTACATGTGATTTTTCCTTCTGGTGTCATCATTATCCAGACTTTTACAGAAGACATATTCGTGACCCTCTCCTTCAGTTGTTTGGCTGAATTGAACTGCTTTTCACAAGGAGGGTTTTTTTGTCTTCTTGTAGTTCTCGTTTGATTTTGGAATATTTTTATCCTGTACTTTATAGTTTCTTTTGGTTTATCTCTCTCCTCAAACTTTTTGCAAGGTGAGGGAAATCCTGAAGTATTTCCTATCTAGTTTTATTCTTCTTTTCCCCAGTGTGACTATGCTGCTTACGAAAGGTTATGTCATATCGCATTCCCGACTACCTTCAAATCCTGAGATTTAAGATAGGTTTCTGTAATGCTTAGAAGTAAATTGCAAGTGAATGAATTTTCGATTGTTTGGGCTTTAAGGATTGCATTCGAGAAGCGTTAAAGAGCATCTTAAAAGATCTGCTAGCTGGTTATCTAAATATATTTGAAAGTATTGAAAATCAGGTCATGGTGATTCTACTGTGTTCTGTTTTCACCTATCTGTCAGCACCCATCTGTGTTACTATTATCAGGTCATACCTCTGAAAAAGGATTCAAAGTACTTAAAAGAGGAAAATCTACTATTAGCTAGGTATCCTGACAGGTCGCCTTGAGTCTGCTAAGTATTTCAAGGAGCACGCTTTAGATGTGGGTTGAGTAAAGCCAGATAAATGATCCTGGTGTTTGTGAAGCTTTTCTGTTTTTTAAAACCATACCTAAAAGTTGAATTTCAAGGGCTTATTTTCACCTAGATCTTGAAATCAAGCTCACCAGAAATCATATTTGTGATCACAATGCTATCTGATTTTCTGGCAACTTTGTAGCAAGAACTTTATATTGCAAACCTCAAACCACTTTTTGTTCTTAGCGCTAGTGTGCTAAGTACCAGACACTAGCACACCAGTGCTTTCTTCAGTGAGCCAAGCATCAAGTCTCTGTTTCAGGTACCTTGAGATATTTTATGCTTTCAGTCTAGGGAAAACTTTGTAGGTGATTCACCTAAATAAGAATATAGGATAGAATCATGGAATCATTTAGGTTGGAAAAGACCTTCAACTGTTAACCACGTACTGCCAAGTCCACCAGTAAACCATGTGCCTAAGCACCACATCTGCGTGTCTTTCGAATACCTCCAGAGATGGTGACTCAGCCATCTGTTCCTGTTCCTGTCCTTGGGAACCCTTTCAGTGAAGAAATTTTTCATAATATCCAATCTGAATCTCCCCTGGCACAACTTGAGGCTCTTTCCGCATGTTCATCACTTGTTACTTGGGAGAAGAGACTGACCCCCACCTGGCTTCACCCTCCTTTCAGATAGTTCTCTCTTAGTCAAAACAGTTTACCTTGCTGATTAAGCTTGCCACAATCTGTGACTTCATTCATTACTAAACCATTGTAAATGGACAATGGGGAAAATCCAAGAGGAGTTCTTCAGCAAATCTGTGTAGTTCCCACACTGCACAGATTTTTTTTCTTCGTCTTTGCAGAAATACAATTCCCCTGGCTTCTGCCTGTAGCCTTGCTTACCCTAGACTCCGGTGCCTGCTGCTGCCTGCTATGTGGAGCATCACAGCTTTAAACATCATTTCTTCTTCACTGTGGCAGTTGTCCTTCAATACCAACCCCTTGATGTCCCAGAAACCTGTAATTTCACAGATTCAACAGCTAAGGCTCTTTTCAGTTTTTCCTTGGACTGTTCACTCTGTAACATCTACTTGATAACTTGGTGGCCTTTATAAAGAGGACTTTTGAGGACTTTGTTCAAACTTTTTGAGACTTGATGTTTAACTGACATTCTGCATCATCTCTCTGAGGTGAATCAGTAGTATCAATTGAGAAGCCTCTGTGTTTTTGTGGTGAGTCCTACTTTCTGTTGGCCTGTAGGTGTATAGATGTGACAAGTCCCTACATAGTTCTGATTTATAGTCGACTGTTTTCCCTAATTGTGTTGCACAGATCATGGGGTTTTGAATGCTGAGAAGAGATCCCTGTCTCACTCACTTTAGGTATTGCTTTCACTAGAGTACCTCTAAATTTAGGGCTTATCTGCAACTGTTTGTATCTTTTTGGATCATATTAGTCATGAAGAATGTTAGTTTATGTGGTCCACTACAGTTCTGAGAACCCCTCTGTCTCTTAGATCACTTGATAGTTGTTTGCCATTCCCATGCCAAACTTTCAGTGGATGTAGTTTGCACTTTCTGTGAGGACCAGTATTAGAATCATTGCTGGTATCAGACAGGGCATCCCCTAGTTATGGAAATATTGAATATGGGAGAATGGAGATCTTCCTTACTGTTATACCTGTATGTATCAGATCCAGGAATAGTTTTCTATTTTTCTTAGAGTAAATGCTGTATTACAAGAGTAATTTTTTTTTTAATTGCTTTGCATATCTCTCTTGAAATGAAAAATATAGGGCTGATTTAAATTTTGACCTGTGCTGGCTATTTAATTGCTTACATATGTATTTTAAATGATTGTTTATAATGCCATTATTGTAATGTAAAGCACTGTGTAATGTTGTGGATTTTTTTATGGTGAAAGCTAGAGAGAAAATCTGCTATGTAAGAAACATTTATCAACCTTTTACATACCCTTTTCATTCTTAAAGGTGTTTGTTATTATGCAAAATAGAATTGGTCTGATATTGCAGTGTATACTTGAAAAAGTTACTAGAAGGAAAACTAAGGAATAACATGTTGCCTTTTTAATTGTTGTCTAATGATGTTTTGATGTGTTAGAGATGTCTTGGGTCTATATTTTCTTTAAGAAAATGAAGAAAAAAGCATGAAGAAAATTACTTACCTGAGTATTTTTTAAATTTAAGGCAACTAAGGCTGGATTAAAAATCTACAGACCAGGAGTAAAACAAGCTGATGAAAATTCTGGTGGCTGGTTTAGTTGGATATGGAACTGGTCAGGTGAAAAAAAGGATGAAAAAAAGGAAGAAATCAAGGGTTCAAGTATGATAATTTATTTGTATTTTTTCTGTTGTTAGAAATGATTTATTAGAATAATAGATTCCTAGCAGTGGAATAGAACTTTGTTTTTATTATCAAATTATTGCCGTTTACATTTTCTCTTAGCCTTTTTTTTGCCGATGAAGTTGTTAATTGCATGTAACAGATGTATCGTACAATTCCTTCAATAATTCTTTCTGAACTGTCTGCAATATGTGATTTATTCTGCCACAGTTTTTGTATTTGCATGCACAATGTATGTATATGGGTATTTGAAGAAAGTGCTAGAAAACAGTAGACCTTAATGGAATGAAAATTTTTTTACTTGCATTCATTTTAAAATTTGTCTATTTCATGCAATGTATTAGACTTTGATTTACTTAAGTGTAGAGCTCCTAGTAATGGTTATGGAACATGGAAAGTAAATCAGAAAGGTTACTTCTGTTGTTAGCAACTTAGTAAATAGAACAGGTCAGAATAAAAGCATTTTAAAAGCATGCTTTAGGATACTCAAGACTTGGCTTTAAACCTCAGTATATTTGCTTTTACTAATTCAGGACAATGTTGACAGTATCTACTGTACATTGTAGAGCTACTAAGGCCTGTAAAGTGCATAACAGTATTTGCATTTTTTAGATACCTGTACTGAGTTTAACTAACCTCTTGAAATGTGACAGGTCTTGAAGAACTGATGACACAGGAAGAAAAGGCTAAACTTTATGCAGCAATTGGATATAGTGAAACAGCTGTGGATCCAACTCTTCCAAAATCAGTAAGTCATGATTGACGATGATGCCAAACAGTTGGTAGTTTTATCTACTAATAAAAATCTAAACGTAGGAAATCACTTTTCAAATTACTTGAAGCTCTGTCTCTACATTTGAATACTCTTCTGATGCTTTTTAATTAAGTTGCTGCATGCTGGCTTTATGCAGAAGACAGCATCATTAGATGCAGTTTCAAGATACTACTTGTATAGCTTACTTTAGATATTCTGAAATACTTCACAGTTAAATTTTGCTTGCCCTAGCTAGCATAAAATCATGTATGTAGTGTATTGTTCTTTAAATATTGAAGTGCTTTATAGATCGCCTTTAAATATTCAGAAGCTTCTTCACAGAATGTGGTAAGAGATCTTAATAAGGGATAAGAAAATACACTGGAATCTAAAATATGAGTGATAGTAGAAGAGGTAGAATAAATGATTATATAAGGAAAGAGGTGATTCAAGGACTGTAATGGGGAATAGCAACATTTTGAACCTTTCAGAAATAGTCTGATGTCATCTTAATGTAGGATACCAAGGACAATACAATTGACTGGTTTTTGGCTCTACATCAGAGAGTGTTTATCACAAAATGTTGTGTAGAGACATCAGACATACCTTTGTAAGTCTACTTGTTACTCTAGCCCTATCTCTTCCTAGTAACTGTTTGGGAATGACTTTTACACCAGCTGTGATACAGACTATTCATAGCATGAGAAAAATAGTTTTGAACTGTTATTTGTAGCTTTCATCTCTTCATAAACTCTATCGAAATGTGTATTAATGTATTTTGTAATCCTATATTGTTTTTTGGCATATATAGTATGAAGCCATGAAGTTCTCTGTGAAGTTACTAAGCATGTCTGTATCCATAAGAGAAAACAGGCAAACTCCTGAGCTGGTAGTATTTGCATTAACTGGCTTGAGTACAGTATTTACCCAACGACCAGGTGCACAAGCAGTAAGGTGAGCTTTCTGTCAAACTGTACTTGTTCCTCATGAAATGCTGATGATGGCTAATAAGCATTTTTAGACTGTTACAGTATTTAAGCTCAATTTTTCACTGTAATTTCTTGTGCAATTTGGGAGTGGAATAATTTTACAATTGATGGATGAATCATGGATACTGTTTCCATGATAGAGTTCTCTGCATCTTCAGAGGTTTTTGTGCCAGTATGGATTTACTCCTGTTTTTTCAGTTTGTTATGTGCAAACAATCCAGGTGCCAACTTGTTACTTGCTTTTAAAAGCAACTGTTACTCCTTTTGAAACTTAATCTGAGCAGGGTGATCTTGCAAATACTTGTGTGTGGGCATTTAACATTACTGAAAAGTTCTTGAATTCTCAATTCACTTTCAGATTAGATTTTAGAAGAAAGCTGTAACTGATGATTTTTGCTTTGTTTTGCGTTCTCACACTGGCAGATGAAACGTATCTACTGAAATATTTTAATTTCATTTCAAATGTAATGACTTAAATATTCTGGGGGAAAGTAGCCTTCCTGTTTTAAATCTTGTGCCCTCTACTTTGAGGCATATTAGTATAATGTATGTATAACATTAAGATACTATTAATCTTTTTTTATAAGTTTTGCATGTGGCTTTTCTGTTTGTACTCTTGCGCATCTAAATGGCCCAAATAAAGTTATTATACTAAGAAAAAGGAAGAAAATATTACATTTTTACAGTGAAACATTTTTCTTTGAGTGTTTGGAGATGTACATCTTCAACTGAGAGCTATTAAAGAGGTGGACAAGGTATTGAAAAAATAAAAAATCCAAGATCTAAAATATACTTCTTGAGAGTAATGAGACTATTTATCTTTGTTTCTTCTATTTCTCTGCACTAGAACTCTTTCGTTTCTGATGTATATCTGTTTTCTAGTATCAATTATACCATGTAATTCTTGAGCTCATACTGCAGAATTCCCATTTGCCTGTCTCCTTCCTGCCCTGACACCTGTCCTCATGAAAAGTGTATGAAGGGAATAACTTGGACCTCATTTCTTGTTTAGTCAAGGCTAACAGACAAAAAAGATAATGAAATGGAAAACAGTTAACACACAGATGTGTGTTTACTCCTTAAACTATTTGTGTTGAAGTTCAGGTAGAGATGTATTGTATTGGGTTTTTTTCAAGCTCATTTCCTATACTCTTACTACCTAATTGTGCCTAGCCAGATGGATATTACATCTAAACAGTCTGTTTACCTTTCTTTACAGATTTGAATCAAAAATTACCTCACTTGAAGTTACAGGCATGTCCCGAGAAAAGTGTACGCCCTGTCTCCTATCTTCTCGAACGGCCTATTCGGATGAGAGTACCTCACTTTTAAGCATAATGTTTGAGACTAATCCTTTGGATGAGAAAGCAGATCAGAAGCTTAGAATAGAATCACAGCCACTGGAAATAGTGTATGATGCAGTAAGTAAATATTGGAATAAGGTATAAATCTTGGAAAATCTTAATAGTAAACTTGCCACGATTTATTTTTCCTTTATTTTAACAGATGACAGTAAATAACTTAGTGGATTTCTTCAGGCCTCCAAAAGATGTAACTTTAGACCAACTGACATCAGCAACTCTGATGAAACTTGAAGAGTTCCGTGAAAAAACATCAACAGGCAAGTGCTACACGCTTTCTAGTGACACACTCAGACAAATTTTTCATTCTAGGAGTAAGACAACATTGTATCCTTCCGTATGGAGATTCATGTACCCAAGTTATAGCTTTCTAACACAACACCTAAATAAGATGAATTATTCAATCTCATTGCAATGCATTTATTCTAGGTATTGGATATTTTGTGTGTATCTTATTTTAAATTCAACTGTTTCTACTTTGTAAGATATGCTGCATGCCCATAAGACAGTATTTCAGTATTTGTAGTCCATACACAGTTTGTTACTTCTTCAGTTTTGGTCATCTGATATCTAAATGTCCTTAATTATTTCCTACTCCTTAAAAGCTGACACTAAGATATTAGTCCTCTAAAGTAACCCCTAAATCATTTTCAGAGTTCTTGCTTTTCAGGACACTATCTGCCTTTATATGGTTGTTTTCCATTTTCTGTATTCCTTGATGAATATTGATTTTGATTTGGACTAACTCAGTTCAAGTCACATAAACTATATTTATTTGCCTTCCAGTTGCTCGGCATTAAAGCCATCCCCCTAGTTTTCATTTTATCTCTGGAGAACTTACATTTTAACACATTAATTAAAAAGTTGAATACTTTGGAAACTAACTCTGAGATGTGTAGAATTAATGTGTTCCAGTAAGGATGTGTGAGGCTCTCTAGATCAGGGATATGTCCAGCAGTGTCCTGTCTGTGTGGATGGGAAGTGGATGCTAAGGGGAGATTTTATATATAAATTATTTTTTAAAAGCAAAAAGGCCAAGCAACAAATGCTTTTTTTTAAACCTCATTTAAATTTGTAATGTATTAATATTTGAATTGTAAGTTTAAAAAAATCTGAGTAGTCAAGTGATAAAGAATTTACAGAAAATTCAAGCATAATGTATATTTAATTGATTACTTTTATCAAGCTGATGTTGGGAGGGAAATTAGGTGTCAGTTGTATTTTTATTCATTAGCTCTTCTTTAACTGAACTGTTTAATTAAGGACTAATATCGGATTAACCAGTCAAAGTTTTGTGGATCAACTTACTTTTCTTTCAGAAACTTCTTCAGCAATACTAATTATAATGATACCACAATGCATTGCTCTTTCCTGAGATGAATTTGTAAATTTGCTGGATTTAATATGCTTGGTTCTCTGCTCATTACCACCAAATACACTGGTGTTGATCATAATGAAATTTTTTGTGGAAATATGGAATCATGCTCTGTGTTTATTACAGTTTCAGCATATCATTACTTTAGAGGTATACCAAATACTGTTCACACCCTCACAAGAATGCTGATTTGCCTGTGGTAATTTAAAGGCTTGATCCAGTCAGAAACAAGAAATTTGATGGAATGTCTAAAAATATGTGGCACATTTCTTGTAAAATCTTGTCTGAGACTTAAAAAATTTCCAGGGCACAAAGATTTGATCTGCAGAATCTTCTGTTGTGGGGTAGACTACACTAATTGCGGAGGTAGAATAAGAAGAATGGGAATGTATCAACATAATTAATATGGTCAGACTTGCAATCCTCAGGAATTAATTTTTAACACTCTTCTTTGAGTGGTAGAAGGTAGCTGAAAAATACAGGGGAACTGTGAACTGCAGAAGTGAAGGAACTTGCTACGCCAAAGTAGTTATGATTTTCAGCATTAAAAGATATTACAAAAGTTTGGTTTACCAGAGGTCAATATTGTCTTCCCAAGTGAAGGAAAAAAGAAAGTATTTGCTTGAACTTTCTACATCACTCAAATCCAGTTAGGCAGTATCCGAAGTTGTTTTGCCTTGCAAATCCTGAAATGTGGTTGTCACCCAGTTCTTCATTGATTAACCTAAATCTCCTGTGGCAAGATGACCTTTGATAATGTAACAGTTTTAATTGTTTTCTTACCAGTGGATGTGCTGAGTGTCATGTTGTTATCTTCATAATTTATTATCTTTACTGCAATTATCAGCTTGTTGCACATGGTAAATATTTAATGGGTTGTGGCTGCATCACAAGGCAATTTTCAGTACTAACTTGAAGCAAGACCATTCATTCCTCTACAGACAAGCAGAAAAGCAGAATTTGATCTCAAATGTTCTGACAGTCTGAATTTCCCAACTAATTGCGTGATTTTTAAGCATAATTTTTGGAACATAATGTATTTGCTGATCTTCGGTGTCTGAAGATGCTTGTTGTCATAGTGTTAACTTCTGTATGTCAATAGTAACAACACTAGGAGTTTGACCAGTGCAGCTGGATACTCCCAGTAAGAATTTCTAGAACAATAACATTTCTGAATCTACAGAGCACAGTGGGTTAACTCAGTAATTACAGAGTTGCAGTTCACATTCCAGTTCTTATTTCATCTCTGCTGATTATGGAACTTTTTTGGATTTGCGTATGTTGTGTTGCTTTCTATACTTGTCAGTTAGCATTGTTTGCTAACCATTTCATTTACTTGGTGCTTCTTTAAGGACTGCCTGTCATTATTGGTTCAGAAGAAATCTGAAGATCATCTGTACCTTAGTTATCTAGCATTCATGATTAATTTCAAGTTAGACTTGATTTGCTTTTTATAGCTTTTTTAAATGCTATAGCTTCTGATTACTTTATGTTTACTAATCATACTATTTTTCAGGTTTGATGTATATTATTGAAACCCAGAAAGTTCTTGACCTCAAAATTAACCTCATGGCTTCATACATCATTGTTCCACAGAGAGGATTCTATGATAATACATCAAATTTACTACTTCTGGATCTTGGTAGTGTTAAAGTATGTATCTACCTAATGCAATAATTTACTGAAAATTATAATTCAGCTTTTACGTTTGTATTTTATGGTACCAATTAAGTAAAAGTGCCACTTGCTGTTTATGTATTAGTTATTTATTTTAAACTGCTTTCCAGTCAAGGCAGAAATTATTGAACTCTCTTCAGTGCATTCTTTCAACACAAAAGAATTGTTAGAAAGTGATCATCCTGTAATATGAAACTACTGTTGATGCTTTGAACTGTTACATGGAAAATATCTAACATTTTTTTGCCTTAGAATATAAAATAGTGAACTTCTTACTTACATGATTAAATGGTATTCTTATTAAATTATTGTTATTATTATTTACCTTTGGTCATTGAGTTTACTTTAAAATGAGAAAAGTAAACATACTGACAATTTTTAAAATAATTTGAGTAAAATTAGAGGTTCGTTTGAGATTTCATGCAAGCAAAAAGTCAAAAAGCTAATGATTTATGTAGAATTTATCACTATAACTGTATTTTTAGTAATCTTCTCACTGCTGAATTTGTGTTCTTTCAAGATAAATGATATTGTATGTATGCGGGCAATTTCTTTTTTTTTTACTTGTAGTCTGGGTAAGATTGATTCTGCTACTTAATACCTGTTTGTATTGCCTTATCTGCTGCTTAAGTAAGAATTTGTTTCAAATCTTAAAATCTTGCTAATGAGAGTAAATTGGCTCTGTCTTTTCAACAGACTGACTTTCGGAGCATGTGGTTTCACTTAGTCATAAAATCATTTGGGTTGGAAGGGACTTTTAAAAGTCATCTACTCCAACCACCCTGCAATGAGCAGGGACATCATCAACTAGATTGGGTTCCTCAGAGCCCTGTCCAGTCTGACCTTGAATGTGCCCAGAGATGGGGCATCCACCACCTCTCTGGCCAACTTGTGACAGTGTATCATCACTCTCATTGTAAGAAAATCCTTCCTTACAGCTAGCCTAAATGTGCCCTCTTTTAGTTTTAAAGCATTACCCCTCATCCTATCAGAACAGGTTCTGCTAAAAAGTCTGTCCACATCTTTCTTATAGGCCTACATTGAGTACTGAAAGGCTGCTGTAGGGTCTCATCAGAACCTTCTCTTCCTCAGGATGAAAAACCACAGCTCTTTCAGCCTTTTTTTCACAGGAGAGGTATTCTGTCCCTCTGATCATTTTTGTAGTCCTTCTCTGGACCTGCTTCTGCAGTTTGCAGTACACAGGCCGGGGCTCACAAGAGCAGGGTAGAGGGGCAGAATCACCTCCCTTGTCCTGCTGCCCGTGCTTCTTTTGATGCAGCCCAGGATGTGATTGGCTTTCTGGGCTGCATCAGCACATTGCTGAGTCATGTTGAGCTTTTCATCCGTGAGTCCGTGAGTACAGCAGGGCAACTCTTGATCCTATCATCACTAGCCTGCATTGATTATAGAACTATAGAATCACTTAGGTTGGAAAAGACGTTTAAGATCCTTGAGTCCAACCATTAGCCCAGCATTGCCAAGTCCACCACTAATCCGTGTCCCTAAGTACCATGTCTATGTGGCTTTGAAATACTTCCAGGGATGGTGACTCAGCCACATCCCTGGGCAGCCTCTTGCAATGCTTGCAACCCTTTCATTGAAGAAATTTTTCCTAAACCTCCCCCAGCACAACTTGAGGCTGTTTCCACATGTTCAGTCACTTATTACTTGGGAAAAGAGGCTGACCCCCACCTGGCTACACTCTCCTTTCAGGTAGTTTTAGGGATAAGGTGTTCCCTCAGCCTCCTTTTCTTCAGACTGAACACCCCCACCTGCCTCAGCCACTTCTCATGGGACTTGTGCTCCAGACCTTCCCCAGCTCTACTGCCCCTGTCTGAACACTCTTCAGCCCCTCAATGTCTTTCTTGCCATAAGGAGCCCAAAATTGAACATAGTATTCAAGGTGCGGCCTCACTAGTGCTGAGTGTAAGGTGATGATCCCTTTTCTAGTCCTGCTGGCCATGCTATTTCTGATACAAGCCACTGACATAGCCACATACATGCCACTGACTTTCTTGGCTACCTGGGCACACTGCTGGCTCATATTCAGATGGCTTCTGACCAGCTCCACCTACTCACCTCCTCCTGCAGCTATGTCACTAAGCAGAGGAGTTCCTCTACCTGGGCAGAGCTCCCACAGATGTGCTCACTACTGCTGTCTGGTGTTGGTGTAAGAGTCGGCACATCCTGGAGGCTGGCACCTGTGAGGCAGCATGTTCCCACTGGAGCTCTGCCTGGTCATCCTGCACCTGTCATGGTGGTGGCATGCATTGATACCAGGGGTCACTCCAACCCAAGTTCAGGACCTTGCAGTAGGCTGTGTTTAGAAAGAACTGCTTCGGAAAGTGGAATTAGCGAAAAACATTGCTGTGTAGATACTAAAAATAAGTGGTCTGGTTGTAAATCCAAGGTATTTCAGTGATTTATAATTTTACCAGCTCTTCTGAATGCTGGTCATTTGTAGGCACTTTGTAGAGGTGGCACTTTGTAGTTGCCTGGGTGCTTGAGACAGCCCCCTAGATCTAATAGTCCACCTCCTATTCCACCCATAGAAACTACTCTTTGAATAACACATAGAAGAACAAGTTTCAAAATCAGACTTCAGTAAGTGTGTCTGAGATTTTTTTTCTGAAATAGATGAGTAATTTTTGTAGTGAATGTGACTCCTGGATTGGCTCCTGTCCTTTAAGAGAAATTAGAAAGCAAGATGAGGGAATTTGGCAATACCATAAGAGAAAATTTAATTACCTCTCAGGATATGATTAGTAATTACGTATTCACTATGAGTGACATATGCTTAAGTGAGATGTGGGTCATTTGTTGAATGATTATGTCTGATACAAAGCCAACAGTCTTTTCCCTTCAGTTGTGTACTGGATGAAATCAAGCCCAGGGGGAAATGGCATATAAAATTAAAACTGTTTCTTAATGCAGATATGTAAGATTATTAATCTAGTAATTCTGAATTTTCAATCTCCAATTTATTTTTAGTGTAAAAGTGGTCATAGTTCAGCAGCACTGGAAAAAAATGCTATGTCCTAGATGCTAGTATTTAAACCTGTTTCAGTTCTCTTGAATATTACCTGGGTCTGACAGAACCAAGTATGAATCCAAAATCATTAGACATTTAAGGCTGAGGACAGCCATCAGAGATGAACAGCAGAGAGGGCACATAAAAGTGTGAAATACCCAGGAAGTATGGGCATCCCTATGCTGTGTCAAAGGAATATTGATTGATAATAAAGGCAAGACTGATGATGAACAGTCCAAATGCCCTTTTTTTCTGTTTAACTAGTATGCTACAACTGAATTGAACAGAACTCAGAAATCGATTTCATATTTCGGAATTGATTAATGCAGTAATATTTTTATATATAAAAATACTGAACGATTATTCTACTGATTACAGACGGTTTGAGACTTCACACTTTGGAGTATGAGTCACTTGTTAAAGAAAATGATTTAATGCAAAATATATTGTCTAAAGCTTCACATATTTTAATTCACTTTTTATTTTGTTTCTTTCCTTGAAGAAGAGATAGGGTTTTATACTCTCTATTTTTCACTTTGATGCAGAATTAGAACTACTAATTCTAGTTCTCCTGTGCTGTGATAGTTGTAAGAGTCTGTGTCCTTGTAGTGAGGAATTAAATTTAATCTTTTATCATGGTAGGAACAACTGGTTTTAGAATTAGTGCTTTGAATATTTTTGAAATTGATTTATTCTTTTTTTGTGACTGTCTTAAGATGACAAGCAAAAATCGTTCTGATTTGTCAGAACTCAAAGTAGGACAAAGCACTATTGAAGATATAATGTCAAGAGCTTATGACAGTTTTGACATCCAGCTCAGCAGTATACACTTACTGTACAGCAAACATGGTAAGTATTCATGAAAGTAATCTTTCTTTATATGAATTTTATGGTTGTTGTTGAGTCTCTTATATTTTTAACTGAAGCAGTGGAGAATCTTTGAAACATATGTCTTCCAATATGTTCTAAACTCAATACTATGAACATGTTATGAATTTCCAAAACATACCTTTAGGGACTCGATTACAATCTTAGCTTTTGCTAAATAAACAGATTTATATTAAAATCCTTTATATTTGAAGACATCTAATTTATTTGTTGCATAATAAATATAGGACTAATTAGTTTGTCTGTGGTATTTTCCTTCAATGCCTTTTCTTTTCTTCTCTAAATTTAGAGCAGAATCCACAAGTAGTTGTAGGTTTGATCATTTTGTAAAGGTAAAGAAAGAATCAGAATCAATTTACTTTGATCAGGTGTCGAAGGAAACTTTGACTAATAGTTTGGCAACTAGCAATATAGTCAGTTATAATCAGAGAAGTCATAAGCATTTAATTCTTAATCCTTTGGTTCCAGAGCCTCAACTCTCAGTACCATGCATGTTAAGAATCAGACTCTTAGATGGCTGCAGCATAGATGGTGTAACTGTTTAGATGTGAATGGGAGAAATTATTCAGTAGTGTTCTGTGTCTGAATTCAGAGCTTCTATAATATATATCTGTTGATATGTAGACCTGTAAAAGAGATCATATCACCTCAATTTTTAGCAATATATACTAATATTAGATACTTTAATTCTGTGATATGTGTAATGAGAAGATCTCTTCCAATGTTTAAAGTGTAGGTTTTCTTTGTTCTTGTAGATGAGAACTGGCAAGAAGCTCGGAAGCTAAAAAATTCATCTCAATGTATCTTGCAGCCCTTGGATGTAAATATGGAATTTAGCAGGGCTATGGTTGTTACAGATGCAAGAATGCCCAAGTATGTGTTTTTCCCAATTTTGAAATTTTATAGTAAATTACTTTTTTGGGGGGAGGTGGGGGGGAGGGAAAAGTAACAATGTAGTTTTACTTGTGCTATTTAAAAATGGCTAGGTGTGACTCTTGGAAGTAAAATACATGTATGTAGAAAAATAATAATAAAATGAAGATATTTTCATATGTTGAAAAGGTCATAGAATGTTATATTGTTATAAAAGTAATATGTATAATATATTTAAAGATTTTTATTGGTTTTCAATTCATCTTAACCGTGAATGATCCTGATCTATTGAAAATTGCCTAGTGTGACAACTAAAATAATTTC